>NC_058114.1:32978052-33324302 GCF_914725855.1 Thunnus albacares | reverse complement strand
TGAGTCAGGAAGCCCATGCTGTGGGATTGACCCTGTGAGGGCCATGACAGCGCAGGTCTAGCCTGTTAGAAGCCACCCAACGCTGCATTCCCTTCATGTGCAAGCGTCCCATAGGAACCACCACCAGGGCTGAGGCCATCAGTCCAACAACCTTTGGCAAAGCCTGAGAGACACAAATATCCCCCTGTGAAAGAAGGCTAAACAGTCTGTGAGTGCCTCTAACCTTTCTCCAATCAGCCTCACTCTGGCCTGTCTATAAATAGGCCTATGAAGGAGAAGAACACTCTTTTCTACATTTATTTTGAAGCATGAGACAAACTTGCATGAGACACTGATTTGTGCTTGTCCAACTGCTTGGACTGCTTTGTGTTAGCTTGTCATCGTGTATGGCACCATGGGTTGTATTTTATTTGTTGAAATCAGTCCATGGCTGGTGAATAAGGACATCTCCATGTCACATCTCTGTCAAAATAAAAGCAAGTGCCACTTCTCCTCACGATCGTTGAGATCTTTTGTTCTTCAGTGTTTTCACCCTCTCCTTTCTACTAACCCACTTGCATGTACACACATGCACGTTTTGACGCTCACACACACTACTACTATTAGTCAAGTCTCTAATATTAGCAACGCACATTATCACAGTGTATTGATCTCTGAGCAGCAGCTACAGTCCTCCTTTTCCAAACCAGAATATCATTGTAGATTTAACCCTCTACTACTATCAACATCAGGTTTTAAAGAGTACGTGACCAAATATCTCAGAAATCTTTTAGAGATGAATGACAATGGAGGCGTTTCAGACTCTCTATTCTCTGGGAAATACTTAGTTACCATGAGAGGATTATATTATTTCTTTTGAGACCTCAAGGAAAAAAAGCAACATTTAAAAAACTGAAAGAAACTGAACAAGAAATTATTCATGTAAAACAAATAAAAGATCTCCACTACAGTCTGACTATAACAAGATTCTGAAATTAAAATCTGAATATTACTCTGTCCTTGGAGGTGAATGTAGTAGTCTGTTACTAAAGATGAGACAAAAACATTCTGAATTATGTGATAAACCTCAAACTTACTGTTCAATAAACAGTAGACACAAGTTAATTCACCGTTTTCATTATTCTGAGGTCCTGTTACATACATTTTACCCCTCCATGTCTCCAATCTGTGATAAATGTAAATCAAATGATGGTACACTGATGCATTTATTGTGGGACTATTCAATAATTCATCCATTCTGGTCAAGAATGTATTTATTTTGCTGGTGTTTACCACAGGACTCTCTCTCTCCTGACAAGGACTTGGTTCTCTTTGGATGCTCAGAGGACTCTTTAACTCTCCCTTCACACATCCAAACAGCTTCATTAATGGGCATGGTACTAGTAAAAAAACTCTCAAAGACTGGAAGACATCAACTCTACTGTGCTTCACAAAGTGCTTGCATGAACTTGTTTTGGTTCTTCATCATCTTCAACATAAGTAGGAAGAATCTTGAGGTCCCTTTTTGCAATATCTGGACTCAATTTGTCCAAATTTATTGTTTATATATAGATAAGTTTTTTTCTTTTTGTTTTTTATACTCCTGTTTTTGATGGGTTGTAATTAACAATAATATGTGTATGATATGTACCGTTATGAGGTTTCGTGTCCTTGCATTGTGTTAAGATGAACTTCTCTTAGTTATTTGTATCGCTCTCCCCCGGTGTGTGTGTGTGTGTGTGTTTGTTTAAGTTGGGTTTTGGCATTGATTTTTTTGTGCGGTTTATATGTTGATATGAAAAATGTGTCAATGAAAATAATACTAATAAAAAACAAAAAACTAATGTAAATTTAAGAAACACAGTTATTATTAATCAATTATTAATATGTGTGTGTGTGTGTGTGTGTGTGTGTGTGACCCAACAGGAGGACCTGTGGAACACCAAAGTGAGTGATGTGCGCTCTCAGCTGCGGTTCCTGGAGGAGGTGGAGAGTTTAAAGAGGAAGAGGAAGGAGAAAGAGGAGAAAGAGAGACTGTTGCGTTTGGCCAGGGTGAGCTAGACAGCAGCACTCTTCTCAGTTTGACTGAAATGACACTAAAACCATAGTCTTCATCAGAAACAAGGAAATTATATACACTCAGATACATTTAGTATGAAACCACTATTAGCTGATTATCTAAGTAAATATATTATAAAGGTACCCTGACTGTCATCTCTGCCTGTGTTTAAGTATGAAAACGCTTCATAATAACAGCACATCTGTGTGTTTTGGACTCACAGAGTCGCTCACACACTGAGGATCCACAGCATCAGCAGCTCAAGCAGCGGGCCAAAGAGGTGTGTATGTGTGTGTGTTTTCAGTCTGAGAAAAATGTCTGTATCTTAAGCTGCCAGATGGTAAACTTTCTCCACCTGACACACTCTTATTTTGGCTGTTTGCTGTTTGGTGCTTCCACTCTGTATACTTGGCTTGTTTTAGCTTATTTGCTTAAAACGGCTGTTTTGAGTTTTATATGTGGAAGCTGGTAACAGCTGGAAGACTCAACCATACGGTTTATGTGCAGGCTTAATAACTAAACAATAAACTAAAGTATGGACTTGCTTCATCCAGAGTGTGTTGTCATGAATCCATTATTCACTACAAAAGCATCCCCTGATAATCAAATGAGCCTGACAGATGATGGACCAATCAACAACATTTAGATGATGTCACTCTCCAGGCTCCTGTTAAAACTAGGTGTTACAAAATGAAACATGGTTGTTTAACTGCAGGGCTCATTTCTACCATCAGATTTATTCAGAAACTGATTCTGGTTGGATAGTTCACATCAGTATAATTACCACTTCAGAATGCCATATATGCAGTGCAGACTTTATTTCATAAGTGGACATTTTGGCACAGATTACCTAATTGGGAGCAGAGAACAGAAAAGCATGATGGTATCATGTGCTTATATTGTTTTATGTGTATCAGAAGGTCTTGTACAGGGGAAGCCTGGTGTGGTTTTCAACAGCCCACAGTGTTGTCTTCTGAGATCTTGTTTTTGTCTGATCCATAGACTGGAGCCCAAAATAATCAGTTTATCATACAAATCTGAGAGGATAAGAGAATATTTTATGTTTGTGCCCTGGAATTAGAGAACACTCTGCAGCTTTTAAAATGATTCAGACAATCAGTTTACTGTAAACACAGTTGTAGATTGGCTCCTGTTGATCAGCTGGTCGACTAACTGTTCTGTACATCGAGACTAACTAATGCTGAACCACTGTTACTGTATTTTTGTTTTGTTCATGCATGTGCAGTTTGATTTTGATATTAATGCTGTTAATATTATTATATTTGGGAAGAAAAAAATCTTTTGAAATACAATATAAAGTCTTGTACTGTGGAGAATGTCTTCCTTCAGGTTTGTGAACTATGCAATAGAGAATTGACAATGTTTCCAGGATTCCTGACGTGTTTCTTTAGTTTTCAAATCAGAATCTGATTTCTTAGACATCCGTTAGACTGACTGTCTGCGGGAAAACAGAGATGATTTGATCTGTTGGATCACTATCTGCACCGAGACAGACATGAAGTGGATCGGGTGTTGCTCAGACATTACCAATCCACGTAAAATACAAATTCTTTGTCAGTTTCACTGTAAAATTCAGTGTTTCCACTGTCATTTACATTCATTCAGACCCACACAGGAGCCTCTGTTAGTCTACATTGGTTGGTACGCCCCCCCCCCCCACCCTTGGTCGCCATAATCTTTATTTTCCACAGTAGTGAAAAATCTGTGGATATTTAATATTTCTCTGTTCTGTGGGCCAGAGTAAACTCCCAAGAAGTTCTGTTTTGGAACTCTTTTAATCCCTGCCATTTTTCATGCTAATTGTTCATTTAGTAATGCGATAGTGTGTGTGATGTTTTCTGCCAGCAGGGCAGGGAGAAGTGTGAGGGAGATGAAAGGCACCGGTAGCAACGTGG
Source organism: Thunnus albacares (assembly GCF_914725855.1). Lineage (NCBI taxonomy): Eukaryota > Metazoa > Chordata > Actinopteri > Scombriformes > Scombridae > Thunnus > Thunnus albacares. The sequence goes on along the minus strand of NC_058114.1, from coordinate 33,320,348 downwards.
CTATTTAAGGAGCCGGTAACGCCTCACAAGGTTGTTTTCCTTCTCAGGCTGCTGTGTTGCTCCCAGCCATCACGCTCCCAGCGGTCTCTCCACAGCTATGAAATCTGTTCATTTACATGGCAGTTTACATGCTCACACACACACACACACACACACGCTGCCAAGTCTGTACGCACACACACACACATGCTCAAAGTTTGAGTAGGTGTGGTGCTAATTGGAAATGATTTGAATGGAGGCTTGTTTCTCAGGTTAGAGTTGTAGCCTTCAGTGAAATGCAGCTCAAACAAACCATTGATTTGTGATTCAATGAACTCTGATTCTTCATGCTGGGGAAGTTATGGGAAAGCTGAAGGAGACAGAATACATCTTGTGAACTTGTTTTATTCTGGTTTATTACAAATTGCTCAGTTTCTTCATATTGTAGGTTTTGCCAGCTAGTGCTAGCCAGTGTCAAACTAGTGATTTACTAAAACTAAAACCCACTGTGTGTCTCTCCTCTTTTCAGCTGCAACAGATAGAAGCAGCTCAGCTGCAGCAGCAAGAGGCCAACCTCACTGCGCTGGCTGCCATCGGGCCTCGTAAGAAGAGACCTCTGGAGCAGACGGAGAGCCAGGTTGGTCTGAGCGCTGGTTAGGCTCCTGTATGATAAACCTGTTCATACTAGGGTTACAACAAGGTCTGTTTATAATGGCAGATTTCAGTTTTCAAAACATGTATATGTGTTAGTGTTTTCTTGTCGGGGTCCTCTTGATTCCTACGCTTTATTTCTTTTTCTATCTGTGGCCTTTTTTGGATTGAGAACATTTTAAAGCCTTAACTCTAGCCCTAGCCCATACTCAGCATCTGTGTTGCTATGTATTCACTTCATCTCATGTCTTGTTCTTCTGCGGGTGGAAACACCTCTGAAACAGCATTTAGAAACAATTGTAACTGAAACCCATAATAATATCCAAACATTTTCAACACAGTTTTAAAATCTGATCACAGTTTCACAATCATGTAGACGGAGTGATTTGCTGTAAATCCCAGCCTCTCCTCCTCCTGGCATCATAAGAGTTCAGATCAAGTGCTAACGCAGACAGAGGAAGCCTGCAGCTCAGCTCAGCACAGCACAGCATGTGTGAGACTGTTAGTTTACTTCATTGACTCTTTAATTCTCTGTGTGTTTAAGTGGTGGCCCTGCAGGCTGTAGGTTTAAAGATGAGGGCGCTCTGTTAACTGCACACACTTCTCACTGCCTTTGAACTCCATTACCCAGTGGAGCTAGCTAGCTGCATGCCTGCCGCCTCTCTCTCTCTCTCTCTCTCTCTGTCTTTCCTCTCACAGCCACAGGGCTTCCTTTACCTCTTCACAGGCTTTACCTCAGCTGGCACAGCAGTGGCTCATGACAGGAAGTACGGAGGAGTGATGGCAGAGTGTTTGGAGTTTTTTTTTTTTTTATTCTTTAGCATGTGTTACTGCACATGCTCAGATAGGAGCTCTATGAGAACAGGTTTTTGGGGCAGCTGTCAAACAGAACTTTTGTCCAGGAATAAATTCTAATATTTCACTATAACTGTAATAATCTTTTCGACATTGTTTTAAATTATAATAATTCAAGGGCTAGTTTTTTGGGAGCGGTTGAATATACAGAACATTTTCTTTGTTACAAAAGAAACATAATGTTGCTGTTTTTTTAGGGAAAAAAAGATTTATTTCGAGGTCCACTTACTAGCTCTTCCCAGGGCTTTCAACCACATCTCACTTGAATCTCCCTCTGTGAAAGATTGACCTGTTCCCAAGGAAGAATGAACTTTCACACTCAAAACCTCTGATGTTTGAACTAGAGCTGCAACAATCAATCAATTAACTGATTAGCTGCCAACTATTACATTAATTGCCAACAATTTTGATAATCGATTGTTTCCAATCAATTTTTAAGGAAAAAATGGCCAAACTCTCTGATTCCAGCTTCTTAAATGTGAATATTTTCTGGTTTATTTTAGACCTTCATGACAGTAAAGTGAATATCTTTGGGTTGTGGACTGTTGGTAGGGACAAAATGACGTTTGAGGACGTCACCTTCGGCTTTGGGAAACATTTTTCATCATTTTCTGATATTTTATAGTCCAAACAATTGACAGATTAATTGATAATGAAAACAAGTGTTGGTTACAGAACTAGCCTGAACATTTGGCAAAAGATTTTGTCTGTTAAGGTGGAAGTTTGATTTAACAGTAGTTCTAAATTGAATCATTGAAGTATGGACTATGTTGGAAAGCGTGACAATTGATGTAGATTATTGCTTATTTATTACATAAATGTATAGCCGAAGACAATGTCATTTTAATACTGTGTGTGTGTGTGTGTGTCTCAGGTGTCTCTGCTGCCCAGGCAGGGTGTTCACAGAGTGACTCGGATCATGTTGAGGGATCTGCTGGTGTGTATGGAGCAGGATCACTTTCTACGCCACTCCCTCACTCTGTACAAAGCAATGCTCTGATAACCTGCTGCTCTAATAATAATAATCATCTTTGTTTTGTGTTTAAAATATCCAAAGTGCCCTATTTTATTTTCTTAAAATTTACCTTAAAATGATTTTTTTGCACTTTGTGTCAGTTCTGTGTAAAACATCTATATCTATAAATAGATTCATAGAATAATAATCTCCTATAATATATAAATGTCTTATGTTGTTTGGAAGACTGGTGCTGGTCTCTAATAGCACTCCTGATTTTGGTTTTGATGTTTGTTTCTTTAAAAAGAAAGATTTCCAGGAGCAGGATTATAAAGATAGTAGATAAGTGCTTCTAGTGAACACTGCTGTAAGAGCAGTAAGTGTTGAGTTCTCAGTTGGATTTAGGTTTGTTTTCCTTCATCTGCTTGTTTATTGTTTGACCATAAAAAATTTCAAAAAAAAAGTTTGAGTTATTTAGCATCCAATGATTCTCTTCTTCCCACAATGCAAACAGCTGTCAGATCAGGTATTTCCATGACAGGCTGTCTGTTAGAGCTTTTTTACAGACTTTTCTGCACTTTCTCAGTCATTCTGAGATTTATCACCAAGTACCTGCAACACTATTCACATTCCCATCAGCCTCAACTACTTACTTATGTATAGTCCTTACTTGCATGTCAGCAAATGTTAGCATGCTAATAAACTAAGATGGTGACCATTGTAAACATGGTCACCATGTTACTTCATTTAGCCTTTAGCCTTACTTAAATTTTCTTATTTATTCATCATTAAATTATCTCACAAGAATAAAGCAAAACAAATAAGAAACATAATAAATAACGTTGGCTTGGGTTGCTGTGTCATGCATCTTTACAGATATCTGCCAACTTGTCCTGTAAAACATATCTGAACAGATTTCAGTTTGCATGAATAACACATCCACACCTTCTCGTATAGATTCCACCCTTGCTTCTTTTCCAAGACAGAAGTGAGAAGAGTAATTGTGCCTCCAAGAATACAAATTACATGCTGAAAATAAATTTAAGGCTGAAATTAATAAAAGTTGTTTTTTCACAGGGACTCTGTGATTTTGCTAGAATTTTTACTTTACCAAATGTAAACATGACAGATTTGCTCCTGGTAAAAGTAAACGATGGTCTGTGCAACTACTACAAAACAATGCAATACTACATGCAAATAAGGCTCATGCCTCCATAATCTATACATTGTGAATTGAATTGAACATATACAGTACTTATACAACATTTACAGTACATACAACCAGTAGTCTTGGCATTAAATGGATTGTTTTCAATATTGTGCTCGTAAAGTATACCTCTGAATGAAGTCTGAAAGGTAAATAGCAGTGTGTGCTGTTGATGTGCTGCCTACAGACCTCAGTCCCTGCTTATTGCAGAGGTGCTGAGCAGAGGAAAAATGAGAAATGTAGGACATTTGTGCTCAATAGAAATCTGGTATTAGTTTGACTGTCTGCCTTTAAAGGGGTAGTCAAGTGATTTAGTACTGTGCCTCTACAAAGTTACGTGTATTGTGATTGACTTTCAAAAATGAGTAAGAGTGGTGCAGCAGTGGCAGAGATATCCTGATGTGTAGTCCCCGGTATGGGACAACAGGGCTGTAGCTGCTGTTGAGGACACTGAGGTCATGCTGTGGTATTTCCTCTGAGAATCTGGGGGTTTTGGCAACGTGGGGGGGATTAATCTTGTACAGTTACAAACTGATACATGTAAACATGGATATAGTATATTAAAATGTTACTTTTAGTACTTTTAGGACAACAAAATAAGTAAAGCATTCAGTATTTCTCTTTGAGATTTTTTTTCCTGCAAGTACAAAGAGAAGTAGAGGGCTTTGAAACAAAACTTAAACTTCATATTGGGCAATACATTGTAATGCTTTTTTTCACGAGTTGGATTATTTCCTAGAAAGCTTCCTAAAAAGAACCAGGTAATGTAGTACGTAAAGGTGAAATGGAGACAAATTTCTGAAGTTATTTCAGGTCAAATTTAGTATTGCATTTGTTGTAGCAGGCTTTCTGTTAAAAATGTTGAAACTCAAAGCCAAAGCCAGGTGAGGGGACTTCAGTAATTTTCTCACTTGACAAAGCTCCTCAAGAGCCACAGAAAACACTATCTGCACAGCACCAAACAGCAGACAGACACCGTTAGACTAGCTGGTGAACATAGTGGAGCATTTAGCAGCTACAGAGACAGATATTTTTGGTCGGTGAGTTGGTGGAGACCAAACTAGAGCTAAAAGGAGAGTGAATATTGAAGTTACATTCATCAGGTGGACACAAATTCAACTGAATTCAATGTTAACACTGCTATGTGGCTGCTGGATGTGTACATAGACAACTGTTTTGCTTACACATTTGTCATATTAACTTTATAAGGTGATAATATATCAATGTTGTGTTTACAGCTTGTTACGGTGCCCCCAAGTGGCCAAAAAAATCTGTGAATACTGCTTTAAGATACATAAAAAGTCTTGTTAAAGCTATGTAGTCAGATTTTGAACTGTAGTGACCGGTCAGTTCTCAAGAATAGCTTAATTTCTCTCTGTTATAAGAGGTGAAATTCTGTTTTTGCACCATGTAGTAAATATCAGTATAATGTGACAGATGCATTTCACATCTGGACCTTCCAGCCTGAACATGTGGTCAGTAGGTTTCAACCACTCACTACCTGAGACCATGGGGGTGATGACTGGTAGCGTCATCTCACTCCAATGGAAACGTTAATGCTAGCATTTCTCAAAGTATAGACCGCATTTCCCATAACTCCTTTTGCTCCCCTCTCCACCCCCCGATCCTTGTGGTAATGGATTTATCTTGTGAAGAAGCAAAGTAGACAGACTGACATTTTAGTTACCTGTGTAGCTGATATTTACTACAGCTTTACAAGATAACATGTATTCATGTCTGATTAGTTGGATTCTTCAGTGACAAAGTGATGTTCTTTTTTTGAGGAAACTGTCCACATACTTGCAGAGAACAGTTTAAGTCTGATACGAGTGGATATGTCACAATATTAAAGTTCTGTGCCTTCCTCTGAGTTCAGTCCAGCAGTTCCTGTTTGATTCTTATGAGGGTGGGGGGGTGCCAGCTGCCTCGGCCCTCCCTTCGTAGAATGTATTCACTAAATTGAGAAGAGTCCACACCGCCACCACATGAACCTGTGATCCAGAACCCTCTCTGCTGCAAGCGCTCCAACACCTGCAGTCACACACAAACCAAACAGCAACAACACAAGAGTGAGGCATGACAAGAAGCCTTTGAGCAGGACATTCACATTCTCCAATGGAGTGCTGCTGAGCAGAGGGAAGGAACTCATTTAATATTTTCTGGATACATTTAAAGACACTGTAGAATATGAAAGTCAGTGACTTTAGCATCCTTCAGTGATAGAAGCAAAATAGACACTGTGACAGAAATGCACCAAGTTAAAGAATATGGTTGGCAATATTCAATACTGTTGGTGTTGTCAGCAGTTCCCAAGAAAAGACCAAGACCAACAATGTGTTGTTCCGTCCCTCAATACTTTCTGACTCCAAACCCATTGGTTCCAACTTAAGATGTAAATCTTTAAAAAAAAAAAAAAAAACCTCACAAATATATAGTTTCAGTTTTTTTTAAAGATTCAGTCATTTCCTCAAACAGCTGGTTACTGTAGTTTTTAACAACCATTACTCATACAGGAGGAAATGCATCTGCATCTGTTGGGGACTGTTTTCAGCAGCGGGTGAATACATGTTTGGTGTACACACACCATCCTGCTGGAGTATTTCTGGCAGCAGGATGGTGTGTGTGAGACTGAGTCGAAATAAACTATAGTGTGTGTGTCCATGGTAATGAAGGGACATGTCAGCCAGTGCAACAGTGTGGCTTATATTTTGAAATAAAATAAAGCACCAAGTCTCAGCTTTAATTTGAGTAGGTTTACATCAATATAGACAGAACTGTGTGGGAGACATAGCCCTTTTCACACATAATGCCCAAAGTTTAGTGGTTCAAACATAATTATTGTAATTAATAATACTAGTGCAGTGCCCGTTCAAAATGTGCCTGTCCAGACCAGAGTTTAACTCTCTACTAACTTTTTTACTTCATTCTCTATGGTAGTTCTTATCACTATGGGTGTAATCCCACCTCTGACCACAATGTGGGCTGCAATGGCAGAGTGGTGCTGTCCGTATTTCCGTTCGTTGACTCCACATGCAGAAGAAGAGGCAAATCAACATTGTAGAAGCAATGTTATTCATGAGGTATTTTTATATATTTCTCATCCAACTTCACACAGACATTGCACTTCCTTGTTTCCCCAGCAATCCACCCGCCAAGTGTGAAGTAGATTGGATGAATAGTTCTCATGATATGCGAAGGACAAACATACATACATACCGATGGACAGACAGACAGACAGACAGACAGACAGAAAGACAGAGATTCCTTGCTTTATATAGGGAGATACTGAAGTAAATCTGCTCATATTAAAGCTGAGACTTTAATGTATTATCCATTATTTAATTTCAAATTGAACAAAATGTGTAAAACTGTCCAAATACTTACTGTCTGGGCCGTATCAGGCTTTGTTACACACACATAATACTTGCTAGTGGATCAATTCATTGTTGGTTTGGGTCTGCATGTGGGATTTGTTGACAAGAAGAAAAATATAGAATATCACCAGACTTATCCTTTAAGGTGAATGCCAGTAGAGCCCACCAATACAGATGTGACTCACTCAAAAATTCAAAAACGGGTTTTCAAATGAACATAATATCCATATAGGCACAGCTGGCAAAATGTCCTCTCCAAGGACAGCAGGAAAAACCATCCATAATGGTGGCTGTAATTCAAACAAGTCTGTTAGAAGCAATGTCTCAAAACTACTGGCACATTTCTTAGAGGAAACAGCTCTTCCAAGAAGTCAGCAATTACTTTGGTGAGAACAATATTGTTAAAACTGATGAATTTTGAATTACATTAGGACATGGAGTACATTAGGTAAATTGGTGGTAAGTTGGTGTAGAAGTGCTGCAGGCGCCCTCTGAATGCTGTTTTTTTCCCCCCAGGCTATGTTTATATTTACATAAATATGATTGTGATGCTGTTTGTATGAATTCTACTTGATGAAGGTCTGAGGACTGAAACATTAATAAAATGAGTAAAAGTGGTGGATGGTGTGTTGGACTTTTTTTTTTTTTTCACAAACTTGCAATACATTAAAATAAATCCCTGTTGAGCAATGTCAGACAGGCAAAAACATTTTGCCCACATCCCCTCCATCCTAAGAAAAAACATTGTGCACTGCACTGTTTTCTTTTCAACATGATTCTATGTAAAAACTATGAGTACACGTGTAAACAGATACAAGTTTCACTGGACTTAACAGCTCCACCTAATGGACAGTTTGAATCACTACATTATCTGCAAAAGATGAATTACAATGGCACGACACAAAATAAAATTAAATGGTTTTGATTGTTATGTGGGATGAACAAAAATGTGAAAGAGTAAGGATCACTCTTCATTTCATTACCTACACATGTGATTTAATGATATAGTCTGCGGTTCTTTTGTGTGTTAGTGTGTTACTAACAGTAGTCCATTAGTTTCTCTCCCTCCCTTCCTACTGAAGTGAACATGGTGACAATATCTCAGTTTGCCCTCAGGAGTCTTCTGTTCCTCTATACTGCATCTCTGTCTGACTGAGATTTCCTGAGACAAATATACAATAATGAAATGCGTCAGCCATCAATTTATCTCTACTGAAGAATGTTATTTGTTTGACTGTCATCATTTTTAGTATGTTCCTTCAGCCTAATATTGTATGTTCCTTCAGCCTAATATTGACTCTTCCAAATATTACCTCTAAAGACTGATTCACTAACTTTTCCTCTTGATGGTGCAATTATTTGGACATGCATGAAACGTGAACTTCACTTGCGAATGTATTTAAACATTGAAATGTTTTGTCAGTTGACATGACTTCACTATTTACTGATGCATGTCATTTGTTATTGAGTATATCTTTAATGTACATATAGCAAAATTAGTTTTTATTTTGCTTACTTCACTCCTCTGATGTCTGTGAAGCAGAGGGAATGCTTCCTTTTGCTATATACACTATTTAAGAAATACTATTACAAAGTAAACATGGCATGTCACGTACAGTAATTGAAACGAGTAAAGTATGACCACAGAGTCTATTACTACATTGATGATAAATGAGCTGCAAACATGTTCAAACTGACCAATATTGGAAATATTTCTGCTGAACAACAGACTGCTTGAGCGTCAATTATGAAATGCTTCCAGTGGACCTTGGAACAATGATGGGGATGACACAGAGCTGCTGCACAACTGCTACACACCCACTTCCCCCCTTGAATGTATGCAGAGGAACTCTGCTCTCATCAAAATGCATTTGAGGAGATTTATTACTTTGGAGTCTTTAAATGAAGACTGAAATACTATTTCATGATATGAATAAGAAGAACGTCCATGCTTTACCATTATAGGCCTTACAATCCCTGGTGTTGAGTTTAAAGGGACCATATTATGCTTTTTCTGGTATTCTGTTATTTTAATCCTGTTATGATGTTGGATGTTAAATATGGTCAGAGTTCCAAAATGTGAGGGGAACATAGGTAGAAATGCTCCCTGCAAGTCAAAAGCCAGGGCTTCAGCCTGCTCAGAACGCTTTGTTTTTTTCTACTTTGTACATGCCCACAAATGGTGGTCTACTCCGTAGCCTTGGTTGCTAAGGTGGTTGCTAAGATTTTTGTGTTGTTCATGTTGTCCACTCACATATTTCGGATTGGAATCTGGCTTGAACATGTACGGATGTCTTTGAGAAATTGACATTTCGAGTAAAGAATGAGAAAAAGTAGTGAAATCTTGCTACTATAGTTTGTTTCATGGTTTGTTGTACTTAAACCTCCTGAGCAGCCAGAAATCGAGACACAGCTTCTGGAAACAGACCAATCTGAATAGAATGGGATCATGGGAGGCGGGCCTTAAAGAGACAGGAGCTAAAATGGCCTGTTTCAGACAGAGACTGAACTGAGGGGCTGCATAAAGGGCCAGTATAAGATAAATAAGGATTTTTGAACTGTAAACCATGCAAAAATATTCCAGTAGAGCCCTAGGTTAAAATAAAGACCTGTAAATGTGCAGAATATGTCCACTTTAAGAATAAACCCTGCATGTGTCTTGTACCTGGACAGAGTTGAGGTGGCAGTAGCTGTTGAGTGGGAAGCAAATGACATGTGTGGAGTTGTGGTTCCAGCTGGTGTTTAGGGAATTGCACATGACGTCTATGACCTCAGGGAAAACCTCCTCAATCACGGCGGGGAGGGCGCTCACGCTGATCCTCTCGCCCAGCTCTGGAGCCACATGAACCACAACACACTCGCTCTCCCGACACACGCGCCCATGTTCACGCTCAGTCCTCCAGCGCTCCAGCTCAGCCTGCAGGGGAGCCAGCTGGAAGAAACTGGCCTCCTCATACAGTAGGGAGTACTCCTGCAAACACACACCACACACATGAAGACAAGCTCAGAGACATGCATACATGACAGAAGCTTGTAAAAAAGACTTGCGCAGTTACACATAGATGCATAGAAATGCTTGTATAGCACATAACACACAGACATACATACAGAAACACACAAAGACCTTTAGTGAAGATAGATAAACAAAGCACAGTAGCTCAGTGATGAAGAGTACTGAGTCTCCCCTCTCAGCAGTGACATGTCCACATCTGCCATATTTTACTGGAAACAATCACCATCGTTTGACCATTTGTAACACGGAGGTAACCTTTAGTTAATTTGTTCAATTATGTATTCAACATATTCATAATTTGAGGGTACAAATGACTAAATTTAGCTAAGTCATTACAGAATCTGCTCTGTGCATCCCCATGACAACAGTATGGGACATATTATGTCTTGCAGTGTGAGCAATACAGTGATTCAGAAATTTTTGAAAGTCTTGTTGTCTGCACTAGCTTTTTTAAGGGAATGAAATAGGAATATTGAGTGCCCTAATTATTAAACTTCACAGAACAATTTAATGTAATGTATGTTGTGGTTTTTGGAAAGTAGTATATATATCAGGTCATCTATCATATATGTTGATCATCTGTGGAGAACAAAAAACAGGATTGTCTTACAGTGGTATAAACGTTGAGGAAAGACCTGTTTTCCAAGGCAAAGAATGTGTTATTGATACCTGCACACTTGTGTTTATGCCCAAAACAAATAATACATCGGCAATCAATCAGTAAATGTTCGACTGAGATAAAAATGACTGGTTCATAATGATATTGAAAACAACTGTGATTCTAAACCTTAGGTAGCAGCTGACTGAATACATAGTTAGAGCCACTATATTTCATTTTTGCCCCCAGTGGATCTGGGTAAAAGGCTGAAAGCAACACATTTGGCCTCATGCAAGAACATTTTTGTATTTTTATCCTAAAACTCTTATTTTCTCTGTGAGGTTTGCTCATACGAGTGTTTGAAGTCGGATTCAAAAAACTCTCTTAACTGCCCGAACTTGTTGTAAATCACTCATTTCAGCCTGATAGATGTCACCCGTTCCCATGAAGAGGTGCATGTTCTTGAGATGTGATTGTTAGCATAACCAACACCCTTAAAACATCCATATTAGACTACATGTTCTGCTTGGTTTGTGGGCAGGTTTCATTCACAAAAATGTTACCAAAGAGTAAAAACATATTTCGTATGTAGTAAAAATATGCAATTATTTTTTTAGTTGGTGCCCTGTAACTAGAGAAAACTGGGAAAAAGCTGTACATTCCCCGTATTGCTCTTAAGGGGGGAATCCTACAAGAACCAGAATGCACTGCGTATATTACGCCCAATCCACTACTGATCGTGTGTTAACGGAACACAGCCGGTGAGTACAGCAAAGTACGAGCACTTCACTGAGGCTAATTTACAAAATGTTTTTCCTCATCAAGTCTGGGTATATCATACCGGTGTGCAAGGATCATAAAACAAATGGTGCGCAGGAGTCAATTATCTGGATCAATGCAACTTACTGAGAGCTTTAATGTTACATTGGCCAGAATGCTGCAAGAGCTGCCGGTGCTGATGGATAGTCAAAAAACCTCCCAGTCTGCTGTCTCCATTTCAGCTTTGTTTGGGAAACAATCATGGATGAAGGAGTGAAAACCTGCAACCATATGCTGTTTCTTTATCGTTTTGGACAACGAGAAGCCAGACCAGATTGTGCTCCATTTAGATGCAGATTATAAATCACAGGTAACACAGTCGCTGTTGTGCTGTTTTGTATTCAGAGTTGGCAAAGTCTAATATTCTGTCAGAAAATAAAGTCAGGTTTACCACTGCAAACGTTGTTGAAGTGCAGAGTTTTCAGTCTGTCTCCATTCTTTCTGACAATCCTCACTGGGCACCGGTTCATGCTGCAAAGCCACTCTGGCTGCAGCACCTCTCTTTCAGCTGCCACTGTTACAGCTCCCAAAGTGGCTTCCTCCTCCATACTCTGTTGTGTCTGATTCCACAGCACGATATTTGGCTGCGTATCATGAAACTAGTTTTCTTTAAAATATGCTGATATTTTAAAGTATTTAAGTAGTATGATATTTTAGTGTCTGCTTTCCCTATCGCTAGTGTAACGTGGTTGAGAGTGTTTTGGGAGACCCACCTTTGACTGTCCTTACCACTACAGCAAAAAGGTGTTGCTGTAGTTCTTCCTTGCCCCCAACTACCTCACTGTACATGTCAAATGATGGCGCTGGTGGCCAGAAGAACAACAGATTTTGCAGCTGTGCCCCAGAGACACAGAGAACATTGACAACTGTTGTTGTTTTCCACACTTTATCCTTAATTCAGATAGCTAGAGATAAGGTTGAAAATCGGTGTTCCTTTAAGTTTAGGAGTGTCAGTAGTAAGGGACCCGAAACAATTAGAAGATATTGATACAACGACGTAGAGCCTCACTGTAGTGTGACAGAAACAAAGAGGGAACACTTTGATGTAAAATTAGATGCTAAAAAACATCAAGCAAAGTGGTCCATGACTAATATGAGAGGTGGTCATGTAACAATCACAGAGATATTAGAGGAGAATATTATAATCTACAGGTGATGTTACACTGTCAGCTGCAACACAAGATGAAACTGCACAGAGACCTGCAGAGAGACACAGAGGCAGATGTCAGAGTGAGATAAGTTTCTTAGCAACTGCTGTAGTATAGAAGTTGATGCACCTAAATATGGCAATAAAAATCATAAAATCCAAAACACCTTTCATTAAATTGGCAGCCATGATGATGATAATATGGTGAACAGGGGGGGTGCAACACATCTCTCTCACTCTTGTTTTTGTATAATGGGCCGCTCGAGCAGCCCACATAATGCTCATGTGGCCCACATAGCGACCAACCCATCGGGATTTCTCTCAGTGCTCCCAATGGCCAGTCTGACTCTGTGCGAGTAGTTCTTGCATGAGGCCCATTAACTGCAGTAATTTTCATTTTTCTACAACAAGAAAGAACAGTGCGTGCCCCTTCCTCATTACCACCACTGAGGTGAAACGTCTCTCAACCCCCAACTGCTAAGCTGTGAATGTGTGCAACTGTGTGAATGTGAACAGGGCTCAGTGTCATAGGGGGAAGTGTAACATTATACTTAAGTGGTTATAAGATGTCTGGACTGTTATAATCTCTCTCCTGACAAACAGTCTTGAAAAGTGATCTATTTATTGCTTTCTCTGTGGTTTGGGACTGTTCAGACACATTTTAGTGATATACTGTGGTAGTACCTGATCAAAGCTCTAGACAGACACTCACTTTGAAGTCATCTGGGATGAGGAGTTTCGAGGTCCGGAGGAAGTTGAGTATGTAGCGGAACATGGGGCCATCTCGATCGATGAAGTAGTGCTGCTTTAGACTGTCCAACACAATGGGCTCCGTTCCATCAAACAGACGGCCGATCCTGCCACAGACCACAGACAAAGAGAGAAATACCGACCAAATGTTGGTGAGGCTGTCATGTCTGCTGCCCACAGATGTCCTACAATACAGTGCAGCAGCTGAACGTTCAGTCACATATGCCATTGTTGACAGCTGAAAAGTACGGGGAGATGGACTAAATAAAAACACAGGATGAATAGGATGTTCAACCTTATTTCCATGTAGTAATAGAGATGACATGTCTATAACACTTGCAAATGTTTTCTATCATTGTAGCACTGTGCAGCAGCCATTACTTCACAAGGGCGTATGAATGTGTGTGAATGGGTGGATGTGATTCATAGTGTAAAAGCGATTTGAGTGGTCGGAAGACTAGAAAGGTGCTATACAAGTACAGTCCATTTACCATTTACCATCATCCACTGTTGTATTCTGACATCAGTGGATAGTAGAAGTACTCTGATAGGAAGTCATTTGGGTACCTTTCTTCGCTTTGCTTAGGTTTGTCACAATGGACTGAAAACTACTGAACTGTAAATGCATGAGACTGCCCTCCCAAGAAAAACAACCTAATTGGTCGTGATGCCATTCGCCCAAAAAGGACATATAATTACATTTGAGTGACAGATGCCATCTAGTGGCTATAGTAATTATGACCCGGAGCAGTGGTGCAGTTCAGAAGATGTATATATATGTTGATAAATTTCCTCATTTGGAGGAATAACCCAACAGTGGACTTTGCCACAGGAGACCGTTGTTTTCAACCGCGAGTGTCACATTTCCAACTGTGAGTCGGCACAATTTTTTAAAAACTAAAATTTTGATCATCCCCTACCCTCAACCCTGTTAACCATAGTGTTGTCACATCATAAAACTTTATTACTTTTTAACTGTGATTAATAATGGTTTTGGAAAGCACAGACAAATAATGTCCTGCCGATTACTGCCAATAGGTCGCCAGATTAGAAAATGCTCCTTTGTGTCATTCTCGTGTCACATAGTTAAACAATTTGGATTTAATTTGGAGGATTTGTTGAAATGCATAGTGGCTTTAAAGGAAAGGTCCAGATTTTTTTTCAAATATATCTTAAGAAAATACTTGACCACATATATACATGTACACTGAACAAGTTTTTGATCGCTAAAAAATGCAAACCTATACTAGATTAATTTTCTCTAAACGGTGTTCACTGTGGCCACAAGTGGTAATTACACTTGACACATAGTGTAACAGTAGGACCAGCAGAGTCATAAAGTCAGCTAACTGACTAACATTAGCTAACATTAGCCACCATAAGCTACTGGTCATACCAGACCAAGTAAGATTGTAGCCACAGAAAACATTGGGTGTGCTGAACTGAGAAACACTGTGATTTATTACTATTTAAGAATGTGTTATTTCTTCTTTCAAATGTTACACAGTCAGAGTCAAGCACAGATTTGTATGAGGCAGAATGAGAAACATTGCATGTGCAAAGCTTTGAAGTGGTTAAAGTCAGTGGGCCCGCAGCACTTACTGGATTTAATGAAAACACTTTCACAATCAGTTTAACATGGCAGACATGCTGAATGCCATCTGGCAGCTTTAAAGTACTCTAACAATCACCTGTACTATATTTAAGTTTTCAAAGCAACATGTGGGCACAAACAGTCACCCAAAGAGGCCACAGAGTCAGTTATTAAAACACAGAAGCATCGATGTTCTCATGACCAGTGAGTCATGAGAACATCTATTAGATGGACTAATTAGCAAAGAGAAACTGTGCTGGTTTCTAACAGAAAAATATATAAAGTGTTGTGTGTATGGTTCAGCATGAAGGTAAATGCATTCATTTTTACCTTAAATTTACATTTACAGTCCTGGTTAAAAGTTTTAGGTACTTTAGAGGTTTAGATTCTTATCTATTATGCAACATCATCAGGGAGGCATGTGATCGGTCCAAAATTTATTTTGCAGCAGACAGCGACCTCAAACATCCAGACAGTCATTAAGAACTATCTTCAGCAACAAGAGGAACAAGGAGTCCTGCAACAGATGGTCTGGCTCCCACAGAGTGCTGATCTCAGCATCATGGAGTCAGTCTGGGATTACAAGAAGAGACAGAAGCAGCTGAGACGCCTAAATCCACAGAAGAACTGTGGCAACTTTTCCAAGATGCAGGAACAACCAACCTGCCAAGTACCTGAAAAACTGTGTGCATGTGTACCGAGGAGAACTGCTGACAAAGCTGTCATTTTTAAATGTGTGTCATTTTGTGCAAAAGTGCATTTAAAAGCTTATCTGAAGCTTATATGAGGCTTCAGCAGTCTGAGTTAGTCATATCAAGTGGATATCTGACACATTTACAGTCTTTTTAGCATCAAATTCCCTCTTTGTGTTTCCTCAGACAGTGTTTCCCTGTTGAGCAGCATAGGAAGTATAGTAACAAAAAGAGGAACTTTGGCACTAAAAAGACTAACATTGAAAGACTTGATTTGACTCATTTGGACGCTGAAGCTTCATATTAGCTTCGGATGAACTTTTAAATACATTTTTGCACTGAAGGAGGACTGTGGATTTTGTCCCCCATCACTTACATTGCAAGTGCATTATGAAGGGATCTTCTAATGGTCACAGGAGGAATGATTACAGCAAGAAAAAACAAATTTTCATTTGTGCTCCTGACTGTTGTTTTAAGACAGATTTGAACTAAAGATTTTAAGTCCTTTAGTCTGTGCAGAAAGCCCTTAATATATTAGAATGCATGAATTTATCCATGAATGTACCCCAAATCTTGCTCTTATGTACCTTAATACTGAGTAAAAATCCCTTAAAATCTCATAAATTTTCACCTTAATATTTCAGACTCTAAGGCAAACCAAATCACAACCTCAATAATGCCCTAAACTGAAAACTAATGGATTTTTCAAGTATTTGAAATAATATGTAAATTAAGGGGAAAGTCATGTATCACTTAAAACCTACTTAATTTGCTAATTAAAGGCTTTTTAAGGGGTTTAGTTTTTACCTTTTCCCAGACTACCAAGCACTTTCATTTTAAAGAGATGTTTTGTGTGTTTTCATGGATACATGAAGAAAAGAAGATGGTATCTTTAGGGAATGTTTTTTCCTAGTGGGTGAGTGTCTCTCACCGTGATTCAGGGTATTTGGTAAGGGTGGCCAGGCTGCTGGTGTACATGTGTCCTCCTACATCGATGTGGACAGGTGCGTTGGTTTTGGTGAGCTGTGCGGGGGTGGGGATGCCGGCTGAGCTCAGTGGAGACACAGGAGACGCAGAGACCAGCCGCTGACTCGTCATGCTGCTGCTGCTGCTTCCACGGCTGTCCTGGGACACCAAACACACACACACACACACACACACACACACACAGACACACACAGAGAGAGTAGTGGTCGTACCAGTATGAAAGTAGAAGTATAGTTGTAATAGTAGCAATAGTGTCAACAGAGGTTAATCAGACATTTAAATGTCCAATAAATATCATCATGTAAGAAATATTTCACTTATTGTAGACCTGCATCAGCTAGTGTTAGACTGCACACAAAGTTTTAAATATAGACTACATTATCCTTACACCGACGTGGTTGAGATGCTAAGTTTAAAAAAAGAACCCTCTGTGTGTCAGATTGAAAATTCTTGCAACGTTGTAGCTAAAGGTTTCAAGATTCAACTAAATTCTGAACGAAAAGAAATGAATCTCATTAATGAAAAATGTGTTTTTATTATTGCTGTATCTTTGACCTCCTCACTAATAAGATGTTTTGCTCTGTGCTCTGTCCACTGCTCATTACATTAACACGACTGCAGTTTCCTGCAGCTCTACGGAGCATTTCAGCATCTTTCAGCTCATTGTTATGGTTTTACTCCCTGACACTTGAATGTTTTGTCTCACAGCTCTCATCAGTCTTGCTCTGATAAACCTACTTTTTAGATTTGGGTTTCAAATGCATTTTATAAAATCATCAAATCAGAATCCAGTGTCACATCCTTTCAAATCCCTTATTGAATCTAATTAGATCTACCTTTCAACATTTGCATATAACTAAGTGGTAGTGTAATAAATGTTCACAATCTGTAACTAAAACCTAGTGGGATTGTTGATTGAATATGTTTCTGACACAGTGAAACATACAGTTTACTTTTACACCTTATTTTCCCAAAAGCTGTACATTTCAAGTCAGAATTACAAAGTGGAGCTTAAAATATTGATGTGATATTCATAAAAATATATGGAGATTATCATGAAATTGTCATGACAGAAAATCTCACTCTACTGGTCATAATGCACTACAAAAACACACGGTTCACTCACAATTGTTATGTTATGTTGCTTTACTGCTAATATCACCTGCTGCAGCAAGTGAAAGCCACTGTTAGCATTAACTTAAAATGAAATGAGTGACTAACTGGTGAACATAGTGTATAAAAGCTTTCCTTGTGGTGGGAAACATCAGGAAACATCATGACAGAAATATTGCACTTTCTACTCCATTACATTAATTTTTTTAGTATCTATTTTGGGCATTTTAAGTCTATATTACAGCAACAGTAGTAGAAAAACAAGGGAGAGGTGACATGCAACAACGGTCCACTGCTGGAATCAACCGTTGTGGTTATGTGAATGTGTCTTAAGCAGTGGATTACTGGGGAACGCCTCCACAACATTTATTTGACAGCTTTACTTACTTTAGTTCAGATGAAGATTTCACACAATGGATAATATAACAAGCTTTTAAAATACAACACATTGTTAAAGATGAAACCAGTGGTTTCTAACTTTTCTGGCTTTTGATGTCTTACAAAAAGCAGAAGGGTCACATTTCAGATGTCTATGAGTTGTTAACAGCTCCACCAAATAGTGATTTTTCCCTCTAAACCTCTCACATTCATAAATATTTGGATTGATTGTTCAGCAATAGTATCAGAACTTCTTCTTTCCTCTCCCATTAATCATCTCACCACCCCTCAGATTTATCTGCTGACCCTTTGGAGGGGCGCGACCCCTAGGTTGGGTACCACTGGACTAAACTAGCTAACTGTATATAAAGTAGTGTAAACTAGCTCCACCTCCAGCAGCTACAACAGTAACATGCTGCTCTAACACTGATGCTTCACTATTAATAATCTAATGATGTCATATATAATAATATATCAGTCAGAGGGACCAAACCACTACTTTTACTGCAATACTTTAACAACATCAAGCTCATAATACTTATGTACTTTTACTGAAGTAGGATTTTTCATGCAGGACTTTTACTTGTAATGGAGTATTTTTACACTGCTGTATTGGTACTTTTACTTAAGTAAAGGATCTGGATACTTCTTCCACCACTGTGGGTAACATCGTACACTAGTGCCAGTGCACAGCACTGTATACTATATTATGGAGCATTACCATTTAAAAAGACAGGTATTTTTCTCAGGAGTTGGTGGAGACTAAAACAAAGCTAAAAGGAGAGTGAGTGGACGCAAACACAACTCCAAAAGAATGCTAATGCTCTTCTGTAAACAACTGTTAGTTAAGTCACAAAAAATCAGTGAATGCAGCCTTAAGTATCCTACTACTAGCAAACATTAGAGTGCTTAATATGCTTGAAACAACATACATTAAGCCGTGATGATACAGAAGTTGATCAAAAGTTATATATTTGTCAGGCCCCGGGGAGTATTGTTCCCGTATGTTGGGTAAGTGACTCCAAGTGTTGCTTCTGGCATCCTGTCATCTGGCTGCCAGGCCTTACCCACTAGGTGAAGTTTTGGAGAAGTGCTGATGATTTAGAATCATAGCTGCCAGGCAGCCTCAGGAATGGCAGACAATGCCAGAAGCCTGACAGGAAGCGAAAAAACACAAGGACAGTCTGTCAGGCACATGCATATGACTTTGCTCTGCCAGAGCACAAGCTATCCCAGATTGCCTTGTAGGCTACTTAACAATGCCAGGTGCCTGGCATGAAGCAACACATTAAGCTCAGAAAGAGGCAATTGGCAGCTCTGTAGGAGGCCAGTGCCTGACAAGCTGGGAACAAAGGTCCCCTGGGCTCTCACTCAGCTCTCTTCTTCACCGTTCTGCAGTTTTCTTTCTTTCTGCTCCAAACTGCTCTTGTCATACCTTTTAGTTGTATTTCATTTTCTTCTGTTCAATAATAAACAAGTCTCAGGAGCCCTAATCTCAAGTCTGTGACTTGATAGTAAATCTGAAAACTCCAATGTACAAATATTTACATCCTCACTTCAACAGTCTTCAGTTTATCTTCAAACACAAACATGTATTCATATGGACAGCAATCTGCCAAATCACAACCACACTGAAATACATCTATATTCAACTAAAAAACAAGATGTAGCGTCAGAAATATAGTCCACTTAAAGCTTTCCTGCTGCATTTCTATGACTGGTTCCTGTAGAAACACTGTAGTATGTTCTGTAGAGAGTTACACATCTGACTGTATTTACACAATACATATTCATTACATTGTCAACCGTCAAAAAACAACATATACATAATAAAAAAGTGATTTCACTTCACAGACGGCCATAAAAAGATCATCATGTGTTGCCTGTTGTTAGTGTTTTTATCTCAGTGTGTCTGACTGACACATGAGT
Organism: Thunnus albacares; assembly: GCF_914725855.1. Classification (NCBI taxonomy): domain Eukaryota; kingdom Metazoa; phylum Chordata; class Actinopteri; order Scombriformes; family Scombridae; genus Thunnus; species Thunnus albacares. Next base: position 33,300,307 of record NC_058114.1, on the reverse strand, counting down.
TGTTGAGTTTGTGTCTGCTGGAAGGATTTGCTTTTGTGTGTAAAATGAGCTGATGTGTTCAGCTGTGTGTTGGTAAAGTTGACTGTGTGAAGAGTTTGAAGATGTGGACTTGTACTGAACCATACATGGAACCAATCGTAAAAAAAAAAACAACAACAAAAAACTGAGAAGATTTATTAAATTCTTTTGAATTATTAGGATTTTTCATATTTTATTTCTTCACTCAATTGGTCAGCTGACTTTTAAACCAAATGGGATGAAGCAGCTAAAACTCTGGTATGATAGTGTTGAACATTGTTATAAAAGATGCAAGAGATAAGATGATTAACAGAGACAAAGGCACCAGTGTTGATGTGAAGGAGCATAAAAACCACGGTTTATACAGAATCCACTCACATCAACCAAAATCTCAACTTTAACTATAGTCACAATTTACACAACATCAACAGTGAGCAGTGAGGACTCTCCCACACAGAGTGCAACGTGTTGTCAGTGAGGAGGAGGATGGAGAGAGGGAGGTGAAGCGTGTGAGGCCAACCTCATCTCCTGTATACAAAGTATAAAGTACAAAGTGCAGGAACCAGAGGCTGGGTTTCAAATCCTGAGTCCCACCTGGAGTTAGGTTTAGGAAACAAAATCACTGATTAAATGTTAATAAAGTGAGTAACATGTTGTGTCTTGTCCCTCAACTCACTGACTTTTTCAACTTTTGCAGATATGTTCAGTATGAACATTTTGCAACTTGACAGAAATGTTCATGATAAACATTTCTTCATTATGTTGATGAATAAGATAGCTTTGTCATGATCCAGTCACTATCTGCTCCTCAGTCCCTCTGCAGCCACATTCTCTCATCCCCAGCCCTCTGCAATGCTCTCTGTCTGTTTTCAGTCCCTGCTCACTACTCCCATGCCATTTTTTCCCACCAATTCCCCAGACTTGCCATCTTCAAGCTGTCCACCAGATGCCCTTGGACTTTACCTCTTTTCCCCATCTACACACTTGTCACCACTCAGTAATTGTCTGCACCTGCTGCCCATTCCCCCATCAGCTCCTCACTAAGTTGCTTTATGGGACACTTGCTCTCTAGCCATCCTGATCCTATCTGATCCTGGACTTTATCTGTTCCTGCTGTTTCTGTGGTTTGAACCTTTGTGCCTGTTTATCACCTGCCTATCTGCCTTGCTACTTTGAACTGGGTACCTGTTTTGGACTAGCTCTCATTGCTACCTGTAAGCCTGAGTTTTGTTTACTTTTGCATTAATTTACCTTCTTATTTCACTTTCACCTGCCTGTCTCGTGTGTCTGTATTTGGGTCCTCCACCCGTCTGTTCCATCCTCATTCATGACAATAATGAACTGGCCAGAAATGGACTCAGCAGACATTCACCAGCCCTGGAGTTTTGGAGTTACACAGGATGTTTTTTTTTAAACGAAGAACCAAGCTTCCTTAAGTCCCTTGCTGTTTACTGGAAGAAGGACCCTGAAATTGCCCAATAAGTGGCATTCTTCAGGTGGAAATACAATTTAAATCCTGCTCCTCCCAAGTCCATCATTCCAGCAGAGTCTCCCAGCTCCTCCCTAGAGCAGCCTGTCTCACAGTCTGCTAGCTTTGGGCCTGCCAGCCACCATGACATCCAGAGGTCACCCTTTAAAGTGACTCGCCTTATCATTTTCATGGGGTACAGAGAAGTCTTCAAAAGGAAGCGTGGTCCCCATGGCTCCCGAAACCTCTGGCTTGCTCAGCAGTCCAGTGCAACAGAGTCTCTCCTGTTCTCTCCTGTTTCTGCTGGGCTGCAACAGCCCCTTTATTCCTGAGCTGCAACAATCCCCTATTCCTGACTCTCCTGTGGTTGTGCTTCAGCAGCCTCACTTGCTCACCTGCTGGACTCCGTGTCGTCAGCTGCACCTTGCCAACCTCCTAGACCTTCAGCAGTCAGCCGCCTCTGCCAATGTACTATCAGACCCCCAGTCAACAGTCCCTGCTGACACCCAGCCAGACCTCCAGTTGGCAGTCTCCGCTGACCCACAGCCAGACTTTCTAGACCATCAGTCAGCTGTCTTCGCTGATGCTCAGTCAGACCTCCAGTTGGCATTCTCTGCTGACCTACAGCCAGACTTCCCAGATCATCAGTCAGCCATCTTCACTGGTGCGCAGTCACATCTCCAGCTGCCCACCTCTTGCTCTGCACTCCAGCGGTCTGCCTGTCCTGCACCCTGCCTCGACCTGCAGCTGAATCTTCTGGTGCCAGCTGCCCTTCTTGTCCTCTAGACAGGAAACATTGCAGACCTCCAGAGCAGCCCAGCCTTTGTCACCAACCTTCTCCTGTTTCATCTCCTCATTCCCCTCACTTGAGTTTCTCTACCCATCTCCCCACCTGCACCTCATCTCCTCGCTAGTTCAGTTAGTAATTCAGTCCTGTGTTTTAGTTCAGTCTTGTTGGATCCTTTGTTCTGTGTTTGCTCTCGAGGCTAAATAGTTATTCTTCAGTTTCTGCTGCTCCTCTGCCCTTCATTTAGGTCCATCTCCTGCCACTCCCTTAACAAGCTTTTGTTGTCCCCAAGGAGAAATTTGTTTTGGACCATGAGAGCAGGCAGACTGCTCATAACATCTAAACAACATCTATCAGACAAACATCTAGTGCAAAAGAACAGCTCATACAAAGATAACAAGGTAAACGATGTACTAAATAAATAAAATACATAGATGTACAAAAAGACTAGCAGCAGATATTGCACATGTGTCTGGTAAGAAGTGCTCACATCATGGTGACAATGAATTCGTCACAATGTTTTATCACTTATGTGTAATACCGCACTTCTGCACCAATGTGCAATATAATGTATATTTGTATATAAAGTATTTTTTTTATCTTGTCTCTTATCTTTCTCTTCTCTCTCTGCTTTTTTATAATTGCCAATATTTATTTCATACTCTACTTGGAACTTCAGCTTGACAATAGCATGAGCGTGACAATAAAAAGCTCTTGAATCTCTTGCTCTTGAACAAGACTAAAAACTTTGTAAGAAATGCCATAAAATACAAAACATCAGATGTTAAAATGGCAATGGTTTAAAAATCTGTATGGTACATTCATATCTATGTCTTGGTGCTATTCAAAAGTTTTATGGAGGTTTGGATGAATGAAGTTTGAGGCGGTTAGATTTGCAATTCAGGCAGCATTATCATCCTTTCAAAAAGAATGAGTGGTATATAAAAATAATTCCTAGAGGACAGGGTTGCTGGGAGGCACTCTAACAGACAGGTACAAGGAGGGGATGATGAGGATCATGACATCACATATGACAGCTGTGGGGAACACTATAAGGACTCTGTCTGTCTGTGAACAACAGAACAAAGCCATTCACAACATCCACTGTGAAGAGATGAGAGGTCATCAACCAGGAGTCAGTGGATGACCGAAGATGGATCAAGGAGGACATTCACATCTGACACCAGAGACCATCTTTGAACAGGTGTCTTTGATTTGTATATTATCACAATTAATTAAACTGGATCTGCACATGAATTTAAGACAGTATATCTATTTATGTTCATTTCTAATTATATTAAAGTTTGTTGGGTTTTTTGTTTGTTGTGTAGTATTGTTTCAATTGGATGTGGAACAATTCACTGCTGAAACACAGAATGTGTACATAGTGAGTGTACAGTGACTAAACGGAGGTTCAATAATCACAGAACAGGCAGACAAACTGTAAAGCTGCGCTCAATGGCTCATATCTGATACATACACACCCAGATTTGTGTGTGTGTGTGTGTGTGTGTGTGTAGATGAACAAGCACTCTTTACCCTGGGCCATTACCGTAGTGCATGGTGGGTAAATTCATCAGCAGGTAGTTACCCATGGCAACAGAGAGACAGTCCCTATGAGAAATCAATGCTGCTTGTCCTGCTCTTCAGTATCTCCTAGGTGTTTACACGATGTATTTCAATGATTATTGTGTCAGAATATTATTTGGTGTAGTTTGGTCTTGTTTGGTTCCCTACAGCTCAAAGATCTTGCTATTGTGCTTGTCGACATTCATAGAGTTTTCTAATTGTCAGTTACGTAGAATTGGGGATAGCCGGGATAACTTCTGAATCACCACTCAGATCTCTGATGTGTTGAGTAATTCGAAGAGTTCTGCTGTTGAGCACATTGACAGCTGGAGAAACAACTGAGCCAATCAGAGTTTTGTAGGTGGGATTAAAAATGGGGATGCCACCTTTCTGTACCATAGCCAGAAAAATAGTGTCATAAAAACTGCCACAAATATGGCAGCACATGTCAGTGAGATACATAACAGAGCTGTGCAGGCTTGTTGTTAGTCGACTTAGAGTAACAATTAGAGTCTGACAGATAGATTGACTGGGCTGATAAATTATTATTTTTACACTGTAAAATGTTCCACTCACTTCAGATCTTGGTTACAGTTCTTAAATAACCAAATTTAGGCATCTCTATCAAATATGTTTATGGTATGTGTTTGTGTAAAGAAATGAATATTGGTCAATACATCGATATCAAATATCCATTGGCATCTGCTTAAAGATCCAGTATTGGTCAAGTTATAGAAACACACACATATCTGCATATTTTTGTCAACGTGAAAAACATTAACTGCTCTAGCAGCTGCTGCTGCAAAGTAGTTCAAATTTTCCAAACCTTTATCAACTACAACATTAAAGTCACACTTACACATCAAATTATAATCCAATAACATCATGTATATAATTTTGAAATGGGACACTTTGCAAAATGAGTATTTTTTCTCTTGGTACTTTACATGTATTTTGATGCTAATACTTTTAAGCTTATTACTTGAATTTACATTTTGGATGCATGACTTTGCATGTATTTCTAAAATATCTAAAATATTGCTGTTTTTATTATAAAAGAGTAAGAGCTGAGTAGGCCTGCTTCTTCCACCACTAAAGCAGAAACAACTAGGATACTGGGATAAAAAAATCCTTTTTTTATCCCAGAAAACAACTATTAGATCTATATTTTGATTTACCGGTGAAAATATGTAACTTTACTATTTTAAACACATACAATTGAACATTGATCAGGCTAAGACAGTGAAGGACAATGTTTCTGAGTCAAAAATAGAGTTTTAGTTCATATAAAGGCCGTATTTCAGTCCTAAATACTTAGCATGATTTATTCAGTTAGTTATTTCTAAAGGAGGCGTGTGTGTGTGTGTGTGTGTGTGTGTGTGTGTGTGTGTAGGGGATGTGGTTAAGGTATAGATCACTTCCTGATACAGCAGCCTACATCTTCAGAAGGTTATCAAGTGGACTTCTTCACAACTTTACACTAGGACGCATCTGGAAGAGGGGTCCTGCCTGGTTTCTCGCTTTTTCCCGTTAAGGGGTTTTTCTGAGTTTCTTTTTTGAGGAGTTTTTCTTCTTATTTGAAATGAGGGTCTATCTATATTTATGATTTTAATCTATATAAATAAAGTTAACTTGACTTGATACAACATGTTCGAATGGACTCTGTATCTACACTGTAGGCTATGCATACACCTCGGCAACATTTTTTCCTTTGTAGCTGGCGGCGCATTTTACGCATGAGCTCCACACGCAGGCGGACTACTGAAGATACCACTCCGGATCAGACTTGATCAGATGTAGAGGCTACTGTGTTACCTGTGTGGGAACGGTGACCGGAGACCGGACGGCGGACTGTGTATGAATATGGGACTCCGTTGCTCTCGCAGGCAGCGGGTCGCTCTCGCTCCGCTCCACAGGAGACTCCGCGGGTGTCCCGGGGCGCACGCACAGCTTCTTGGAGAGGGGAGCCCCCGGGTGGTCCTCGGCACTCAATCTCCTCACTGCTGTTGTCGTTGTTGACGTGTTTATGGTTGTTGCTGCTGTTGCTGTCGTTGCCCGCGGCGGCTTCACGTCCTCAGCGCTGGTGACCCGGCGGAGGTACGGGATCACCAGCTGGAGGTGGGACTGCGCGTGGCCGTTGACCGTTTCCGAGGCAACGTAGAGCGTCGTCGTCGGCTTGGAGCCCGTAGCGCCCACGATGCTGTTGAGCGTTGCTATGGAGACGGCGCCGATGCAGTGGTTGGTGTAGGTCTTGGAGAGCTTGGCAGCACGCGACAACATCTGCATCCTCGTGCCCAACAGGTTCTTTCCGATGGCTTTGTTCTCGTACCACGTCACGTCGCTCGCGCAGCAGTGGTCCCGGGGCCGCTGGAAGAACGCCCTGCAGAGCGGGTTCCGTTTCGACACGTACCGGACGAAGCTGGCGTACGGACACAGCTCCGTGCCCGTCTCGTACATCCGCGGCAAGGTGTCCTCATCTGCGTCCGGACGCTTCTTGGTCCAGGCGGCGGAGCGGGACTTGTGATAGGGTCCAAGAGCTTTAAAATAGACGAACTTTCTCCCGTCCTCATCTACGGCCAGGCCGAACGAGTCCTCCTCCAGCTCCCGCTGGTTCTCCCGGCCCCTGGTGCAGAAATACATACAGGTCTCGAACCAGACTTTGTTGAGCAGTCCGAACGGAGTATCGGTGTTGAACACTGAGGACTCGTACAGTTTCCGTAGGTCCGAGCGCGTGATGGCTTGTTTCTGCACCACTGGACCGGCGCCCTGCTCCTCCAGCCTCCGTATGACCGCAGCCAGGGTCAGGTTGGCGCTGCGTAGCTCTGGGTCCTTGGTGAGGTCCAAGGTGCGGCAGTAGGGCGGCTCGTTCAGGTACCGGTTTAGTGAGCTCCGGATGCTGATGAGGGACGACTTGCTGTACAACTGTCCACTTTTGGAGCGCGCCTCCGCGTAAAAGGAGCGCAGCACCGCGCAGAGCGCCTCCTTGTCCAGAGTTTCAAAGTCTGGACTTTGGGCTTTCTCACTGAGATACTCCCTGAAGATCCTCACCGCATACCGGGTGGCCAAGCGGGTGTTCTCGCTCAGCCTGTTCCGCTCTGAGCGCTGAAGGTCTCCCTCCAGGTGAGACTCAAGCCCAGCGGGGATGCTGCTGCTGAAGGGGTCCGCCTCTCCCTCCTCTTCTCCTTGGTCCATACTCCGCATAACGACCGCTGGTGTCTCCGCAGCGGAACCGCTGGGGTCCAGCACTGTGCTCCCTGACTCCCACTCCAGCTCCACACCATCTTTATCGGACTCCTCGTCCTCCTCCTCCCCGGTGATCTGGACCTCCTGGATCTCGTCCTCATCTTCTTCCTCCCCCTCCTCCTCTTCCTCCTCCTCATCCCTGCTCCTTTCGGGGCAGCTCATCTGCTCCTGCTCCTTGTCTCCGCTGGCAGGCATTCTCGCCATATTGCGGTCTGTGAAGCAGTCCTCCGGCAGCGCGCATGCGCTATATTGGACCGCAGCGCTGAAAGCCTTTTGTGTTTTAGTGACCTTCAGCCGTGCACGCACTTTTTTAAGGTGTAGGGAACGAGCGCAGCGGGAGGGAGAATTTGGAAGCGCGCTCCCTCTCAGACAGGCTGCAGTATTGGACTGCATATTGGACCAGCAGCATGTACACTGATGTGGTGAAGAACAGGACTGCAGGAATGTGACCTCCAGTATCATCATGAGCCAAACAACTGCAATTATCTGGACTTTTAAATCCTTTTATTGTAACTTAAATCAGTTTGACACTTGATATGTTATAGTAGATATATAAATATATAATTAACCTTGTCAGTCAAAATAGATAATACAAATCCATTCAGAGAGTAAAGTATGAGAGGGAGTTTAGATGGATTTACCATCTAGCATCTCAACTTGTACATCAGTGTACTTTGAAAAAGAGGGATTTAAAGGAGAGGGAGAGTGCAAACAATCGTTACTGCACTGCTATCAAATCATCACACATGTACACATATTTTACGATTGTTATGTTGAATCTTTTCTGCTCTTGTGCTCACTAGATTTGTCATAAATAAGAGGAAACTTCATGAGCTGCAGTTGTTGCACATGCACAACATGAAACATGCACCACATCTCATAAAACATTTATTTTTCTGAGATTTTAGAGTTTTTCAACCTTTGGGTTAGGACCCCACATGGGGGAAGCTGCTGAGCGTCTCGAGGTCTCAGACCCCCAGGGGCCCTGGCTTTTTTTTTTTTTTACGTCCAGTGCCTACATTCTAAAAATTCTTACTTTCTACAATATCTGTGCTTAAATCAACTAGTGTAACCTGATGCTAACTGTGGTCTCCTGCATGAAAGCTAGACAGGCTACACGCTGTATTGGTACTGGACGCTGGCATTGGACATAAATTGTGAGGTGCGGAATCATCAATGCAATTCATAGGATAGTGAGCTGGAAGATAGTCTCACTTGGGGCGTAGATTTCGAAACCCGCCGTGCCTGGAGAGTCTAACAAGAAACTTTATGAAGTTGCATTATGGGAAGTTTAGGATGCAGAATTTTTGGCCTCTTGCTGAATCAATTTTGAGCCTTTTTTTTTTTTTTTTTTTTTTAGCAGAAGTCCCCCACCATAATGGGAATGTAATTTTAAATTGGTTGAGTTCCCCGTTAACACCCTGTAGAGATAATCCCATAAGAAGAATATATCACAATTTCCCAAACTGTTTTTGGTAATAGTACTTCCTTCTAAATAAATTTTAATGTGTCAATACATTATAGAGCATTGATTTACATTACAGTTAGCATACACATTAAGAACATGTCAGACATATTAGTAATAGTCTAACACAGTACAGACACATACTGATTGTTTTTTTGTTTTGTGTTTTCCTGAATGGCTGTATTTTGGTGCATCATTTGAGCATTAGTGCTGGAGGACAGTAACATTGATCCTTTGTGTCTAAGACACCCTTTTCTGATGTGCAGTTATATTAGAGGTTATTTTAGCAGCTTCTTAATATAGTATCCCATCATGCTCTATGGCTGCTCCCAGCTAAAAGCACTGGTTCCTCCCCTGGGCAAACATGACCTTGATATACAGTCTGCACCCCATGCACTGCCCTCATTGCTGTTTGGACTACATCAACTTATTATCTCACTTTACACTATTATGTCTGCTGCTTGTGATAGTCACAGTGGTGACGATCATTGTTATATAACCTTATTACGCTGTACTTCATAAAAATGTAAAGCACAAGAGATATTAAACATTTCTGAAACGAGGTGGAACAAATTCATAAGACATTGAAAAGAGAAGCTGCTCAGAAAAAAAATTTGGATTTAAAGTGAAGACAAGTTTGTTTAAAGACATTTATTAGCTACAATTGTTGAGTATTAAGAGACATGCATGTACTATACACAACTCCAGTGCCAGACAAGAATGATCATAATGGACAATTCTTCTAAACCCTTGATCTTTATGTTTTTTATGTCCAGGACCAATCATTTTCATTCTAATACCTGAGCAGAGCAGATATACAGTATGTTAGGGAACGGCTGTGCGTATGGAAAATAAACTATGGTCAAACTATGGTTAGGGTTAGGCAACTAAGACACCTGGTTAAGTTTATGGAAAGGTCGCAATTACAGTCAATAAAAAGGCAAACTTTAATTGTTTCTCATGTCAGCGGTTGACTGACATATGAGAGCTGGTATTGCTGAGAGATGTGCTGTAAATTGTGGTGCGATACTGACTGAGAATGTCATACTGTGCAGCCTACGAATGTTAATATGAGGCATTTTTCTGTTTTTCAACAAGCATTGGTTATCAGTCATTACAAATTTCGGCATTCTGTTCCTTTACTGCAATCAACATCCTGCTAATAAGTATGGAAAGTGGAAGCTAGTTAGCCTAGCTTGAAAACATTAGCACAGATTCCAACTAAATGTTATTTTTGTTCATGTTATCTCCTACACACACAATGTTCCTCCTGCTGTGTTCGTCCCACATTATAGAGAGGAAGAAGTCTGGCTAGCACTGGCTGTCTTTCTCTCATGGGTGCAGTTATGGTGATGATAACTGGTCAGACTGTCAAATCTCACACCGATAGTTAGTCCTGTAACCTAAGCACTTTGACCATCACCCTGTGATTTGGATCACAACAGGGAGCAAAGAGGGAGCACTCAGATTAAAAATGGGTCAACGGAGAACAACGTCGGCCCCCAGCTGGTTAACTGCCTACATGGCTGTTGGAATCGGAAATTATATTATGAACTAGTTCCCATCAACAATCAAATAACCGGTACTCGGGTTGTAGGGTGCTATCACTCCAGAAAAATTAATACAATTTTAATTTCTTTGCTTTGATGATAACAGTTTTGACCAAATAAATACACAAGTAAATCAAACCCCAAATATATACAGTATATACTGTCTAAGCAGAAATGAAGTCTACTTTCAGTTTGACATTGACATTACAGTCAGTGAAAAAGTGACAATGTGATGTAGGAGGTGGGGCGTTTTATGTGTTTATGCCCATTGTCCCATTGTCATTCAGTCATTTTAGTTGTCATTTAGAAATTGTTTAAAAGCAATCAGACAGTTATAAAACAGATGTTTAACTCATAGGTGTAAATGCAGAGACAACATGTAGGAATAGATATCTGTCTGTATATTGTAAATGCAGCTGAAGATGGAGCTTAAGCCTAGTCTTCATCTGGTGCAGTGTACACATCACATTTCAGTGTGATGATTGCATGTCAGTGCCACTGAAAAGCAAAAGTCATTTGACAGGTTTTTAGCCATTATGTGATGTATAGAGCGGCTGTGTAGACAGAGCCGAGGCAGCAGCCTCTCAAAGTCCTACTGTGGCAGTGGCGTTTTGTCAGTGTGTTTCTGCTCCCGGGCATGTCACCAGGAAGCCGGAGACACTTCACAGGCATGAAGCGCCCCCGCATTTTAATTCTCGTTAGCAGAGCCTTTTTCAGACCTCACTACCCAATTAGCAATTAGCCAGCCTTTTACGTGGAGACCTTTGCTGTGGTGTGTGATCTTGGCCTGATTTGTATGCAGTTTGTGCAGACGCTGATAAGAGCACCCGGAGTGCATGTGCAGTTTTTTAAATTTAATTTTATGATGCCAGGACCGCTGCAGGGCTGGGGGAAATAACATGGCCTGTCTTCAAAAGGAGATCTGTACACCAAGCACAGCAAAATGTGTAGGACTGCGCTTTTTTGTGCAGGCAGGTAATTTGCTCCCTGACTAATCTGCAGAGATAGGGAGAAGTTCAGAAAAAGCACTTACACAAAGAACAAGCTTTAGCTTGGAGGCTTGTCAAAAAACCTGAAGAAATTAACACCAAGGTGTAATAGCTGGAACAGACGAGGATCAGCACCAACCTCGCAGGGGGATGAGGAGATGTGTGTGTACACGTTTGCTTATGAGTTCATTTTGAGCAAGCTATTTCACCAGTGTATGTGTGTATGTGTGTGTACATGCATCTGAGGATAATTAGTTTAGTGGGGTGATATAAGACATAAGTAAGAGTGTTGGTACACTGAAGTGTGTTTGTGTGTGTGTGTGTGTTGGATGAGAAGTTGAGTGTAGGCGGAGGCTGAATGAGGTTAAAAATTGAAGTATGAACTGCACTTGCAGATATTAGCAGCCAAATCTAAAACATGTTTTACACACTTCACAAAAAGCAGGCAACATAAATCAGTGATTTTGTTTTTCCTGGCAATGCAAATCAGTTTTAGTTCTACAAACATATTTTTGGAGGAAGAGCTTCTGGAGCAACATCTTTGCCTGCACTTGGTAAACGGTCAAACTGGCAAATAAGCTTGTATGAAATTGATGGTCAGCAGGTTTACTAGCAAGTGTCTGCTGGTCTCATGCTTTAAATCAGTGTTGGGCTTTTAACCAAGATAACAAAAATTTCAAGTGTGTCTTAAAACAACAGTCATGTGTCCATATGAACAGTGAAATAAGTTTTCCTCTCTGTAATTATTCCTCCTGTTCATACTGGATATTAAAAGATCTCCTTCAAATGTGCTTTCAATGTAAGTGATGGAAAATCCACAGTTTGTCTACACGTCATTTTGCACAAAAATGCATTTCAAAGTTGATGTGAAGCTTATATGAGTCTTCAGCAGTCTGAGTTAGTCATATCAAGTGGATATCTGACACATTTACAGTCTTTTTAGCATCAAATTCCCTCTTTGTGTTTCCTCAGACAGCGTTTCCCTGTTGAGCTGCGGTGGAAGTATAGTAACAAAAAGAGGGACTTTGGCACTAAAAAGACTGTAACGTTGAAAGATATCTACTTGATTTGACTCATTTGGACGCTGAAGCTTCATATTAGCTTCAGATAAACTTTTAAATACATTGTTGCACAGAAGGAGGACTGTGGATTTTGTCCTCCATCACTTACATTGTAAGTGCATTATGAAGGGATCTTCTAATGGTCAGAATGAACAGGAGGAATGATTACAGCAAGAAAAACAGGTTTCAATGTTCATTTGGGCTCCTGACTGTTGGTTTCAGACAAACTTGAAAAATTCTGAACCCGTCCTTTAATCAAGTGCTTTGAGTGACAAACATGACAAAAAATCATTCATGAAAACCATGCTATTGTTAGCAGGATTTGTACCAATTAAATACGCAATGAACATTTCGCAGAATAAAAACATGCTTACTACGGTGATGCAGCTGGACCTGCTGCATATATACAATCTAAATGGCTGAGTTGCTCCACTAATGACAATACATGAATAACATCAACATCAAACATCAGGTTCATGTGTGAACATCAAGCTCTGCTCTACACAGAGGCTACACATTGTTAGCTCTACTGGCATTTTTATTGGAGATATTTATATTCAGAAAAAACCAGGCTATAACAGAGGCATCAGGAGCGCTTTGAACTATCAATGTCTCCTGCAGCAAAATTCATTCTTCTATACTTGAAGATAAACAGTGGAACAAGGCAGAGTTCTCTGAATAGGAAAATGAGTGCTAATATCCATACTTATCTATTTTAATGTGTATCATCTGGTCAAGTGAATATTTCCTTCATAATACAGTTGCTGATCACCAAATTCTGCTTTTATTGTTTTATTGTTGAACTCAAACACCACGGCACCTTAACTGAAGATCAAATTTTTAATGAAAATTTAAAAATGCTGCAAAGTACCAACTTAAAGTCCTCCTCCACTGAAAAATAATGTTTTTTTTTCTTGTTCCTGCAGTTGAATGTTTGAGCTTCACTATGCGGAATTATGTATTTGCAGAGTTTATTTTCATATCCATCTACTGCAAGTGGAAAGTTTCTCCGTGCTCACTGAAATTCTGATTTTAAGCTCCTACGAGCAGGATTTGTGACATCACAACTAGTTTGGAGCCAATCCTGGTCCAGTATGCAACTTACACAAGTGTGATGCGGAAACTTGAAGCCTCCAGTGCACAAACACTGAGAATGGACTTTACTCAACATTGACAATGAAATATATTTGTTTTATATTATATTATATTATATTTCTTTTAAGATTATGGATTTTTTATGAGGGAGAAGCAGAGTATTTATATATATCTTAATACATGTCTGGAGGGGATTGTAAAGAGTAAAATAGTTGTTGGCTGAGTGTGAACTTTTAAGAGCAGTTCTCAAGTGATTACATGATGTATGCTCAGAGAAAGAATAGCCAATCAGACATATGACGTCTGTCCAAATATCCACACTTGTAATATTTGCAAGTAGCTGTAGCCCAAGTGCCTGTTAAGACTGTAAGAGTGTAGAGCTTTATCAGAACATACTGGGACATTTTACAAGCTGCATTCAACATGTTTCTCCTAATTACAGTAGCAGCATTTCTCAATATTTTCCAGCTGCAAATGAAAACCATAGATCTTCAAAGATGTTAGCAGAGAAAACATAGACAAACAACTTAAGACTTCATGTTGACACAAACACTGCTGAGGGACTTTCAGGTAATGTTGTGCTAATTGAGGTCATAAGCAGGTACCTGGGCAGAGAGTGGATGTAAGCTCACCCAGGCATAAAAGACAAATAATGACACAAGCGACACTTTCATAGTCTATTCCAACAAAAAGCCAACTTTGACTGAAAGAGTATAATAATTGAAGGAAATGCAAAGGCGGTGTTTTAAATTTACTTTACAGCTTAAGTAGGTCTATGATCATTTATCAGTTAATGTATGGGTGCAGACCAAATTATGAAAGAAATTACACTGATAACTCATTATTTCTGATGCCTTACTGATCCTTCACATGCCTCTTTTACAAATCTATTTTGATGACTACAGGGATCTTCAACTGGATTTTTGTTTAACTCGAGCATCCATCAACCCCTTTCTTACGTCACTGCCCAGGGAAGATAATGGCTGGGGACTTACAACTGAAGTACTCATATTTTTATATTGGCTGACCCATGGCTTGTCTTACATAGTAACGGCATGGGAATTTGCATATGTTCACAAAACAGTTGCACAAATCAAACCAATGGTAAGACAGGGGAAAGTCATCCACTACTCAACCTTATGGAGGACATACTGTACAAAGTCGGTGATCAAAAATCTCATGTCAGATTGGGAGATATAACCCTTACTTAAGTAGTAAGACAGAAAAGAATCAATCTCTTTTTTGCATTCATTGCAAGGATCACCTTTGAGTCCAATGTAAAAAACTTCATCTGCAAGTTGAGAATGTATCACATGACCTTTTATCTATCAGAACAAGCCCGCCACCTTTATCAGCTGGTTTGATCACTATATCTTTCATTTCACTTATCGTCCTCAGTGTGGTTCTTTCCACAGCTGTCAACCTTTTTGTCTTATTTCAAACATTTCATCAGTTCCTTTTGACCAGTTTACAAAATGTTTGAATGCAGGCTTTAGAGGGAGGACAAAAAGTACCCTTGACCCGTAGTGCATGAGGGGTCTATACATCTGCATGTTAGCTTTGTTATAGAAATATTTCAATTTCATACTGCAAAAATTTGAACATTTCAACTTTGGTATGAAAGGGATTCGCAGGGGTAGAGGGAACAAATGACTAACCTTTATTCAGTATGAGGTGTTGAGAGTGTGATCACTAAGACTGAAGATCAGATCTGAGTTGTGATCTGAACAGTCCCAAAATAGTATTAACAACCATGTACATTCTCAGTTTCTGATGAACCAACTGACAGACAAACCAAAGCATGACGTTCTAGGTCCATTTGATTTGGACAAATAGTTATTTAGTTTCATCCTGTTGGAGCTACATTGATTAGATCAGTTTCTTTTTTCTTTGCTTTCCTTTTTGCTTGTAAAACAGCTCACTGCTATAATAAGTTAATGTAGTCCCTGTTCACTTTCATATGCCTGTTTTTATGTAATCACTGTGGCACTCTCATTAGGTCACAGTGATATTTTAAACTACATGCCTCCATGTTCTCCATGTTGAGGCCAGAACAGCGGGAGTTTGTTCTGTAGCTCCTGATATGTGCATCTATAAGCATCGCCTGTATCTGTGCAGAAAGCAAGCTGTCACTTTGTCTTAACTGGATCTATGATACATTATTAATAACCTGCCAAACAACCGGGTGGCTTGAAGCAACACATTGAAATCTCACCCAAATACAAAAGACAAAAGAATGGAGCTGGGTAGGATTTCAGCATGTGTGTGTGTGTGTGTGTGTGTGTGTGTGTGTGTGTGTGTGTGTGTGTGTGTGTGTGTGTGTGTGTGTGTGTTTTGAATAAAGGAGGGTGTAATCTGCAATCTGCAAGTAGTGGCTCTTGATCTGGTCATAAAAGAGGAGAACAGGTTAAAATCAAAACTGTATACCTGTCCTTGCGCAGACCAGCGGATGTGACGTTGACACAGCATGTATATGCAGTGAGAGGGTTATATTAATATCTTGGGTTTTTGGAGAACCATTAATCTATACATATAATGAAAATAATATTGCTAGTAAACTTAGCATAGTATTAACAAGAGTAAACTTCTGCTTTCCAAACCTATCAAAATCCCTGCATTCACATTTCTGTCACTTCATCTGAGCAAAACCTTTATGCCTGTGTTACTTGAGCCAATCAGTCCTTGGATGCTGTTCTATAAAGTCCCCCTTCACTCAAAAATCAATTTTTCTTCTTGTTCCTTCAGTTGGATGTTGTTCTCTTCTCTGTGCAGAATGATTTATGTGCAGAGTTTGTTTTCACATCCATCTGCTGAAGGATGAAAGTGTCTCTGTGCTCACCTTAAATCTGAGTTCAACATGTGTACCTACAATCACGATTTGTGACATCACAACTAGTTTGGAGCCAGTCATGGTCCAGTACATGACTGGCACAAGTGTGATGTGGAAACTTGAAGCCTCCAGTGCACAAACACTGAGAATGGACTTTACAGTGACGTCAGAGACATCTTTTGTCCAGCAGTGAAACTTTTGAAATGAAACAATTTTTACATATTCATACATTCTGGATTTTTACATTAGATAGAAGGAAGAGATAAGGAGAAGAATTTCTAATAAGTTAATTATAAGTTAATATTTAAATGTCTTAAAACATGTGTTGAAGGGTTAAATATAATTACAATCTGGTCATTCTGTCTTTTAGACCCACCTCCTTCCCATTACCACCATGACCTCCAGGATGTCCAGAGACTTTCCATCAACCACCTGCTGGCTGAACAGCACCAGTGTCTAGACTCCATTTATATTCTTACGAATACTGCAGCTAAAGGAAGTATAAACTGAGCCTTGACAAAACATCACCTTTAACTCTGAGATGTTGAGTGGTAATAAATCTCATACTGTTTGTCTTTACAGCACCTCACAGAATGTAACTGTTTTATATTTCCTGTCCAATCTGAAGTTATAACACAGACAGCTCTTACAGAGCATTATGATATATGTAGTGGCAACAATAGATATGAATGCAGCCATAGTTTTTGATTTACTTTAAAGGGATATTCCAGCAATTTAGCATTGCACTTTCATTAAATTAGGGAACTCATAAGAGACAGATGAAAACAGAGTGGTCAGAACTGAAGAAGAAGACACTGAGATATTCTGACTCTTAGTCCTTGGGTAAAGCTCCAAAAACACTAGATCCTACATTTCCACATTTCCCATAATGCAACTCAACAGTGTCTATCTTCCTGGTAAATGCCCACGTCTTTTAAAAAATATTTTGTAAAGCAAAATGAAAATTGCATGTGATGTGTCATTAACCCCGTGAGCTGCATAGCTGTAATTCATATTGTTCATACTCATATTAATTAATATATACAAACACAGCATATTCAAAAACTGGATAAGATATGAACAAACATATTTTTAGCCATATCTGCAATTTAAGTGGGTCAGCCCAAATATTTGACTTTTATGCAATGAGAATAAGAAATGTCAGCAACAGCAGAAGGTGTTTCAAATTATGCACAGTTAAGTTGATCCAATTTATTCACTATGCAAGTGACAAAGAACAGAAACAACAACACAAACACATAAAAGGTTCTGAGGCATTATGATTGATAACACTGTTCAGTGCTTAATGTGTGACTGGTCAGTGCAGTTTTAATGAGTTTGTTTTATTCATTCTCTCCAATTAATTTAAATGGAGCGATTAGGATTAAAATTTTAATAAATAGCCAAGGGAGTATGGAAGCTCTACTGGAACTGCAGTACACACACACACACACACACACACACACACACACACACACACAGACAGCTGGTTTTTCTTTCTCTTGGACCATAGCAAGATAGGTTGTTAGTGACACCTGCTGGTTGACAGAAGCACATACAGATATGTGTGATGGATGTTTTCACAGATTATGAGGGAATTTCACCTGCACTTAAACCTTGCCATATCCATTGGTGGAACATGCTCACATAAGTGCTCTGAATTACAATCTCTGAGCCATTTTGATGTTGTATAATTGGACTGCTTCTAAGGTCTCTCCTGTCTTCCTGAATAAAGAAAGTTTAACTAACTAACCCGACCCCTGCTGTTCCTGTTCTAGCATGTGTTCATTCTGTTATTAAATTTGACCATGAAACGCTGTGCAACTTGTGTGTAGAAATGAAAGTTATTATTCATGTTTGGTCAGTTTAAGAAGTTAGCCTAACAAAAACACAGGAACAAGCATTTATTCATTCATATACGTATTTATTTAATGTAATTTGTTCTTGAGTTTTGAGATTAAATGTTAGCTTGCATGATACACATTATTTAGTTTATTTAGAGCATTACAAAGATGAAAAAGATGTGTAACATTTTTCAGTTTCAATACAGTTTTTTACAATTGGTTACCTGTGTGGTTCAACACTGAGTTTACATCTTCAAGAGTCTTCACACACTCAACACAACAGCGACAATTATGGATCAAATTGTGACATATCTGCATTGTTTTCACACAAAAAGCATTCAGTGACTATAGTCTTCAAATGACCTGAATACTCTCTCACTCAAACACAAACAAGCAACAAAACTCTGTGGATCTGCAGCACATTTTATATGTTTATATCCTCACTTCAACACTCTTCAGTTTATCCTCAAACACTAACATGTATTCATATGGACAGCAATCTGCCAAATCATAACCACACTGAAATACATCTATATTCAACCAAAAAACAAGATGTGCTGACAGAAATAAAGTCCACTAAAGCTTTCCTGCTATATTTTTATGACTGGTTCATGTAGATACACTGTAGTATGTTCTGTAGAGAGCTAGACATCTGACTGAATTTATACAATATACACATTTCTTACATTATCAACCATTAAAAAAAACTACATATACGCAGTGATTTCACTTTACAGACAACCATAAAAAGATCTCCATACTGTCCATGAACAGATCTCCTCCTAACTCAGTGTTAATGTCAGAGATGGCAGAAAAAATCCACAAATCTGAATTCTATGTAAGCAGTTCAAGTCCAGTGATTAACCTTAAATGGTGGAAAGGTAATCAGTAAACTGCCAGAGCTAAAACAACATTTAGGTTACCAACATGTGAAAAATAATGTAAATTTCAGAGTTATAAAATTTAGGGATCAAGTAATGTGTAAACAACTCTTTTTCAACAGTTTTTCTGCAGAAACGGAAGTAAATGAAGCCTTGAAAATTGATACAAACAGTTCCTACAGGTGTCTCTACAACTGTAGGCCTCCATACCTTCAGTCTGTATAAAAGCTTGGAGGATGTAGTGTGATGGTCTGGACTCTTTTGCTGGATCCAGAGTTGGTGACTTGCACAGAGCGACTGGCTGCCTGGTCCAAAAGTGCTTCCACAGCATCCCGCAGAGCCATGCAGTCCCCTCTGGTCTACTCCCAGCTGATCAGGTGTTCATCCTGCAGCAAAATGATGACCCAAAACAAACCTGGGACTGTAAGTCATTATTTACAGTTATTTTGTAAATATCTTTTCTTATCAATATAAAGTTTAATGGTATAAGCAACACCTTCATTATAGTTATCTGCTTTGTTGGTTTTGTGAGCATTGTCTATTTATTCTAGTCCTGCTTTACAGTTGTGATACATACATCAAACCAAAATGTAGCAATGATTTAGTAATGTTCACATTTACATCACTATTTCATACTTAATTCGGTTTTATGGTAACAAAATGGTAACTACTTGTTGTGTTTTTACCAATAGAGGACAATAATAATAATGTTCCAGATGCTGATCTCAACATCAGTAATGGCTGATCATGCTTTTCAAAGCATAAATTAGAAATTTCAATATAATACATATAGACAATCTACGCTGCATATGTTCATGGACTTTTGTCATATCCTTTGACAATAATATTATAGGATCTTATTGAAAACTTCAATAAAGAGCAGAAGTATAAGCTCATATACAACTCAGTGTGTGTCTTGTACTCTTCTAGTTAAGGAGAAGAGATTTGACTGTTGACTATGGCAGGTGGTCATGCAGTGGTCAAAGTTGAGGACTGCCAGTTGTACAGTGCCTGGGAGTACCAGCAGAATAACCACCCAAGTGAAACTCCGACAGAGCGCTGTGCTGGGCAGGTGCTGGTTGTGCCAATTTATTGCCAGTCAAGAAAAAAATATCCAAACAAGTATTGGATATTAAAATTTTAGAAAATTAAAGTGTTACAATAAGTGTTCATGAATAAACTACCTTATGAAGGAGGTCCCCACACCAGGTCTTGAACTGGAGTCTCCCAGATCATAGATGACTGCACTGACTACTGAGCTAAAACTTCACTCATCACCTCATGCAGACAGACCTCTACCTATTTATACACCCATAACACAGAGACAGCACACCGTGTAATGTGTAGGGAGGAACTTCAAAGGCAGTTATTGCTTTGCACTTTTCATTTATTGCCTATTTTTTACAACCTAACTTTGTGGAAAGGAGAAGGGGAACAACAGGTTATGGAGAGTCCCTTGGGAGCACTTTGCTTGTGTCAGTAGCTCAGCTTTATCTCTGGGGAATACCCTCAACAAATAATTTTTTAAATATTTGTATGAAATAAATATTCGTATAAAACCCACTATTTGTGCTTTGCCGAATAATGTATTTGTATTCGGGCACACCCCTACTATGTAGCATCCTAAATGTTACAGGCTAAATATTAGCTTGGTAACCTGTGATCATAACATTTGCCTGATGTCACAACATACCAAATTATGTTAGCATGCAAAAAGACCTTTTCTCTGCCTCCCTCCTCAGGCTAAACTTAACATTTCAGTAGTAGCAAGGATCTACAACAGGGCTGCAGCACGGCTATGGACCACAAATTATTGGTTGAAGAGAGGACACGTACTGACCTACAATAATGGCTATATGTCCAGAATTACTAGGTCAATATCTTAATGTTGTCGGCACAAAAAAAAGATCAGTGGTTAAATTAAAAAGGCCTCCTGGAGTTATGATAAGTTAATGTTGTATACTTAATGAGTCTTTTTCAATCATAACACACCAGACTGAGCCTGCTGTGAGCCATTAAACATCAGGAAATATACATATTCAAGGGAATCAGAAAGGTTAAATCATGTAAGAATAACAGTGGTACATTGCTGCTCTTTTGTTTTGTGTTGTGGTGCTGAAAGGGCAGCTCTTGAAAGTTACTTTATAATGAATCATTCAGTTTGTCCCAATATTCTGTACTGTTGTCACAAAAGTGTTTTCATTGTCTGAACTATTGCTGAAGACAGAAAAAAGTTGTCTTATCGTTACTCACTCTTTCTTCTCCCAATATTCTCTCTGTCTCCGTTGAAAAATTGCTGCAGTGCGTTGAATTTTAGACACAATTTCCTCACTTTCAGCAAGGTCCCATTGTCAGTGATGCATTTACTGTAGGTGCAGCGGCTATTTGTATGCATTTCCATTCCCCCCTCTAAACAGCAACACCCTGAAAACTGCATGAACACAGTTTTTAGCTTTTTCTTCCATTTAATGGCACAAAACCTTGGTGCTGCCCTTTACTAAATAAGGACAAACACAAGAAGGACCCCAAATATTTCTGTTAGTCTTGTTACACATTAAATACATTTGCATTTCTTTTCCTTCTTCCTTCCATCATTCGTCAGTGTTTGCTGTGTCAGTCTACAGGAAGTCCGTCTCCTTCAGAATGGACTGTTGATCAGCAGTCTGAACATCGGTCTCTCTCTAGTCACACAGAGGACAACACCTCCTCTGATACCTCCCTCTCTCTCTCTCTTTCCTTCCTCTCAGCTCTCTCCACGTCCATGACAGTGAAAAGAGGTTCCTGAGCAGTGACTGAATCCTGCCGGTGTTTAGTTGCAGTGAAAGGTGTCTTGATGAAGGCCTCCGAGTAGCGTTTCTTCAGCTCTGGGTTTGGACAGAACAGGTATTCATAAAGAGCAGCAGCCAGAGCCCCACCCAGTGTTGGACCTACCCAGTACACCTGAAACACACACACACACACACACACACACACACACACACACACACACACACACACACATATATATATATTTTAGGTGACCAGTCAAGTGTTTCTCCTCAGATTTTCTTCTGTCCTGTTTGTCTGGAGGCTGATGGTTCTTGGTGGTGAACTGATTTTTTTTTATAGATCTCACATAAAGTTCTGTTAAATTGTGAAGTTCATGGTATATTAAAGTGATACAGCAGCCAAGTTAAGAGGAGCTGCTGCAACAAGCTTACTGATAACATGTACCACAGCTGGTTTTTCTGGCAATCCATATCATACTGGCCAAAACTGAGAAACAACAGCGACATCCAGTTCAACCACAGCAAAAATGACTTGATGCCAGTAGGTAAGCTTCAACTGAGAGGGCACAGGAAATGAAACAGACACAGAAAAATGTCCACAGAGATATTTTTGAAGCCCATGTGAAAGCAGACAATGCCATGTGAAAATGACACAAGATGGAGATGAGACTACTACAATCTCCAAGATCAAAATCCAAACAAGAAACAATATCAAAGCCGAGTGAACACAGAAAGAAAACACACAATACTAATGACATGTCAGGATACCAGCAATGAAGAGTCATCTCAAAGATTCTCAGAGATTCTGTAGAAATATTGGTTGTTGAAAGTGACTCAGAGAGAACCAGTTTTGTTATTGGTGGAACACAGAGACACCTGTAGACAACTGAAACTTATCAATGATTCGCCAAACAGAAAATTGACATTGAACAACTGTTCAAAACGGGGAGAATCCACCATGAGTACTGCATTATATGAAATGTATCTCCTGTTAAGTGTTTTAGGCAAAAAAAAACCTTTCTGATTTTGAATAACTCAGATCCTGTTGGATCCAGAAGTTTAGGTTCTGTGTATGGTATAAAGCAATCTTTGCACAGCTATAGATGATCTATACTGATAGTGTCTAGCTTTTTAATGAAATAAAATAAAAATTTTGTTACCCAGTGGTTTTCCCAGCACCATGTGATCATGGCTGGGCCGAAGGATCGGGCCGGGTTCATACTGGCTCCAGTGTAGGGAATCTGAAGACAGTGAGACATTCAGTAAATAGTAGATTGTTGCAACAAGTCCTCCAAACTAAAGCAAAAACATGGTTTTTGTAATTGCCTTCCAAAATAATCCAGCTAAGCCTTTCCTGATCTGATGCCCCTGCGGACAGGTAGAAATGGTGTCAGTGCCTTCCCAAATCATTTTGAAAATATTCATATTAGAGTTGTATCATGTGACAACACTATGGTTAAGGTCTGGTTAGGTTTAGCCACCAAAACTATTTGTTAAGGTCTGAACAAAGATCATGCTTAAAATGGGTTAAAATGGGTTAAAATAATTACTTAGAAACTTCATCATTCAGGGATAAAAGAGGAACTGCTTGGTCAAAGAAACCAATTTTGACTATGGGTGGGAAATGGACAGCAAACAGCAGTCTCCTATTTTAAAGTCTTTGGTCTAATAATGTCTGCTATCTGTTATCTCTCAGAAAGTAAAGGCAGTAATGATGTTAATTCAAATGAAGCAGCACAAAAGAAAACAAAAAGTTTCTGGTATTTTGGTGAAAACTGGGTGCTAGAACTTCTCAGAACGTCTCAGAACCACATTTGTTTCTGGTGCAACATCATTCTGCTGCTGATGCAAATGCTCAGCAATAACAGAATGATGCTCAAAATGTAATTAAACTAATTTCATTGAACAATCCCCACTCAGTACAGATGCATTTAAATTGGTATCAAAAATAACACATCAGTAAATCAGTCTGCATTTATCCATAAATGAATGTGGATGATTCTTACAGTATCTGCTGTCAACAGCTGCTTTATACTGTATGAAAAGCGTCTCTGTAACTTTAAGTGAACTTTAACATTAAATCTCTGCAGCATCTGAAGGCAGCAGGACAGATATGTTGATAAATCTGCAGCTTCTGATATAAGAAGTTCTGCGCCAGAGTGCATTGCCATTACACACGACTGTCCACTCTTTCTATCGTCATTGTACTAATGAACTGTTAAAAACCCCACACCATCTCTCTCTGGCTGCAGATTTATGGTGCTGTGTGTTCATGTCATACTGCTCTGCAACTCAGACAAAAAAATATGAATAAGCTTCTTTCCATTTGTTGATCTGTCAATGTCATACTTCACTGTGATTGGCTCGGCTGTTTCAGAGCTATGAGACCAGTAATGTGACTGGCTGAGAGTGTATTTATTAATCACCACACCCTCTGATTGATATTCACCTTCACTCAGCCTTTTTGCACCTTGCACTGCTGCACATACATGAACCAAACCAGCAAGTGGAGACGCAAGACCCACTTTGCTAGTTAGAAACATGTTTTTTCTAAGACAATCTCAACCTAAACTGAATAGTGTTTATTGCAGGGCTGTTGTGATTGCTGTGTGAGTGCAGTGTTTTGAGTCATTTGTGTCAGTGATGGATGGTTTTGATATTGAACACCCTTCCTCTTTATAGCTTTATTATTGATTTCTATGTATCTATGTATAGTAACAGCTGGACAAGTGGGTACTTACAGCAAACAGGTGGCCAATACAAACAGACAGACCGATGGCCAGAGCAGATGAACCCTTTAGATCACTACGTTTGTGGTCACAGGTAGCGAACACAGTGAAGACCAGCTGGAAGGTGATGAAAAGTTCTACAACCAGCGCGTTTCCCACTGAGATGTTCGTGTTCACCTGTATTGGAATTACAAAAGTAATATGAGCAGCACAAAAATACATCATAATAATAATACTCCTAGTATGTGATCTGTATCTGGTTATAACACACATAGAACGTATTGTAATCTGAACATGTATGGGATCAGTGGGACCACGTCTGGAACACATCCAGATAGGTATCACATGTTAATACTAGGTGGAAATGGGGTCTTTGTGACATCAAGAAAACATTATCGTGTTGATTTTAAGACTTTTGACATATTTACCCTCTTCAGTAAATCCATAGAAAACCAGCTGGATGAGAAGCAATGGGAGCAAGAAACAACAAGATTCATAAGAAAATTCTTCTGAATTAATCAATTCAATTATATTATATTCTATTATAATATATTACTACAACATCTTTATTCATTCATAGCTCCAGGCAAGTTATCAGCTTTTTCCAGCATTTTTCTGGCTTAAGGCTATAACCTGTAAATGTGATTTCTACAAGCCACTTTGGCAAAGGCACACAGTCTTTCGTTTTTTAAGATACATTTTTCTGCATTTTTGGACAACAAGGGTCTGGAGCCAGAATCAAACAGATGATGTGGTGACAGTTATGTGGCATGTGTCCAGTATAACTATAAGGATACCTTGGCATCCCCAGACAGTCTTTTCTACACTAAATTCTACTTCAAGATTACAGAATAAGTCTTTATCCAGTAATCTCTGTTGCTGATTGATGGTAAACTAGATTCATGGCAAGTGTTTGCTTGGAAGTAATCCTATTAATCGCTTTTTTTAGTTTCTCCTTCTCCAGGCAAGAATAGTGTAGAATAGTAATAGTGAATTTATTTTGGAAATTAGGATCAGGGCTCAGTCACCTCCAGAAAGATATACAAAATAATGTGTGTCTGTACCATGTTAAACTCTTAAAAATAGCATCTACTCCTACCTTATTCAAAATTACAGAGTCTATGAATATGCAAATCTATGTCATTTCAGAAGTTTAACTGCTGGACACGAGAGTCCATTCACGGTGTACTGTGTGTGCATTGGAGGCTTCAAGTTTCCATATCACATTTGTGTTGAATATTGGATCAGGACTGGCTTCAAAACTAGTTGTGATGTCACCAATCATGCTCATAGGCCCACCTCTTAAATCAGATTTTCAATGAACTCAGAGAAACCTTCCACTTTCAGCAGATGAATGTGAAAACAAACTCTGCACATCCATCATTCTGCACAGTGAAGCTTAAACATTCAAATGAAGGAACAAGAATAAACACATTTTAGAGTGGAGGGGGACTTTAGAGAGAGTATTATGATATAACTAATAAATAAATATCTGCCATCACAGAGGAATGAATAAGGTGACAGCATTACTGTGAAATAATCTATGATAATGTTTTAAAATAAAGTCAAACACATGCATTCTCCTCTTACCATGGTGACCCCCATACCCCCCCTCACAGAGGCGGGGGTGATCCCGAACAGAATGGCGGCTCCCACTATGGCACCTACACACTGGGCCAACAGGTAAAAGACTGCTTTGGCCAGACTGAGCTTCCTGGTCACCACCATGGCTGCCGTGACTGCTGGGTTGATATGAGCACCACTGATGTGGCCAAAGCACTGCACCATTGTGGCAATACTCAGGCCAAAGCAGAGCGAGATGAGCACCAGGTCACGGGGAGGGGGATCCTCCTCAACAGCCCCCCAGTTGATGGTGGAACCAAGGCTGAGCAGGACGAAGAGGAGCATGGCGAAGAACTCGGCCCCCACACAGCGCCAGAACTCCTGAGTCCAGATGCCCTTGAAGGCAGTCATGACTTTGTCTCCAGTGCAACAAGGAGGCCAGAACTGACAGTGAGGTCTACGGCAGGGGAAGCAACACCTCCTGAAGAGGAAGAGGGAGGAAAAAAAGGAATGAGAAGAGAAAATCTCCAAAATCACAAAACACCTTTCATTTATATTAAGTTTTGCCCATTTCAGTTGGGTTCCTACACTTTTTTTCCATTTACTGCAGATTGACATGAGAGTCAAAACACAATTTTTATGGAAGATTCTTGCCAATAAAATCATCCACATGAACGTTATCTGGTGATCCAGAGTTCAGAAATATGTTCTGTCGTATTCCGTTTCCCACAACAACTTGTAGAATGTCGGATATATACCATGTCCATTAAACAGCTGTAGTCTCTGATTTAAGAGACAGTCATTTTACACACAGATGGCACAGCAGAGGAAACTTTATTAATTATTTCAATCTTCCCACGTGGCGACAGGATCGTTCAGGATCTACATTAATTAATGTTCTGTATTTTCTACACATCAGACTGGAAAACTGTTACTCACAGATTTCAAGTTTAACAGTAAAATAATTTGAAGCAATGCAGTGGTCCTCAGGATGCGTCCTGAGCTCCATTAAAACGGTCCAGACAGTTTTATTACACAAAAGTTCAAACTCAGTTTAGAGAATTAAATTACCACTTACAGTCAAGTCTCCAAATATTGCAGTAATCAGGTCTGTGTGTGGAGGTGTCCATTACGGGGTGTGCCAGAATACAAATTTGTTATCGGCAAAGCACAAATAGTGGGTTTTTGACGAATATTTATTTCGTACAAATATTTTAAAAAATTATTTGTTTTCAGGAAAAAAAAAAAAAAACTTGTCAAATACCAGTCTGCAGGTCGGTTACATTGCTATCTCAGTCTCTCTCCTCTGCTCCACTGTTACATCTATCAGCAGGTCTCAACGAGGGGAGTCACATCCACCTGCTACATGATGCCCCCAACTCACTCTCAGAGTTGGGGGTGTTCCCCAGAGATAAAGCTGAACTACTGACACATGCGAAGTGAAAAGTGCAAAGCAATAATCGCTTTTGAAGTTTTTCCCTACAAGTTACACGGTGTGCTGTCTCTGTGTTATGGGTGTATAAATAGGTAGAGGTCTGTCTGCAATGAGGCAATGAGTAAAGTTTTAGCTCAGTAGTCAGCAGTCATGTATGATCTGGGAGACTCCAGTTTGAGACCCAGTGTGGGGACCTCCTTCATAAGGTAGTTTATTCATGAACACTTACTGTAACACTTTAATTTTCTAAAATTAAAAGCGTAATAAATCCAAAAACAGGATTTCCAAGCCTCTTTCCACTTTTATTTGAACAGAAATACAAATAATTTTGCTGCCTATACAAATATAGATACAAATACAAATACTGGGCTCTCTGCACATCCCTAGTATCCATGTAATCAGTGTGTAAAATAGCCTCTGACAGCTTGAGGTCCTGTGCCGTGCACATTCCTTCCTAAACAGAGTAGGCCTACATCAACATCCTGAATAAATCCATGAACAAATAAAACAAGTTCATGAAATCATTTTAAAATAGGTTTAAACACAGTCCTGCTTACTTTATGCACAGTTGGCACAGCGTGGATACCTTCATTCATCATTTAAATATTTGGAGGAAACAGTGACAGAACTTGATTTTATATCTGTTTATTTAAGGATATTGTATATACTTAAACGCATAAATGAGGACTTTCAAATATGGAGGAGTACAATTGCGGAGTTTTAAAAGGATTTATGGTCCTTTATTAATTGTTTGCACAAAATAAGCAGCAGCACACATGAGAGCACATCAGCTTCATTTTCATTCTGCCATTGTCAGCATATACGGATTGATGAATATTAATATTTGGGGTGTCCTGAATGACACCCCAAATATTATTTGGAACTTCAGTGCTGTGCTGTGTTTAAAGGGAATGAGAGGAGCTCATGTGATCATCATTATTGAAGTCCGTCCTGACTCCACCTGCACATAATGCATTCCTCCCACTGATAATCTATTCACTCTCTCCTCCGCGTTGCGCCTGGCTGAGCCCAGAGTGCACCAGTGCTGATGGTTGGGAAAACTGCAAAAATATGTTGTTCACAGCCAAACGTGCCACGTGCCAGGAATTAAGACCTGGATCTGCACCTATGGCCTATTTCAGGAAAATATGGCCCTTAATGTTACTAACAGTACTATTTTTTCCCATCATACTGAGCTACTGTTTCTACAAAAGACAGTGAGCCAGAGGTGTTTCATTATTCATATACAGGCAGGCGACTGTAACATGCTTCCACATGAATGGAGTTCACTTTTGAAAATAAAATAGATACATCTTCTCACACACTTTTCTGTCTTTGTCTTGTTTGGTCAGACAGTGATCGTCATCTAGACCAACTGCTAGCTATATTTCTTGTTGCAATTCATTATAGTTATACAGTGCACTGGAGTAAGTGCCTGAAAATAGTGCCCCCTTCTCTATATATGAAATTGCAAATAGATTTTTGAAACAAAACTTAATTCTGAATCGAATCGTGACACCATGATTTTGTAAAATTTCACACGCGTGTTGCCTTTTAGCTGAACTGTGATCATGATTTAAATCATGAGTTATGATTTCAAGTAGGTCTGTGGCTAAGGGGAGTGTTGTACAGT
Source organism: Thunnus albacares (assembly GCF_914725855.1). Taxonomy (NCBI): domain Eukaryota; kingdom Metazoa; phylum Chordata; class Actinopteri; order Scombriformes; family Scombridae; genus Thunnus; species Thunnus albacares. Next base: position 33,271,379 of record NC_058114.1, on the reverse strand, counting down.
TCTCATGTAGACAACCACTGAATCAAAGTTATTATTGTTCACTTACAGCAAATCTAGTGAAGTTGACAGCCCTGGGATAAAAACAAGTCGTGGGCCCTATTGACCCCCGATTTTTTCCTCTCTCCATGCATTAGCCAGTTAGAACAATATTTAATAAAATGCTAGATGCTAGACTGTATGAGCAAACACACTGTTTATAATTTATTCAGTTAATTACATGGTTAGGCAGTTGCTTACTTTCCAATCCTGCCTTGTTAACATGGCTTCCAAAACAATTCTTAATTCCAAAAGAGTTTTGTTTGATCTAACCCTTTACAAACCCCAGGGTATTTTTGCTCATTTTAAATTTCCTTCATTCACAGTTCAGTCACTACAAGTTTTCTGATGTGGCACCCCTACTATTAGGATGACATCATTTATCTGAGCCTTCCAGAACAGTTACACATCACTGTTAAAAAATAAATATGTTTTATGATGTGACAACGCTTTGGTTAAGGTTAGGTTTAGGCACAAAAAACACTTGGTTAGGGTTAGAGAAAGATCATGGTTTGGGTTAAAATCAGTATTTTGTTAAGGTTAGGAAACTGTCATCATCATGGTTACAATAATAACCACGTGGTTAAGGTTAGTGGATAATGGGTGGTCATAGTTTGTAAAAAGCAGTCTTGACTAGTGGTTGGAGATAAGAACGGAACAGTGATCTCTTGTGTAAAAGTCTGATGTTTTGTTGACCCATCAACCCACCCCAACCTCCTCCCTATACTAACCTTGTTGCTCTATAATAACATCATCTAATTTTCCTTTTTGCTCCCATCATAATTACTACGGCAGCTAGAGGACTTTTGTCACTTAAGCGTACATATATCTTGTTTTAGGGCACTCGCATTAACGACTAATCCTGATCATCTTTTTTTGAAGGACAGGACTCAAAATGCGCAGAGTGGAAGAAACGGGTGCTGAGTAGGTGCCCACATCTCATTTTTGTCCTTGAGCCCCCTCGAGGGTTAATCCGACCCTGAACATAATCAAATAAACACAGAAACATAGGTAGCATTCAAGATGAATGACCATCAACTAATTTTAGTCTTATTTACACTGAGGTTGATAACATATTTATGTATTTCAATTTATCCTATAAATGACCACATAATAATATCACATCAGTCATCAATCTTTACTTCTCAAGAAGATATGTAAATTTTTTTGATAAATGCTATAAGACACATGATCCTTTCTGTCTCTTCCAACAGCCTTGGACTCAGTTTATTGTAGATTATAGTGCTTTCTTTGTCCCTTTGATTCAACTGGGAACAATGTCACACCATCACAAGTCCAAGAATTTCATACAATAACTGTGTTGGGGCCCTTGTCAGGTTTGTAGTGCATGCATGAGAGCACAAAAACAAAGCCACTTACACTTTTTAAGACTTATTTATACTTGAACTACAGTATACATACTGTATACATTTTCTTCTTTGTAATTGGCTGTCATTCATTTGCCACATGTTCATTTATTGCTCATATTTTAATGTATCTGCAGTTATAAATACTTTTTAACTGTATTGACATGCTATATGAATAAGATATTTTACACATACTAATAGCAGAAGCACAAGCAGTAGTAGAAAGAGAACAGTAAGAACAGTAGTAGTAACAGTAGTACAGGTGGTCAGGTAACCTGCATCTTTCTGTTATGAGGTCAATACAGGCAGGGTTATATTTCAAAAGTCAGAAAAGGTTAACAGCTTTAAGTCAATACTTGAAGTGTTTTAAAATGCAGTCTCTGATTCATCGTGGCTGTTTGTGCTGAAATCTACAGTGACTTGTGGTATAAACATTCCCTGTAGTAAGTCTCCACACAAATAAAAGGTATCAGCATGAGAATAGATCAGTCAGCATATGACTAAGAGTCTTCTCCTTTTGCAGATCTTGTCAATAAGAGGAGAAAATAACCAAACTATTCTGCAGCTCATAATGTTCAAACCACACAGCGATTATGCAACCTACGTTTTTCCCTTCACCATAATTGTAATGTAATTAAGAAAAAAAAAAAGTCATATTCGCAACAAAAGGCTTGGTTCCTCATTCACTCCCTTCATCTGATATTATTCACATCATTAAATCAACCGTGATAAGACTTGCAAACTTATTTGTTCAGTGTCATTAACTATTAGATAAAGAATCAATTAAAGACACGTTTTTTCAACAAATCAATGATGAAATTAGTATACAGGCTTATTGTTAAAAACAACTAGCTAAATCCAGTCCGAAACACACCTCTCCATACCGTGTTGAAGCTTCTGCTCTAAAGTCCAGTTTCCAGCTACTGTGCGTCTTTACGCATGTACTCACCTCAGGCGCTCCAGAGCCCCGCCGCTCTCCGTCATGACTCCACCAGCACGGAGGCGGTTACTGGCTTTTATAGCGTGTGCGCTCGTGTGTGTTTATGGTTAGGGTCTGGTTTATCCTGGTCAGACCTGTATGGGATCAGTTGGGAATAAAAGGAGCAGCAGAAAAATCTAGATCAGCATGGACTCACCCACGTAATGGATAGATAAATCATACTGGTCGAATTATTAGATTTGTGTTATTGTCAGACTAGAACAATAAGCTAGTTACGCAAGTGACTAATTTGGCATTTGGCAAGTTCGTTTTGACTTTTAAATGATTAATCAAGATTTCGTTTTAATCTTACATTCTTCTTTAGGGTTATTATGTAACATACTGTATGTCCAGAGATTATACAGACCAGAACACTGGCACATAATCACTAATTAATATACATCGTCCCTGTAATAAATGAATAAAAGATAAGCCAATAAAATACAATTGTAACTTGAAGCCCAAGGTCTGTGATGGTTCTATAACAGAGTTTGATAATTTAAAAAACTTTAATTCTATCGATTTTGGCAGCACCAGGTAGCCAAATAGCTACTGCGCATGTCTCTGGTTCAGTTCCAGCCAGGGACTTTAGTTGCATATCATACCCATCTCTCTCTCCCCATGCTTCCTGTCTGCCTCTTCACCGCCCACTATCCTATGAGAGAATTTAAAGAAAATGGACTGCCAAGTCCAGTACACCCCATCTCCTCCCACTCTCTGTAGGCAATGTGTGTAGTTTTTCTGTGCTAGAATACAGATACAGAATACAGATTCACTGTGTGGTAATTTGATTAGTCACATTGATTCAAGACAAAACCTCAACATTAGAAAATCTTAGAGTGTTATCAAACATATTAAATTCATGCTATGAAAAGTCAAAAGGGAAGGTAAATTAGGGGGGGGGGGAGTCTCAATTTGTCAAAAAGATGGCATTAGATAGTTGCTAGTCAAAGATGTACAATAGTATAAATAAATAACACTAAGGGCATGAATGCCAATTCATCAGTGAATCTATACAGTAACATCCATAGTAAAAGAAACATTATGTAGGCTAGGTATAGGACCAATAGAATTAATCAATCCATATGTTGTTCAAAAAACACTGTAAGGGATTTGAATAAATGTGAATATTAATAAAGGCATTGCAGAAAAGGGAAGACTAATTTATACTTTTTTGTTAATACCCAGCTCCAGAATACACCAACTGGGGTAGGTAGGCTATTTCTATAATAAATGTAGCATTCAACGTGACTGACCTTTAAGAAAAATATTCAAATCTCTAAAAGTTACAACATAACTTAAAGAAGAAGTTCATCGTTTGGTCCCTTGGAAGACAAGGACAATAATGTGAATAATCAGAATATATATTCTTTGCATATTCTTTGTTTTAATTTTCTGGTAGTTTTACCATTAGCCTATAAGCAAGACCACATGGGCAGCATATCATATATATGACATGAGTGAACGTGCATGTGATGACACTCTTGATAGGAAACTTTTTTCCTGTGAGGGGGAGATAAAAATTTGCCATTTTGACAGTGTTGTGGCACTGAGCACAGTTCCCACATTGGTAATTAATGTTTGCAAGAGGACATAAAAGAGTTTGTTGCACCCAGCTGTTCTGAGTTCTCTAATGGGATAAATTTGTATGAACTAAATGATCTCTTCAATTTCGCCCACGTATGCATATAAACAAAAGTACGTTGTTAAAAAATAGAGATAGCTCAGGGTCTGATTTTAATATGTGCCAGTGTTTCATAAAAACTGACCTTACAAAATGACATTAAGGAGAATAGGTGGTTATACATGTAGCTGAAAATTGTTTCTTTTTTTTCTGGCTCTTGCTTAACAGGTCGAAATGAGATTTCTCTAGAACTGAGTTATATGCTTGTTCTATCCAATCAAAGGGATATCCCTGTGAGAGAAATTCTGTAGTCTTGCATGGTCTGACATAATCTCCTCAGCCTGTAAAACTGGCTTTTGGGCAGACCCTTCTTAAGTGGAGTGAGATGTGCACTAGTAGCCAATAACAGGGTATTTCTATCAGTTTCTTTACAGTATAGCAAAGTAGACAGCCCCTCATTATCAATCATAACCCACATTTCAAGAAAATGTATTTTCTCTCTGATAAACTCACAGGTAAACTGAATATTGTTTTTGAAGCCATTTAGCAAATGCACAAAATGATTCAACTCCTCTGGATGACCTTGAAAGATGCAGAAAATGTCATCAATGAATCGGTAATATTTTGGGAAGATGCCTATTTTTATGTGGGTGGAAAGTAAAAATTCTTTCAAAAAATCCCATGTATAAATTGGCATAGTTAGGAGCACAGATTGAGCCTGTACTTGTCCCAGAGATCATTGTCAAAACTGAGATAATTGTACTTCATGACAAAGGTGGCCAAGACAATGATAAACTGGTCAGAGAGATTTTCTGCTTGGTTTCAGTTAAAACTTAACGATTGTAAGCCTTCATCATGTGGTATATTTGTATAGAGACTAGCCACATCTAATGTAGAAGAGCGTAGAAGTAGAAGAACGTTCTCAGGGAGATCAGTTACAGAAGAGATTTTATTTATGAAGTCTGTAGAGTCTTTTATAGACTGCCAGTGTCTGCACAGCTGGTTTAATAAAGAAATCAACAAATTCTGAAAAAGGAGCTAGTAGTGAATTTTTTTGTGCCACTATGGGATGACTCGGGGGATTTGTTAATGATTGGTGTGGTTTAGGGAGTGTATAAAACACTGGATGTTGAAAAAAAGGAAAGTCAAACTCAGATTTAGAAATCCAACTAGGAAAGTGTGGATCTCTTTTAGAAGTGACAATGTAGGATCTAAAGGAAGTTTTTTAAGCAGGACTCATTAGGCAACTGGGACGAGATTTCTGGTTTATATTTTTCTGTCTTGTATACAGATCACACCTCCTTTGTCAGCAGGTTTGATCACAATATCTTGATCAGTTGTCAACTCTTTTAATGATATTTTTTCACCTTTAAATTGGTTCTCAGAGAAATAATAGGGGTTTTCATGCATTTTTATGACCTCCGGCTCCACAATTCTACAAAATGTATTTATTGAAGAGTTTGTTGCATTAGCACAGAAAGTGTTCTTAGGCTTAAATGGGGTATATGATGTAGTCTTGACAGTGAGGTAAGTGTGTTATCTGAAAAAAATCTTTGTTTAATTTGCCTAAAACATCTACACAGATCCACTTTTAAGCCAAATCTATTTGTGGTATAAAGGATAGTCCTTCACTAGTCATCAGATATGTGTTCATCAGAGAGTTTTTTTTTGTGGAAATATTGATTACTGTGTCCTTGAATAATGTTTGCTATTATTTTACATGTTTTTTTTCTATTTTTTTGGCCCTTGGAGAGCTTTTGGGTTACATGGATGCGGCTTAAGATTTATTGTCATTGTTATATTGTGTGATTATGTATCTTTCTAATTTATGTAAGTATTTCTTTATGTAATGTAAGTTCAAAGTGTTGTGATGCTGCCCATATACCTAATTCAGCAGTAAATGAGACAGTGTACGGGACTTCTTCTCATTGTTTTTAAGTTGTACTTTCCTCCATCACACTTGTCACACATGCAGGTGCGCAGAGATATTGTCAAAATATTTTGGAGGATTAGCGCCATCAAGGTTGAAAGAAGAACCATTTAAGCTACATTTTAGTCTACGGAGAACCTTTTTGAAAAGGGTTCTTTACAGCATCACAGCAGCTCTGCAGTATCAAGATTTAAGGCATAAAATGTAAAAAAAAAAAAGTAACAGTGTTATAAAAAAAATTGTAATGAAAAATTACATCATAAACCTGCTCATAAGCCAGGAAAATTTGACTCTTTCTATGCATTTATATACCTACAGAATATTTTCAGTCCCAGCTCGCTTCTGCTTTTTCTTGTTTTGTTTGTTTGTGGAGTCTTTGTGGACCTGTAAGATCCCAGCAGGTCACCCACTGCAGAGTGGAGCTCACAAAGTTAATCAAAACACAGAAACATCTGTGAGGAACTTGAAATGAACACCTCTGGACTGTGTGCACTGGCACACAGTTTTGTGGCAGCTATCTGGATTCATTGCAGACTATATTTGAAAGAACGGCATCCAACGCCAATCTCAGTTCAAGTGACGTGATTTGATTTAGAACTCAGTGATGCAGTTTATAAATGCTTCTATAAAAGTATAAAAGTAGTATATTTTATATTTCTGTGCATCTCTATGTGGAAGAGACTATATTCAGTAGCACTCTGTAACAATGAGGAAAATCTGAAATCGATAATCGAGGATTAAAAACAGACTTAAGATCAGAAAGACAATATAAAATTGATCAATATCAGCAGTTTATGCAGGCGGTCGTTACAAAAACAACATTTGTGTATCCCCTCCATACACATTCGCTCCGGAGCAAAGACAGTAGTTATGCTATATAAAGCAATGTTATACCAGCAGTGTCTGATACAGTCTGCTTCTGTTTTGGAGGACTTTATGTGATTATTTACAACGACCTGTAAATAATCACAGGTCACTGTGCGTCTGCTGCTACCTGCTGTCTGCATTCTGAGACTAGGTGGTCAGCTGTTTGTGAAATAGCCGTATGTTCAATGTCAGGACAGAAGTGGAAGTGTCTGTTATACATGTTAAGCTAATCCTAGTGATAAATTATATATAAACAAACACACAGCAAACACATTAAATAAAGTTATCGTAGTTAATACATGAAGTGCAATAATCTTTACAGAATCACACTGAGCCAATATTGACATGCAACAAGAAAAAGAAAAATACAGAGAAAGATGACCCTCAAAAGTACAGCTTCCTGTGGATGAACGAACAATTTGATGCACTTTGCTTCAGTTTCCATTGAGGCTCTGCAGCAGGCTAATGCTAATGCTAACTCCAGGATGTCAAACAGCTGCTGACAGTCCTCGTCCTAGAAATTAAAAGTAAACTGAGTCACTCTGTAGATTGTAAAATTAGTTTCCTCAACACTGTAATCTTTACTGTATCTTCTGCTTGCTGTTAGCGACATACATGACAGAATTTTAAACTCATTGATTGGCTGTTTCTTGCTGAAATGCACCTTTGGCACCATAGATAACTCCCCCCCCCCCAAATTTTTACTTATGCAGTCTTGTACCTTTGACTTTTTATGAAAGAACCAGATATTTTCTAACACATTTGTCCAGCTTTTGTACTAATGATTTAACCAAGAGAGCTTTATGCATTCATGAAAAATGATTGGGATTTTTAATTCCAGAAACCTTTTAGCTGGAAATAGCTGCACTCACTTTGCAACTCTAGATTCACGAGGCTGAAAACAGCTACCGTAGATCCCCTCACCTCCAAATGTTGCACAGTAGGAGATGAATTCTTTACCTTTTATGTCCGACTGAAACACGTTCCACTCAGAGGGAGCAGCAAACATAAAGGCTCTTTTCTCTCCGTCATTATGGACCGTATATACTTATACTCAATTAGCATGTACTAATAATGGTGCAGACCCACTTTAGAAACAGCAAAGCAACCTGTCAGAACTGCATGTACACAGTTATCAGAAGAAACACAGCAGATTGTATACCAGCGAGCCTGCTCTGCATGTTGTCAGTATTATTGTTCACTAGAGGAGCCTCAACCCCCCCCCTCCCCAGTCCTCCTGGATAAATACTGACACACCGCTGAAGCACAAAGCTGCCAGTGTTTATGCTTCTTCATGCAAGCTGACAGAGCAGCAGACCCCCTCTCACATCATACAAACAACACACACACAATCTTATACACCCCTCATCCTATCTGTTATATAAGTATTACACAATATCAGTTTGCAGACATACAGCGCTGACAGCAAAGTGTGAGTGAGTTGATGGGAACAAAAAGTTAATTAACAAATAAATAAATAAAAAAAACTTGGGACAATGAGACCACTGTCTAAAACTAAGTGGTGGCTTATGTAACCTGTCTGCTGACAGACTTTGTTTTTTCTGTTTTATTATTTATCATCAGGAAACAGTGGTCCCATCTTTTTCTTTTGCTGGTTTGGTTTCACAGATTTAGTAGGTTTTCACTTTGACAAAGCAAAAAAAAAAAAAAAAAAAAAAAAAAAAACACAACAAAACAAACAAACACACAAACAAACAAAAAACAACAAAAAAAACTACATTTTTAAAATCCAGTTTAAAAGTGTCAAAAATCTAGTTAAACAGTCAAGTAAAGTCAAGTTACCTTAATTATTTATAGGATTTTGATGTAAATATAAAGGGAAAGGTCACAAGTATCTCACTCATTAATTCTATTTTATTGATTAAATGTAAGAAATAAATGTTTGAAGGACAGATGCTGGTTCCTTGTGACCGATAATTTACAATCCTTAATAGATTTAGACATTTTTGTCACGTTTCATTCATGATTTTTAAGTACTTAATTATACTAGCCATCTTTATAAACGTAAGAATTATTTTATTCATTATTTTTCTTTCAGCTGTAAATTGTTGATGATGATATTGTGTGGAAAAGAGATTGTTAAGAAAGTATCATGATCATACCTCAGCATTAGTGTAAATATGAGCGCAGCCTGTCAGCAGACTGATTCTATTCTGAGGAGAGTATAACTGATCACAACCAGTGTTTTCTGGTACAAAATAATGATTATAAATATATAACCTACAAACTCAGATAGTTAGAAGGTAAACAAACAAGAAACACAGAAACAAAGGAAAACAACCTAAGAATGGATGTTTCATACCTTCCCTTATTTTCCCATTGATTCTTCAGAGATGGTTATCTGTATTTTGCACTCACCAGTCTCAGCCCTCAGGCTGCTCCAGGAGCAGCGACTTCTAATGTGTGTTGTATTGCTTTTGTCTTGCGGTGTTTCTGCTGTTTTCACTAAACAGCAAAGATGATATGAGAAGCCATGTGTGCCCATCAGATACAGGTCAGTTACACAACAGTAACAAGTTTACAACAGCTCAGCCTAACTGTGACCACAAGTAGTCACAACATGCTACATATCCTGGAAGGGCAAGGAAGGGTAAGGAATCTAATTATTCAAGGTCTTTTCCAACATCAAGCAGTAAAGGGGGCATATAGATGGTGATGACTGGTTGAACTGTCCATCCAACACCTTAGTTCAGTGCAAAACAGCTACAATTTAGTGTGGGTATTCATGGTCTGCAGAGGATAATTCCTGTTATTTTGGAAATGAATAATACAAAACTCTCATGAGAACTTTGTTCTATGTTTCTTTAATATCTTTGAGAGACTCATGGTATGCACTTTACAGCTCACTTGCATTTTTCAATCCGTGTAGTTTATTCAAAGATGTCCTCAACACAAGAAAAAACTTTAAGAACTTCACTGGCCTGCACAGACAACACTGACTGCAAGCCAGACCTTATCACCCAACATCAGTGGTCGACCTCTCTAATGCTCTTGTGGCTAAAGGGCAGCAACTCCCTGCAGAAAAATGATCCAAAGATCCAGAGGAGGTCTGCAGAAAAGATGTTTTCAAGTCTTGGGGCATCCTTCTTTTTTTTTTTTGTTATTTTCATTTTCATTTTTGGCCCAGCATCCCTCCCATCACTTCAGTCAAGAGGATTTCCTCCTGTCTGGCCAAAATGTAAAACGGTATGTTGCAGTACCAACATCTGGCTGATGCGTGTCATTTTTCTTGTCTGAGTAGTTATAGTCCATCATATCACGGGACTGGTCTCAAGTGGCTGCATGGAGTCTGTGAGGGACAGGGATGAAAATGGATCTTTTCCATGAGCAGGGTTTGGGTAACAGCTGCACCTCAGGGGCGGTCAGGCTAATCAGAGGGCCAATCTGGTGTGACACTAAGGCAGAAATGAAGCATGACAGTGTCCCATTAGGGTACTTTGGCAGTTACCAAGAGATCCCCAGATATTGAGTGCTTGGGAAAATACTTTCTCAAACTAGATGGTTGTGTTGAAAGCTTTAAACCTCACCAGTTATGACTCAATGAACAGTCTGTCCTGTAGTCCAGTGGTTTTCTGCTCTATCATCATACATCTGCACTGCAGACTTCTGTGTAAAAACTTTCCAGAAGCTTCCTTCATAACCTCTACTGTTTTGTTTTGTCTGTCCAAACCCACAATTCATCAAGTCCACAAGGGGCCTCAAGCGGACTTTCTGCAGACTTCCAGAGAGTCTGCTTGGGGTACAGACTTCACCAGACTTCACTCAGAAAATTATCCATAATCCTGCAGCAATATGGAAGTGATGATGTAAAAGAAAATAATAATACTAATTATTATTATTATTATTATTATTATTATCCATAATTAAAATAATAATGATAATAGGCTATGTAAAATGTTTATTTTTGATGATATTTGCTTTTTCATTTTTGTTGTAGCTTACAAGTTAATTGATGGAGTCAGGTAATATACGCAGAATAATATTCCTATAGGCTTAATAATGTGGATTTGTTTATTATTATCTACTAAACTAGATGGGCAAAGGTTGGTGTTTGTCCATCCACAATGTGAAGGTCCTCAGCTGAGGATTTAATGTCAATATGGACTAACATTAGCAGTGTTTAGCCGTTCAAAGGATGAATCACACTGAACTGTGTAAAGCAACAGACCTGCACATATAATGCAAAAGTTGCCAAAATCAAACCATTAAGATCTATTCAGAAAAACACTTTAAAATGAGTTACAGCGTCATAAATTTTAATTAATCTCCATGGAAACACAGGTCTGAAGTCCTGTCTCAGAGCACATTATATCCCTTCCTGGGCAACCCCCCTTGCAGTTTTGATGTGATGACGGTGAACATGTCATAGTACGCACAACTGAAGTCCACTAGAAGTCAATCCACATGACCAGAGGGAGGACATTTGGATTCAGTCCTAGTGTCTCTTGCCTAGTGGCCAGCTCATATTAATAAGACCTGCCCTCTTGAGATTGACAACCAAACAAAACACAAATTAGGTTCAGGTTCGGATAAGGCCTGCATCTTGTTGATTGGCATTTAGCCTATGAGATGGCCTGTTAGTAGCTCATTTTAGCAGTCCTCCCTGTGCCGGGACACCTGACTGAACAGGAGAGGAAGCGTTGAAGCTCTCATCCTTAACATTTAGAGCATTTCACCAGCTCTTATCATGACTGCCATCCATACTTTTTCATTATTGTTCTTGAGTTGTCAAATTGGTTGTATGGAGAATGTATGTATGGTGAGAATGAACAGCAGAAAATAAAATGGAGTTGGAGTGTGTTATAATTAAACATGGAGGGTTGATTGTGGTTAGTCACTCATGATAATGAGTTGAGGAGCAGGAATGCTTCACAGTATATGCATTAAGATCTCAACCCTTTTACAGGGACAGCAATGTTAGATCTGACCAGAGGACAGTGGTTCATACCATACTCCTGTCTTGGTGGCACAGTTTCATTACTTATTATTAGTTACATTACTGGGAGATGGATGGCTTCAGTCACAAAAATTGATCTGTGCACATCTGGCATGAATGTTTGATCCCTACAGTGAGGGCACCTGGTGGCTCTTTCATGCTGTTGAGGGCATTTTCCTGGTATGGTTTGGGTCCACTTGTTCTCTTGCACCCTGTTCACAAGCTTGCAATGCCCCACCACTAGTAAAAGACTGTATGCAAATGTCTTTGTTCTGATTCTCTGAGGAAATGGAAGCACAAGAGTTATTTTCTATTCCACTTGTAAAAGTACTTAAAACTAAATGGAGGAAAAGTCAACTCCTCCATTCTCCAATCATTTCCCTAATCATTTCTTTAAAGCTTGCTAGAAAGAGGTATGTAATTAGGTGCTTATTATAGGAAAAATAGAGACAAGTGCCTGAAGCTGGTATTTTTGTTAGGTAGGTTAGTTGTGTTGAGTTTATATAATCTATTTTCTCAGTTCATCATTCATTCATTATTTATTATTGGAATCATTATTCTTCATATATATCAAATTGTATGTTTCCTGTAGACATGTTTTACATGTTTGCAATATCAGAATTAATTGGAAGTCTATTTTATTTTGAAATTACATGGTTATTTCCCGGAGACTTCTAGGGAAATTATGAATAATGTACATTTTCCTTGAAATGAAGCATACTGTCACTGCAAATCAATTCAGAGTGATCATCTTTATGCTGTGGGAATGACAATGCTGTTATCAACAGGGCCCAAGGCTTCACTAAATGGTTTGATGAGTATGAAAAAGATGTGAATCATATGCTATGGCTGTCACAGTCAGCAGATCTCAATTGATCACCTATTGATCACCTATGAGAGATTTCAGAATAATGACAGTGCTCACCACCACCATCATTAAAACAACAAATAAAAGCATAATAACAAAATATCTTTTGCTAGAATGCTGTTCATCCCTCCAGTAGAGATCCACACACTTGAAGAAGTTGATTTGGCTTTTATGGAGTTCTATCAGGAGTGAATCAGTCCAGCGGAGGGCAGTAGAGTACTGCTAAACAGAAACACAGTCACGTAGTAAGAGGTCTCAGTATTATTCTCTCTCTCTCGCTTTTGCTTTGTCTCTTTCTCACTTTCAAACTCAGCTAAGGTAATTACAATCTCTCTCTTTATCTGTGATTTTCTGAAAAAAAAAATCTTTTCAACTATGCTGAGGCAATTATTTCTCTCTGTTTCTCCCTCTCTTACTCTCTCTCATTCTTGTCAGCCTCACAGACCATGGGGGTTTCTGTTCTTGTCCAGGATTGGCTGATTGATTCTGACATTTCCACAGCCTGATCATTTCCTCCTCTCCTGAATATGAACGTGTGCAAATTTCTCCTTGGGAATTTGGGTATTTTTCTCTGCGTTGCATTCCTGTGTGTGTTCAAGTGAAGTGTGTGTGTGTGTGTGTGTGTGTGTGTGTAGTTGTAGTGTATGTGTTTGGGGGTGGGGTGGGTTGGTACTTTGATATGTTTACAAGTATATGTATGAATTGGATGTTTTGTATTGGAAATACACACACTCACACACATATGCACACAATGTACAGATAGCGAGGTGCGGGTTTATTTTGTACAAGCTGTGTAATTATTGTGCACCACAGCTGAAATTACAACTGTCTGTCTGTCTGATATAGTCTGATTTCATTCAGAAATGTGCAAGCATGAGGACATCAACATCACTCACAATACACCTTTAAAAATACAAGCCATGTGTTCTCACAGTGATTGTTGGATTTATGCTACTATGGAACATTATACCCCAACTGTACAAATGCGTACAGACAATTGGACAGAACATAATAATGATTTTATTACAGTCTAATCAGTAATGAGGCAAGCAATGTAAAATTTACCCTGACAGTGTCTGGGAAAAAAGGCCTGTCACTATAATGGAAATCTGTGTCTGTGATGTGCACCACTTTTACATTTTATTTCCATTTCTGCAGTAGCCTGTAGCCTAGCCTTGGTAGAATATAACAAAGAAGAGACAATTCTTGAAAAAATATTTAAAAAATCTGCTGCCATTAATTCAAAACAGATTTACATCAAATTTATTCTGCATTTTATATGAAATATTATTGGATATCAAAAATAAAGTAATTAAAAAACTAAGCATTTTAGCAAAAAACAAACAAACATTTTTTTTTTTTAAAGAGAAATGTATGATTAAAGGTTCTATATGTAGGAATCAGAAATTCCTTCTCATTAGTGACACCTGTGGTCATTAAATAAGCTGTAGTCAACATCCTGGTGCTCACGCCTGCATGCTAACGCGCATGCTTGTGGTGTGACACTATGACAGGTATTTTTTCTAGCTTACACTTCTCCTAATTACATAAAAGATCTCTAACGCACCATGTTTCAGCAAAGCATCTCTCACTCCCAGTCAGTCCCCCCCTCCCTCTGCCGTATGTACATGCACACACTCTTGTGATCTTGCGAATCCAGCTACTTCACAAGGTAAACACACTGATGCTTCAGTATTACTTATCTCATGATGTGACATATAATAATACATCAGTCAGAAGGACCAAACCACTACTTTTACTGCAATACTACATCAAGCGCATAACAGCCTACTTATGTACTTTTACTTAACTAGGATTTTTCATGCAGGGTTTTTACTTGTAATGGAGTATTTTTATGTTGCTGTATTTGTGCTTTTATTTAAGTAAAGGATATGAATACTTTTCCACCACTGGTCCTCACAGGACAAGGGTAAAGTCTAAAAACACCAAGTAAAATATGTGCCTTCAGTATTTCAGTTTCTGTGGGGTTCTTGGCCTAGTTACATGACAGGAGGCACCTTTACCAAACTACATGACAAAGTGTGGGTTGGTGAGTTTCCCTAATTTCTAAAGGTGAGCTCATTAGTGTACCACTCATCAGTCTTATTCTGACAGACTTAAAAAATGATTATAGAAGGTGTCTGGAGGATGCATGAGTTTCCTCTGAGTTAGCAATCAATAGATGAAAGTTTTGCACTCAAGTTGCTGCTTTGCAACTACGTCAACTACTTTCTGCTCATCTTCATACATCATCAGTGTTAACACCAACATGATCTGTACCTTCGATAAGTAAGTAAAAGTCAGTAAAAACGTAACTTTCAGATCTGCTGTAGGAAGCAGTGCCATGCTGACTGCTGCAGATTTACTGAACTAACATATAATATATACTTTATTTCCTTATTGATGTCGCCAAGACTTTAGAGCTAAGGAGACTAAGCAACAAACCAGCTTGTATTAGCTATAGCACTGACCCATGCAGTAAATTTAGTTGCAACTGTCCAATGTCTACAAGAATCAGTGAAATAAGCTAGCGTGAAAGTTAAATTATGACCTTTGAAATATTACATTTATTCATTTGGCAGATGCTGTCATCCAAAGAGACGTACAAATGAGGAACAATCCAAACTACAGTAGATCAAGAAGAAGCCTTCATGGATAAGTGTCTCACTTATTCAACACTTTTTCATTCCGTGTTCCACCTGATACAAGGCTGCAGGAGCATGAAGTAACATACAAGTGCATAGTAAATGACAGACGGAGAAAGGGTGTATTAAGTGAATAAGTGCTCTTGGAAAAGAAAGGTCTTCAAGTGATTTTTGAAGACAGAGATGAATTCTGCTGACTGAATCTAGCTCAGCAACTCGTTCTGCCTCTTAGTGACGGTGGGACTAGTTGTTGTTTGTTTGCAGATCGGAGGGAAGGAGAAAGTGTATATACCTGAATGTAGTGTTACAGTAGTCAAGATGGGAGATGACCACTGCCTGTACAAGGAGTTGCACAGCATACTGACTCAGATAAGGCATGATCTCTCTGATGTTATGTAGTGCAAAGCAACATTACCAGATGTAACGTGCTTGAAAGTTAGTTGGTCATCAATCACAATGTCCACATTTTTAGCAGATTTTGTTGGAGAGAACGAGGAGGAGCTGAGCTGGATACTGATATTATGCTGAACACAAGGAATGGCTGGGATCATCAGGAGTTCAGTCTTAGAGAGATTGAGCTGTAGGTGGCATTCATGAAATATCCATATTTCTACATGGATAGGCTAAGATCCACGCTGAGACAGTTGGGTTGTCAGGTGAGAGGGACAGATAGAGCTGGGTATCATCAGCATATTACTGATAAAGAAAAATGTGATTAGTGTGGAACTCACTTGATAACTTTAATTTTAACCTCATATTACCATATAAATTGATATTTCAAATGTGAAAATGTTTCTTACTTGATCCAGTTTTGCTTTGTATCATGTCTTGCTATGTCACCTGACAACTTACATTTCACTCAGGAGAGCCTAGTGCATGAGGGAAAGATAATTGTTTTTTATACAGATGATACTGATGATTAAGTCTTGTCAAAAGTCTTTGGCGCTTAGACTCTACAGGGAAATTTTGAATTGAGGGACATCAGTTCTGAGCAACAGCAAGATAAATCCTCCAGTGGAGTCCAGACACTGGTGGTGGTGGTGGCTGATGAGACTGATAAGGTGAGAAGACTGGGTAGTGATGGAGAGATGGTGGGACGCGCATAACAGCAACATTAAAGCACTAAAGGCAGAGAGGGAGAAAACATATTTAAAAAGACAGTCATAAGATGATAGCCTGACAATAAAGGTGTGTCACCATGCTATTGGATAGAAGATGAAATGTAATAACAAGCATTATGCAGTAAAGTTTTTACAGCGTAGGTGTTTAGTGATTATATATATATATAAAAAAAGTCAACAGTGCACTATAAATGAATAGAAAAAAAACTTAGCCAGCAACAGCTAAGTTTGAAGGTCAGGCCACCAGTTTCTATTCTGATAACACTCCTGCGAAAGAAAAAGTTTCCACTGTACATATATATCTAAGTATAAACACATGAATCATAAAGCAGTTTATTGAAAGACTAAAAGTCTCCATTACAGCCAGCAATGGCTAATGGTCACGATGACCTGAACAGCTAACAATTTGAATTTAGCTGGCACAACCTTTTTGCAATGTATGGGCCTTAGCCAGCAATGGCTAGTCTTAAGGAATGACTTCATAGTAAATATAAGGCTTAGGCAGTAATAGTCATCAATTAACTGAAATTGAGCAATGATTAGACCTTCCAAAAGAGGTCAGCAGTGACCTGAAATTATAATTAAGAGTGTAGCTAAATAATAGGCAAGACAAAACAAAACCACCAGCCACCAACTATATGCAATTGCTTACCATAGCTGTCAAGGCTAAGACAACTTTGAGCTTCAATTATTGCAGAGTCATCAGGACACACATTAGAGGCATAGGCTGAGGATGACCATTGACCCAGTTGTTGAGAGGAAGCTCTTGATAGATCTTTTATACTGCTGTGTTATTGCACCTATTCAGACAAATGACCTGAATGAATCTCAAAAACAGATATTGAAAGCTGAAAGACTCAGACACCATTGATGCTGAATGAATCACTAGTAGTTGCTCCCCTTACTATAGTGACTGAGTGACATGGTCAGCAGCAAAAGCCACAGAATTATCATACACTTAGCTGCTGAGCAATAACCTTGTGCAGTGCTATATGGGATGGCTTTGATAATGACTGCATGTCACAACTCTTTGAAGCAATGCATTTAACATAGCTACTACTGAAGACAATCAGATTGAGCTGAACATTGGGCCATATGAACAGTGAAGCATTCACTGCTAATGAATGTCATAAATTACACTTGTCACTTACTGATGAATGTACTGAGATACATTTGAACTGAGATGTGTTTGCTTACTGAGAAACTTATATACTGTCCTAAGTATACTGTCCTTCTTAAGGTGAAGAGACAACAATTAGGCAGCTAGCCAACTCCATTTGCAAAACACAAAGGTCAGGATGAGCCATCAAACTCCAAATTTTTTAATGCAGATTCAAGGCACTTGAAGAAGTGAAACAGAGTGAAACTGCAAGGACCAAAAATCACTATGTTTAGTATACAGAGGTAAGTACCTAAGAGCACGAACATGGTCAACTCTGTACTAAATCTTGTGAGACGATAATCATTAATTTTAGCTAAATTTTAGCTAGGTATGCTTTAAAAATATCAACATCTAAATATTACTTTCAGATTGTTTTGTTGAGCCGGAAAGATAGCAATGCTCATCAGTTTTAGCTGGTACCAGCTACCAACTAACTGTTAGCTCACCTTTCCACGCCAATGTTAGCTTACTTCCATGGTGGCAAAATGCTAATCTAAAAGGAAAGTATGAATTTTAATATCCTCATAATAATAAAGCTGTAGTAGCAGAAACGTTAATGTTGGTCTCACCTTGTAATTTGTGCATCTTTGCACAGCTCTTTTTACCTTTTTCTTTCTTTCTTTCTTTTTTTTTTTTAAATTTTTGCAAGCATCTGCAGCAGGGCTCTCTGTGATGACATCACCACTGTTGATTGGCTGAGGCAGTTATTGTTCTTTTCAACATTTCATACAAAATGTTGGCCTCAGGACAACAATCACTTGGCAAAATCAGGATGTGTGATAGACTCAAATCCTGTAGTGACAGCATGTGGTTTGTCCAAGATGGCAGACCTGCTCGCGCATGCGCAACTTAGATTGGATGGTGACAGGGCCCAGGCACCGCATAAAATGCCATAAAAATGCCTGCAGGGCAGCATACATAAATACATGATGAACATACTCAAATGCCTTTGAATGGTGAAGTACTGATTTACTGATGTGTGTACTGAAATGCATGTACTGAACTGAAATATGTTTGCACAGTGATGTGTTCACTTACTGTTGTAAAAACTGAAGAGAATTTGACAGTGATACGGTGAGGTGAAGGGTTACTCAGCCTACTCACTGGAGAGTCTTTGAATCGTGATGCAGTCGCTTACTAATGCATGAACTGAAATACATTTGAACAGAGATGTGTTCACTTTCTGAAATCGACCAGATTGATTCACTAAAGAAAACTCCTCATTCTGCTGGAGTTGTTGAACTATGAGGGCATGCAGTCTAATGCAGACAGCAAACAAATAACAATAAATGGGGCGAATAGAGCATCTTGCCTCACAGATGATCTTTGGCTTGACACAAGCTGCTCATCACGCAGCGCAAATGAAATCTGACAACAGACTAGTAAACTGCATTAGTCAGCATCTTACTCACAGTATTATGTTAATTAGCAACAGCTGATGTAATCTGCCATGTGACTTTATTGCATTTTACTGGCAAAATGTGGTAAAATGTGCTGGCTAATGCTGCTGCCTAAATGTTGATGTTGATCTTGGCTGATACTAAAGAGAGGAAAATTAAAAGTTTGATGACAGACAGTGAAGCAGCCTACAAAATCCAGGTGTTAAATAGTACCAGAACACACAATGCTTAATATTTACACACTTAGTTTCCACTGACAGCGAAACGCTCATGTTGACTGAGCAGAGCTTTAACATACAGGCTATGTTTGGATAAACATGTAAGCACAAGCAGCAAAACTTAGCTTGATGACTGAAGCAGGATCCCTGCCATCTCCTGAGGACGACAGCAGCACGATCAGGCTGATGGGCAGCGAGTTTGCTTTGGAATGTTATATGAATGGCGGCATCAGCAGTAAAGGAAGCAAGCATGATGAGCAGTACGTATGCAGCACACGCACATAATAGCAACATTAAAGCAGTAAAAGCAGAGAGGGAGAAAACATTTAAAAAGTCGCAAGTCGCAAGATGATAGGCTGACAATGAAGGTGTGTCACCGTGCTATTGGACAGATGTGACCAGCTGATGTGAACAGCTGACAGCTCAGTTGACGCCCCATGCAATGATAGCCAGGAAATTATGAGTGAGCATGCATGGGGGATGGGAATGACAGATGATTGAGAAATAAACTACAGACCTGAGTATTTAAAAGACAGTCTTCTTGAGTGAACTTTCACTAAAGCTCCATGTCAACCCATGACATTTATTGGTTAGTCTACTTAGATACTAGGTCAATGTCAAAGTTAAAAACTGCATAGTTTCATTGGCAGAGGTAATACACACATCCCAAAACCATGTAAAAGTTTTAGAAATTGACAGAGCAAATGGCATTCAGGAAATTTCCATAGTTCCACCCCTCATTCATTTGCACACAGACAGTGGTAGAAAGTTCATAAAGGACTGTGGGAACGTCACAAATTTGCAAGTGTAACAGTGTAGGGGATTTGTCAAATGTAGAGCTCAGCTCAGCTTTATGCAAATCTCAAGCGTCTGGAGCAAACACTTATAAATGGAATGCCAGGTGTCTGTTTGATTGACATGAACTCATAAAACATACACTTCATCTTCTGCTTGTTTGAATACAGAAAATGATCGGAGGTGAAGCTGATCCTCGCCATCTGCGGTCTTCGTTTCCTCCACTGTGAATCTCTTTTAGAGCACAAGGACAAATTAAAAACTGCTCTCAAGAAACGTAGAGTGGCTGGTGAGTGATAATGTCACAGACTGCTGTGCCCCATTACATTACACACTTAAAGTGCATATTGTGACATGCAGATTTATTGATGACCGCTGAAACCTCTGTCTCAACAATTGTGATGTAAACAGAATTTGATTGGCCAATGCAACATGTTGTTGTATGGCATCACACTGCATTGCTGCAATGGGTGAGCAAGGTTTAAATTTATTGCCAGATGATCCTCCAAGCAAACAAACAAACATTATGTTTACATTCAGTCTTACTCAATGTATTTCTCTCCTCATAAAACATTTTTATCAGGTATTTAAATCCTATATTGTGTACATCCATGTTTATTAGCTAGCAGTATTCTTCCATGCTTTTGTTGGTCAATTGATGCATTTATTGGTGTATTACAGCCATCTGTAGCTCACTGGAAACCATTGGCAGGACTGTATATATGTGGATGTGCATGTGTTTCCTTGTGTGTGTGAGAGAGAAAAACAAAATGGAACCTACTCATAAATTATTAAGAAAAAATGTCTTATATAGGTAGTGTTTATAGTTCTTTTTCTTCGTTTGTATTTTCTGTGTAAGGCATGTTTTTCTCAATACTACCTACAGCCTGTGCTGTTCTGTTTGGAACATGAATGTCAATCACTGGCAGTTGTTATTTATATGTGTATTATTGCGTGGTATGTAATCCCATGTGGGATGGATCATTTTAAATGATATATCACAATTCAAAAATGTATTCATTCAATCATAAAAAAAATGCTCCATAGCGCTACTAGAGTTCAGAAACTCAACACTGTTCCTTTAAAATAGTTCCACAATGAGCTGCTTTTTCAAAATTTTATTTGACTATTTATATATTGATTAGTTTGAAGGAGCAAGTTCAATAGCCATTAGCTAATGGCTACTACTACCCATAAACTTTCATTTATGAAAAAACCCTGTTCTCCTAACAGAGGTATCAAAAATAATCTTCCCTGATTGAAAGAAATAAACTAGCGATTGATTTACTGAAGGAAGAGGCTTCATGTAACACTGAACTCACAGAGGAGGTCAATCTTTATTCCTTTGGAAACAATTTAATAACCCAAGCAGACTATGATAGGCAGCTGAAATCAGTGGAACCCACCAGTGACAGAGCACTTACCACAAATTAGTGGGGGAACTTGCTTGACATTTTGATGGTATAATAATGAAGACTTTATTCTACATTAAAGAGACTGATGTAACCAAAATGAGTTGAAATTATAAGGAAATTATCAAAAGGCTTTCATTAAGCTGTACAGCCCCCTAATCATATCACTATTGACTCTTCTATTAACCTTTCCATTAAGTCAACTATATTTCCACATAAATTGAAAATGTGAGCAGGGGACTCTTGGTTGTTCGTAAATCCCGAGTCATGACTAAAGATTACTGGGGTTTGATGGTCAGGGCTTCTCAGTGGTGGGACTTCCTGTCTTTGTTTCTTCAACATATTCAAAGGAATAACAGAATCTAAACAATGGATGCAGGAAAGGACTGAAAAGAAAATATTATTTGTGGCTTTATGATGAGCTAAAACCAAAAATAAGTACCTAAGGGCTAAAGATATATTTGCCAAAAAGGAATAGGTGTTAAAATGACTCCTCTGGTAATACAGTGATTTAGTATTGCTCTTCCATAACGTTGGGGGACTCACAAGAGACAGACTAAAAAAATATGATTAAAATTGAAGCAGCTGAGGCCAAAATATCCTGACTTTTAGTCCCTTGTAGTCAAACTGCAGAAACATTGGATCCTACATTTCCCATAATGCAAGCAATAATGTAGTATCCTTTCATTAAATCCTCCATGCCAGTAAATGCCCACATCTTTCAGAACTCCACACCCCTAGGCTTTCTGTACTAAATTTCTCCAATCCCAAACAGATATAACCCTGATGGCATCACTATTTTCAATAACATTAGAGTTTTTTCTCAAACTCCTTCAGAGACACAGAAGATAATATACAACTGTTTTCATTGGTTGAGTTGATGAGTAAACTAACCTTTTTTTGTAAAAATGGTGAGGTGCCCCTTTTATTATGTCTCTGCTCCATTGAAATATCCCAGTAAGCCATGACAGTGAGTCAGCACGCACAATGCCAAGACCACACACTGACAGAACTTACACACCTGAATGGTATCCAGCCATCATTAATGTTATTAGTTACATCTGTGTTTGGTGGGTCAAAATGTCTGATTCGAGTAAGGTGTATTCACTTGGAAGTCATCTACACTGACAAATCCAAGGAAGTCACAAAGTTGCATACATTTTTTCTGCTTTTTCTACATGATATCTTACCTAGTGATGGAGACATTGTTGAATCAGTATGAAGGGGTTTTGAAGTGTAATGTTGGCAATGAACCACAATGTCCCCAATTAGCATCTGACTGGGAGCCTTTGTTGCGTGTTATTCCCCATCTTTCCCTTCATTCCTGTCATCTCGGTAGTGTTGTTGATCAGTTAAATGCATACACTGAAAAAGAATTGCTACTGTAGCTAAAATTGAGGTTGGTTCCATATTTTGGAATCACCACCCACATCTCTGATTTGTTCAGTGATTCATATTGGTCTGATGTTGTGCTCATTGGGAGCTGTGGGTGGCTGAAACAATCAGTCAATCAGAACTTTGCAGGGTGGGATTAAGGATGGGGAAATTATCTGTCTATATAGCTTGCTAACTACCTAGCTACATTCATAAAAATAGTGACAAGAAAATGGCCACAAGCAACTCTTAAATCAACATATTTTTTTCAATTATTGTGAAAAACACTAAGTTACCTGCTTCTAGCAACTGCTACCAACATGAACACATTGTAAGTCTCAATTAATGAACTGAAACAAAATGGCAGTTTTGTCTGATCATCAAGGTAATCAAATTGTCATTCAGTCACAAAAGGTATCAAACACTTGTCATATTTAATCAAGAGATCAAAAGTCCCACAGTCTCTATATTCACATCTATCTATTTATTTATATATGTATCTATTTATGGCAGATCAGCCTTCAAAGTGTTACCGTTCCCCTGAAAATGCTTCCTAGACATATATCTCAAATCTTTAATATTCATCAACTCATCATAGAGCTGTTTATGAAATTAGTTAGACCTGCAGGCGCTGGTCTAAGGCTGGCAGAGACCTTCATGCAAACATTTAATGTCATCCATCCTCCAAACTGCAGAGGGATTTCAGCTCTCCATGGTCAGCCTTCAAATCATTAAGAGGTAAAAAACACTGATAAAAAAAGGATTTGGAGAATTACATAGACATTCTCAAGGCTCTGTACTGAGATAAAGAAATATCTTTCTGAATGTTATCTGTTCTCACTGTTACTATCACAGACTCTGAATGTGATCTTGTGTATGTATGTATATGAGAGCATACATTTATTCTGTCAGACCTCTGCTTACCTTCTCCCACTGCCTTTGTTGACTGACTGACTGCAGTTCTTGTGATAAAAATGTCACTGTGCTCTTTACACAAAACCAACATAAGCTGAAGTCAGTGATGTTATCCTGTGATATGCAAAAAAGGAACAGTAGATAAATACCATCAAACAGGCAACAGTATACAGAATGCTCACCAAGCCTTGACCTTTCCACATCCAGCACCGGAGAGAAGAAAAGACCATGTCAACAAGGGATTCATAACAAGTGCAGACTCTGTCCAAAGCATTCATGGAGAAAACTAATAATTTGCTCAGGAACAGTCAATTTATTTATTAGTTGTTTATTATTAGTTGTTCATTAGTAGTTTATTATTTATTTATTAGTGAGCAGTCAAGTTGAGCGTGAACTTATTTCTCTGCTTCCTTATGGCCTAAATACGCCATGCATGGACCCTAGTGTGACACATCTGCTGCAGCAAAATGTGTACATTATGAGCAACTGAAGCTACTACACTAACCTCGGAAGATGCGTGCACCTGTGTGGGCATCGCGCAGCTCATCTCTATTTTTATGCGGCTGGTCTATTTTTCTTTTTCTTTCTATGCACGGCTACACGGCCCTCCAACAGGTTAACTATATAGAAATGTGTAAAAAATGAGTATAAACTGTTTAAAATTAAAATTAAAATTAAAAAAATTAAAATAAATACCTCGTTGTACCAGAGGTAATGCGACACAGCAGTGCAACTTTGTGTTTTTTTTATTGCACATTAACATAAATCAATCAAACCAATTTGTATCCATAACCTTGTAGTTAAAACGATCTAGTTAATTATTTCAGTACCAGTTAATATAGCTTCCATAATCATAACTTTGTCTTTTGCAACTTCAAACTTGGCAATACGAACAGTGCAGTGTCTGTACAGTTTGCCACCCAGCTGAAGTGAACTGGGTTAATCAACTGAACAGTAGGGGGAGAACGGGGTAATGATGATTTTACTGCAAAATGAAAGTGTATTTGTTTCAAATAATAGTTACTATATATACCTCAGGTTGTTGTGTAACCATGGAAATGAAAACAAGTCATCTAGTTATTATGGTTTAAGAACAATGACCCATCAAAAAAAGTTAGCCCAATGGCACAACTTACCCCAAGGTAGGGGTAAAATGAGCGTGGGGATGGGGTAAATGGTGCTGCCATTATATACTGATATAAAAATTACACAAAATCAAACAAATTAATCATAAAATTAAAAATAACAAATTAAAAATTAAATATATAAAATTAACTAAGGCAAAAACTTGTACTTTTAAGTAAAACCATATGCTTGTGTCCTGTTGTTCAACATGTTACCTAAACACTTTCAGTAAAGATTAAACTGTGATCTTTGTGTGTTAGCCACAGAAAGAATATGTGTGTAAATGTGTTTTTGTGTATACAGATAGGTGACAAATTAAAGAAAAAACCGGTACAGGTCTGAATGCTTGACCCCTACAGTGAGGGGGTCTGGGGGCTCTGTTATGCTGTGGGGGGCATTTTGCTGGCATGGTTTGGGTCCAATTGTCCCCTTAGAGGGAAGGATCACTGCTAATCAATACAAAGTTGTTGTGAGTGATCACCTTTATCCTATAATCAAACATGTCTATCCTGATGGGAGTGGTCTCTTCCAGGATGACAATGCCCCCATTCATAGGGCACAAGGGATCACTGAATGGTTTGATGAGTATGAAAATGATGTGAATCATATGCTATGACCTTCACAGTCACCAGATCTCAAATCAACTGAACACCTATGGGAGATTTTGAATCTATGTGTTAGACAGCGCTCTCCACCACCATCATCAAAACACCAAATGAGGAAATATCTTTTTGAAGAATGATGTTCATCTCTCCAGAAGAGTTCAGAGACTGTAGAATCAATGCCAAGGTGTATTGAAGCTGTTCTGGCAGCATGTGGTGGCCCAACACCTTACTAAGACACTTTATGTCGGCTTTTCCTTTAATTTGTCACCTGTCTGTATGTGCAGCATGTTTGTTTGTGGCT
Source organism: Thunnus albacares (assembly GCF_914725855.1). NCBI lineage: Eukaryota > Metazoa > Chordata > Actinopteri > Scombriformes > Scombridae > Thunnus > Thunnus albacares. The sequence goes on along the minus strand of NC_058114.1, from coordinate 33,245,678 downwards.
TAAATTTAACATTAGTCAACAATTAGGTATTTATTCATCAACATTGTAACACTTGTAACAGTGATCAAACATTAACATAAACTCTAGTCTCTAGAATATCAGAAAATAATTTTTGGGGGTAAATTGAGCCATTGACTCAACTTGCCCCAACATCACTGGCACGTTTTACCAGACAACCTCCATTTTGACAAAACTGTTTCATACAGTGGTTCAGATCCACAGTTATGCTAAGTTTATGACCTTGTTTTGTAGCTTACACTGACTTAAATTAACATGTAATAATGTCCAAAACTTATCTTTTTTAATTAGGATACAAGACTAATAACTTTAGTAACATGATGAATTCACTTGGCATGACAAAAATCATTTTATTTGCACTGTTTTGCTGACCACTCTCTCCATGTGCTTGAGTCCAAGATGGAGTGAGTAATGTGAACTATACTTTCTTAATCTGTGGTCACATGATTACTTTTACTTATGGTTACCTAGATAAAAGGGGTGGCTCATTTTACCCACTGGCTCTATTTACCCCGTTCTCCCCTACTATAGTCCCTGATGTCTGATTTGGTCTCTAGGCTATGGATATTTGCTGAATGCAAAAAAGGTGTAATTATTTTAATATTTTGGTGCTCTATGACCACACAGTTATTTATTTTGTGACCTTGTCATAACTGCTTTTTCATGCTAATTAGATAGAATTAGCCTTTTGTTACCGTAGGGTAATCATTTATAATTAGACATATGCTAGTGTCCGCTAGTTATGTCACTGCTTATTTTTGATCATGCAGCTATTTTGGCCTACTGCAGCCTGCAACCAAAAAAACAAATGGCAACAGGCATCCCAGCCCCAACAAGAACAGTCAAAATGTATTTTGTTCTTTGTCAGTACTATTTTATGGATTACCAGAAAGCTTTCAGTTGTTTGAGAGAAACTGATGTGTCTAAACATATTTTGATAGTTACAATGGTTAAGTTATAATGCTAGTATGTATTATATGCTTTGGAAGAAAATTGAGTTTATTTGAAATATTCAGAGTCACAGCGCTGGCTCTGTCTCCTTTTAAAGTGAGAACAGTTAGTGACTACTGAAGCCCTCTAGGGAAAAGACATCTCTCTCATTCTTGATGTCTGACTATGATGATGTGACTGGCCGAAACCAAAAGCCACAAATTCCCACCACATATGACTGCTTTTTGATTGCCTTGGAAGACGGTCCCAAAGGAATTGGCTTTGGATGATGAAGGACAGATAGAGAAATGAGGTGTGAGGGTGATAAACAAGGATACAGAGTAAAAGAAGAGAATGAATACAGAAATCACACTCAATGCAATATGACTTTTTCCATCTGCAGACCTGAAGCTTCTTCGCCTCTATGTATAAACATGCACCTGTCTCTCTATCAAGCAGAGTGAGGCCGGATGCCCTGCAGAGGAACCTCATCTCAGCTGCTTGTATTCTTTTAGTCTCCATCTAAATCTTGTGACCATGGGTGAGGGTTGAAAATGAAGATTGACCAGTAAATTGAGGGCTTTACTCTGTAGCTCTCTTCACCACCACAATGTAATGCAGTGTCCACATTACTGCTGCTGGCCTTAAAGCGATCAATCTCACAATTCTCCTACCTTCCCTCCCTCCACTTTACACAGAGAGGCCTGAACCAACCTACTTGTAGCAGCTGCAAACAGTTTACCTTACAATTACTGGTCCCCTTTTTTGGCCTGGATTTAGAGCTGCTGACCCTCAACCTGACCACTGCTGGCCACTAAAACTCAGTAGCTATTTATCAGTTTGGTGGGATGATACTCTCCCGTACTTCAGGGGACACAAATATAGTGAGTGATGGTAAGGTAATGATCAAGTACTGATGCAATCCTGGTAACAATGTTGTATGATGTACTGAGTGGTACACTCAGTGTCCTTACAGTCTGATGAAGCTACAAGGACAACATCATCTGCCAGCAGCAGAGATGCCTCACTAATGTCACCAACCTGAACACTCTCCAGACCCGCACCTTTATAACCTGCTTGTGAATAACAGCAACAGGGGAAGAGAACGTGGTGTACCTTTGTCAGAACAGGATGGACATCTTGAACACAACTTTAACTCTTACCAAAGCACAAAGGACCAAAGCACATTTTAACTGTTTAGCCCTAAGTTTAATGTCTCTTTATCAAAATGCCAAATGTTTTTTACCTTCAAAGACATATATTTAATGAATCCTGTATTAAATGTCTATAGCTAGGTTTCCATCCAAATTTAGCACAAATTTTAACCAAATTTCCAGGATATCAGCAAAAGAAAATTCTTCAGAAAATTTCAGAGATTAGAGAACTGATGGAAATATGACATTTATGTTTGTTTCTTGTATTAATTTGAGGAGTGTTATTGTCTCCAAAAGACTCCTTATTTATCTTGTACTGGTCCTTTATGCAGCCCCTCAGTTCAGCCTCTGTCTGAAACAGGCTGTTTTAGCTCCTGTCTCTTTAAGGTCCCTGACCCAAGGAGCCCACTCTGTTCTGATTGGCCAGCTCTTGGAAGCTGCCCCTCAGTGGATAGCTGCTGACTGCGGAGGCTATGTCCACAAACTATGAAACAACCTAAACAATGGCAGCAGGATTTCACTACTTTTTCTTGCTCTTTACTTGAAATGTCAACTTCTCTACATCTGTACATGTTGGAAATAAAATCCAATCGCAAATATGAGAGTCGACAACGCGAACAACACATGGAAACACCTTAGCAACAACCTTAACAACCAAGGCTACGGAACGGATGGTCATTCATGGGTATGCACGGCAAGCCGACGTCAGCTTGTTGACAAGGTAGAAAAAAATCTTGCAATCGAAGCGTCAGGGCAGGTTGAGCCCTGACTTTTGACTTGCAGGGTGCATTTCTACATATGTTAACCTCAAGATTTAGAACTCTGACCATGTTTAGCTTCTGACATGATAACAGTATATAAATAACAGAAAATCAGAAAAGCATAATATGTCCCCTTTTAGTCACATGACTCATGTATGTCATAATTTATTTGCTAAATCTGTTTCCATTGCACTTTGTTGCATTTTGCTTTTATTGATACATCAACTTTTCCACCTCATCCACAAAACTTTTTATGTGATATTTCTACTTTTATCAGATTACAAGCGTTTCCATTCACGTTTTTTTTTATGCGCAATTTGAAAAAAATGCATAAAAAAGGGTGGATGGACATCCACATATAGAGTTAAAGCAAGTGCATTTAAAGATTTAATTGAAACTTAACTCTGACAAGAATGCTAGCAAACAGAGGTCATCCACAGTCAAACAGGTTCAACATTCTCAAAAGACAATCTGACAAACAACTGAAGACTACCTAGTGCTGACCCTTTTCATGACAGGCCTTTAGACTTTTTTTTACTTTGGAATAGTGGTGTGCCTGAAGACAAATACATTATCCAGCAAAGCACAGATTGTGTGTTTTTTTAAATTTTTTTTATCAATATTTGTTTCATACAAATATTAAAAAAAATATTTGTTATCAGGAAGAAAAAAAAGCCCATGTAAAATACCGGCACGCAGGTTGGTTACATCGCTATCTCAGTCTCTGTCCTCTGCTCCACTTTTATGTCTATCAGCAGGTCTCAACAAGGGGAGTCACATCCACCTGCTACATGACACACATTTTCCTTATTTTGACACACGCGACATGCTACCAAGGGACTCTCCATAACCTGTTGTTCCCCTTCTCCTTTCCACAAAGTTAGGTTGTGAAAATAGGCAATAAGTGAAAAGCAAGAACCTTCTTTGAAGTTCTTCCCTACACGTTAAATGGTGTGCTGTCTCTGTGTTATGGGTGTATAAATAGGTAGAGGTCTGTCTGCAATGAGGCGATGAGTAAAGTTTTATCTCAGTAGTCACGCAGTTGTCTATGATCTGGGAGACTCCAGTTCGAGACCCGGTGTGGGGACCTCCTTCATAAAGTAGTTTATTCATTAACACTTATTGTAACACTTTAATTTTCTAAAATTAAAAGCGTAATAAAAAAAAACAAACAGGATTTTGAAGCCTCTTTCCACTTTTATTCACATACAAATATAAATACAAATACAAATAATTTTGCTGCCTCAACAAATACAGATACAAATACAGATACTGGGCTCGCTGCACATCCCTACTTTGGAAACATTCACACAGTGAGGTTCAGACCAGTGTGAGCGTCATTCCACGTCCATCCAAACAAAAACATGTCACACAAGACATTTAGACTACAGGTGTAACTGTAACTAAAGACATGAATAATGTCTGCATTCCATTTAGGTTTACCAGTATAGGACCCAGTTATTGTGCATGCTTTACTTGGGCACTTAATTAGAGGCATCATTTTAACATATATTTAACATGCAGCTAGGCAGGCAGGTACAAAAAAATCAGCTAATGAACTATACAGTCGGTGACTGCAAAGGAGCAGTGTGATGATGTCTTACGCAAAGTACAAGAGAAGTAACATGAAACACACAAGCTAACAAACAAGGGAGACAGTGCTGGAGAGAAGGAGGACCTGGAGGAGAGGAGGTTGGAGCAGCTGTCAGCATGATAAATCCATTCAATATTCAACTTGCAGGTAAATCTGCTATTGTTTAACATTATTATGTTGTCATTTATATTTATCATTTAATGCATTATATAATATACTGTTCTCAATAATTCTCAATAGACCTGTACCTGCCTGTGACTGCTGTAATTGAGCCTGGGCCTTCTGTTCTATTAATTACTGTCTATTCTGTTAACAGGATGTTGCTATAAAATAGCATGTATACTACCCAGTAAAAATGAAGAATAAATAAATGATGAATAAATAAAAAGTTAATTTAAAACAATGTATACATCAAATGATGAAGCAGAGAGTAACCCACATGAACAAGTAGTTTAGTAGTTACTAATCTCTATTACTAGTTAATTCTAGCTGGTTAGCCTATATGTGAGAAAAATGGCTGATGCAGTATTCTCTTCATATTTAGACAAGAAAACTGGTCATGTCAGCGAAGCTACCATTGCTGGCAGTTACATCGAATATTGAAATAGATATTAACATGATTGATTCAACCTATTTAAGAGGAACTACACAGTTTATTTGTGTCTGGTTTAATTTTTTTAACAAACTGCTAAAGATATAATGCAACAAAAGTACTTAATTTTGGATATTTAAATAAAGGCAGTGTTGAGGGTAACCATATTGGAATAACGCGAGAACACTCCCAATCTGGAATTACTATTCTGTCAATACTGTGTAAATGCTGCATAGCATTTAGCTGCTTAATATACAGAAATAATAACAAAGATACTGTTAGCGCCAGCAGGGTAGCCCTCAGCTCTTCTCTTGTTTCACATTCAACATGTGCACTTGTATTTTCTTTAACTTCCAGTAAATTCCAATTTGAATATTTCATGGGATTGCAACAGTGCCACCAACTATGGAAAATAGCCTTCAGTGAAACAGTTACATGATGTAAATACACAGTGGCTATTGCTACAAAAATGCCAGTGAGAAGACGATGTGATAATCCTAAGGATATCATACAGTAAGTATACATTCCTTTCTATTAACTTAAATGGTTATTACTGAATGTATGTTTGTTTGGGCTTTCTTGATATTCTGCCATCATATCCTCTGCATGTCTGTCAGTGTGTCTCATCTGTGATCATCTGGAAGAAATAGGTCATAAAATGGCAGTCTACTCCTATTTCCAAACCTCCATTGCTGTTGCTGAGAAATATGTTTGACAGCTCTTGACTGATGAATTGAACCTTTCAGAGCAGAAATGGGGAGCTCACCATTCACTCAGCTTTCCATGAGTAATCCATCACTATATGAGAGACCTTATATTCTATATTTATATATAATAAGGCTTTTATATTGATGAAACACTCCTGATACTGATTGTCCTTTTAAATAACCAAGACACTGCAGACACACATTCCTTGACATAAGGAACAAGCAGCCTCTGCACAGCAAGAAGCCAGACAGTTTCTTTATTCATGTCTACACAGCAAGGACAGGAGGCCACCCACTAATAGAAAGACTACTACAGCAACTTTATTGCCAACTGCTGGTCTAAGCCAGGGGTCTTAATGCATCCCAGTGGTTTTCAACCAGGACCCATCTAAGGGGTCAAATTATTATTATTCTTATGAAATACTGGATAGTTTTTCTTCTTCTAAAGGTATTCAAATTAAACAATTTAAAGCTGTAAGCGGAAGTGAAATTAGTGGAACTGTGACTATATTCCCACTGCATGTCTCCCTCTGCTTTGAGTGGCATCAAATACCAACAACAACAAAAAGCCTACTTTCATTATGGTCACAGTTGGCAGCAGCAGGGATGGACTGGCCATCAGGAGTGAGGGGAGGTCCTCTTGACCTGTGGGCCACAGCAGACAATTTCAGGTTGGGTGACATCAGGCAAAGGTTCTCTGATTGAATCAGACTGAGGTAATCATGGTTACATTACTCTGTATCTTAAGCCTGCCAATGATTGAAGGATTACATCAAGGCCAGTATATCCAGTGCAAGAAATAGTGTAAGGGCCTTTTCAAACCTGCCACGTTTAGTCCAGTTGAATAAGACTGGTTGGTTTTCCTCTTGGTATGATTCATTTGAGCAGATCTGAACACAGCAACTGTACTGGTGCGGACCAAAACAGCAACACTGAGACCCGCTTCTGTAAAGGGCAGTTGTCTGTTCTTGTCCGCACCTGAGTATGGTTACAAGCAAATTCTGTTGATCCAACTTCAATTTGACCCAAGTACTAGACAAACTCTGCAAGTTTGAGCTAAATAGCTCGTTTAGCTGTTGCATGCTTAGATGCGGATGAGCAAAATCAACAGTTGCTAGCAACTATGTGGTGAATGAACTGAGGTCCGATCTGGACTAATAACCAAGTACTCGTTCGTTTCTCGTTTCTTACTCCTGCCGCAGACACATCTGTTCCTAATATTTTGTACACTCCATTAACATACATGAGGGGGGCAAAATATTAGGAACATTTTTTAATATAATGCACTCCAATACACCACCATCACCCACTACAACAATAATTAACATAAAGTAGAATTATCACCTTTCTGACAATGTCAACAAACACAGAAAATGTTTAAGCTTCATAAAAGTAGAATTTATGGCAGAACTGTTGAATTGGTTTGCATTAGATTGCACAGGTGCACCTAATGAAGTGGCAAGTGAGTGTATATGTAAGATATGGTATGTGAAACATGCTGACAGTGGTAAAAGTTTGTGCTTTGTCTCGCAAACATGGAACTCTCTTTTTTAAACCTATTCCACTTCTAAATCCCTCACCTCAGGCGAATGAGAAGGTTAATTTCCTGCACCATAGGTAAGATGGTTATGGGCACCCGGCTGATCATCTCCATTCACACTGCAAACACTGGCCTATAACTGTCTATAGAAGTTAATTAGCTTTCCTGCTGACCTTCCTAGATCTTGAATGCAGGGCGTGTGAGCGGTGTGGTATATCAGGGTACCAGATTTCTACCTTGCTCCAAGAAATCTCACCAGCTCATGAGCATAGGTGCAATGCAGATCTGCTATGGTGAGAGAATTAATTTTCACAGTATGTCATTATAACTGGGAAGTGTCCTATTATTTTTAGTATGATTTTCACACAGATACAGAACAGTAAAAAAATTTGATCCAACCTGTTCTCATTCCTAGGTTGTCAAATACCGACACTTTGTCACACTCCTTCCCTTTCCATCTCATACAGATGCACAAGGTGCCCTTTGGTATCCGCATGAGCTGCTCCAGGCTTTCAACTAAACCCATCCACTGCAATTTGAGATTCCAAGAGCAACTGCTCCAGCCGTCCATTGACTCCAATGTTAAGTCACTTGCTGCGCTAATACACCTTGAGCATCAGTCCTATTGGAGAACTGAGAGTAGAAGGACCCACTGTTTTGAAGGATTTTACCCACTGTCAATTCTCATGTTAAGGTTTTCTTTTATTGATCTGATATCCTTAATGTTTCTCAACACAAAAACACGAAAGTCTGCTTGAAAATTCAACAATACGGTTACAATAGGTTAATGTTATAGCCATCAGTTTTAATTAATTCCTCCTTCGAAAACAAGAAAAAAGCTTTACTCTCATTGGAAGAAATTACAAAAAGCCAGGCTGCTAAAAAGTGTTCTGTCTGATCTGGGCCTTAAAAGCAGCAGCACAATGCCCACGATACTGAATCATCCAATGCTCTGGTTTTGAGAATATCTTATTACCACCGGTCACATGGAGGTGACCAGTGGTGCATTGTTTTGTTCCTGGAAATTAATGAGCAGCATAACGTAATAGATCAGTTCTATCCAAGTGCCATTGCTTATCCATAGTATCCCCGATGTTCAGGTCTGAACCTCATAACTTTTTATGCCAATTTGAGGAACCACATTTTTTTGAGTTGAATTTTTAGATCCAAATTGCACTTATTTGAATTTGAAAAAAATTGGTTATAGTTCCTGTATTTGGGGTACTTAAAAAATTGTACAGGAAATAAAGCTTTTGAAGTTTTCAAAGTAAAATATTTCAGTACTATAAATTAAGTGATATGTGAATTTAAACACTAAAGTTATTACATTTCACAAAAAAACATTTTATAAAGTATTTGTTTGTGCCTGGAACACTGTGATAACATAAATGTTAACTTGCTGATAATGACAATGCTGATGTTTAGCATGTATAATATGTTATAAGTTTAGCATGTTAACATGGCAGCATTTGCTAATTAGCACTGAACTACTGCAGTGCCCATTCATGTTCGGCACGGACCGATTTCTCAAAAACTGCAGATGTGTGTATCAATAGACAAATGTATCAATTAAAATGATAAAGAATTAATAAATTAAGTTTAAATTCAGACATACACTTCTACACTGAGGGTGAACTGTAGAAGCAGTTTATGGCCTTCAATTGGTTGATTCTGTTGCCAATCAAACATGTATGCACTCCTTTTGGCTAGTTTTACTGCCTCCACCGGTTTTTTTCTCCTGTATATGCTCGTTCTTCTCTTTCACAGTTTAACTGAGCAGGGTGCGTGCCTTTGAGCCGAGAAGCCCTGCCCTGCTGTGATGTGACGGTGTTTATATCAAACAGCCCCCGCTGCACTCAGACACGGAGCTGAGTGGGTTGCTGTTAGCTTGTTTATTCAAAGTTTATTAAACATGTCGCTTATCCAAACAACTTCACACTCGACACTGCACTTTCGTGGGTCCTCAGCAGTACACCCGCCAGGTGTGAAGTCGAGTCAGAGGCCAGAAACCCCGCCCTGCTGTGATGTGACAGTGTTTATATCAAACAGCCCCCGCTGCACTCAGACATGGAGCTGAGTGGCTCGCTGTTCACTTGTTTATTCAAAGTTTATTAATATTAAATGTGTTGCATTTCCAAATTGCAACAAATTTGACACTGTACGTCCTTGGGTCCCCAGCAATACACCCACTGTGTGAAGTCGATCAGAGGAATGGTTCTCCACAGGCAGAAGAAGAAGCAGAGGCAACGTTGTTTATGAGGTATTTTTATAAATTTCTTGAGAACCGCTCCTCCAAACAACTTCACACTTGACACTGCATTTCCTTCCATCCCCAGCAAGACATCTGCCTGGTATGAAGTAGATCAGATGAATGGTTGTCAAAATATGTGAAGAACATATATACATACATATATACATACAGACAGACAGACAGACAGACAGACAGACAGAGACAGAGCTTCCTTGCCTTATATAGAGAGATACAAGATACAACTGAGGCTGATGGGAATGTCATTAGTTTTACAGATATTTGGTCCAAGGTATTAGACCAATTAAAAATTGGGTCTGATGGAAAGTTAAGATTGCCAAAGCTGACTAACCATCAAGCTGACAAACTGACAGACAGAAATTGACACCTGCAGAGCCTGCCACAATGGCTGAATAGTTATTGATCTGGTTATTCAGCTGGATTTAATGTCCCCACCACACCCATCTGTAGTGTTTGCTGCTGATATGTGTTTGCTGTTCAGCACAGTTTACTGTAAACATGGTGTTGTGGAGGTGATGACAGCTCACAGTATGATTCTACTAATAGAAGAGGTGTCCCAGCCTTTTTAGTTCTGTCAGATGATCTCAGATGACACCACCTGACATGTTCTAAATGTATTCATTTGAATTGATTTTAAAATGGACATTGCATAACACTATTCATTAGAAGTGGATATCTCTCTATATAAAGCAAGGAATCTCTGTCTGTCTGTCTATGTATGTATGTTTGTCCTTTGCATATCTCAAGAACTGTTAATCTGATATACTTAACACTTGGCAGGTGCATTGCAGGGGCTAGAAGGGAGTGCACTGTCAAATTTTGGTGCAATTTGGACACGTGACATGTTTAATATTAATAAACTTGAAATAAACGAGTGAAGTGTCAGCCACTCTGCTGTGCGGCAGCGGGCGGGGCTTCTGGGCTCTGCTACTGCATGTCATGGTCAGAGCTGTACAACCCTGCCATGAGAGAGAGGAGGGGACGACATCTCTCTTTGATAATGTTAAAAAATAAGTTAGGCTTTGTTGTGAGTTTCCTGACTCGTTTTAAAAAAGACGAGAAAAAAAGAGGGAGAGAGGGTGAGCAAACTGAGAGCAAGATTGAGTGACAGAGAGACAGCGCTGGTGAGGAGAGACAGTGGTGGAAAGCTTTCTCTGAGAGAGAGAAAGCCTGTGAATGACAGAAATAAAGAGTTGGGTTTCCCGACTCATTTTAAAAAAGACAAAAGAAAAAGAGAGAGAGAGGGCGAGTGAACGGAGAGCTGAGGAGGAACTGAGGGGGGAGCAGCTAAGAGGAGCAGAAGTTGCTGCAGCGATATATAATAATAATGAGAGGAACACAAACGGTGCAACGACATTTAAACAGGCCAGAAGTCATTTCGCATTTCGTCCTGTAGCTCTTTAACTATTCGGCTGTCTGTTCCTGCAGTTATCAGCTCGGAAAATGTTTTTTTAAATGTTATATCGTGGCGTAACTGGAGCCGTTACTGAACCTGTCCGACCGCAGCTATGCACCTCTGTTCCGCAGCAGACAGAGTTGCTCCAGCGGTGGACCTGTCAGCTGAACCTGTCTGCTACAATGCAGCTTCACTGAAACTGGCATTAAGGCTCCGCAGTGGACAAGTCCTGTCAGCTGAAGCTGTCTACGGCAGAGCAGAAGTTGTCCACTGCAGCGGCTGTTAGCTCCTGAAGCTAAAACTGTCTCTCTCAATCAGCATATATATGAAAATGAGCACAGGGTTGGGGGAGGTGGGTGTTACCATTCTACCATTTATATAAATTTCATGACATAGAGAACTCCCAGACGGTCGACTCTGCGTCAGCATTGGCCCTGCCTTTTCGGGGCTGATTTTAAACAGTAGATGACAGGTTGAGCCATTTTCAACCAATGAAATGCAGATTTTTATAAATTTGGTGTAAGTGTCAGTATTAACACCAGCATTGATGTGTTTCATCATACCAGTCGTATAATTTAGTTAACAGCTCAAAAAAAATGCTTTAATGTGCACTACCTCTTTAATTGATTAAGTCCATGTCATTTTATTTGATACGATTGTCAATTAATACATATATATGTGGTTGCTTCTATGGTTCAACCTCAGTTTAGTCCCACTGGTGAAGCTTCTGCTTGGATTAAAACCATTTAATTTATTAAATCCTCATCATTTTAATTGAAATGTTTGTCAATTTATACATATATATGCAATTCTTCTCAGGCACGTTGTGAATGGGCTCTGCACTAGTTGTTACAATAATGTTCATACAGTTCAACTGCCAATGTTTGGTCAGATTTCTCAAGTGTGGTACCACCACCTGGAGTGGCAGAAGCTGAATATTTCAACCATTTATCCATTACTTTTATATAATTACGGTATCAACCATTTATCCTTTATTTCAACTATTCATCCATTATGTTTAGGTAACTATTTCAACACTTTATTCAATACTTTTAGTTAACTGTTTAGACTTCCCTTCTCGCTTGTTAATTAGTTTTTCCACTGAATCACAACATACAGTGTTCAGGTGTTACAGCTGGCTCAATATGTGGATATTTTAAAATCAAATGTATTTTCTACTTTTCTTTGGAATTAGTTGAGGTACAATCTTTCCTCATATCCACAGACAAGTGCAGAAGAACCCCCTGGGGTACAGGTACCCCTGGTTGGGAATTGGTAAAGCCTGGATGGATATGGTCTGTCTGTTTTGCTGAGATGATGTCTATATATTTCTTGATAATATATCATAGCTATGGTATTGCAAGTATTGCACCCATTTGTACCATTAAAGGACCAGTGTAGGATTTAGTGGCATCTAGCGGTGAGGTTGCAGATTGCAACCAACTGAATAAGGTAACACAAACACAACAATTCTTATTTTCAGGTGATTATAAACATACTTATGAATATTATATTCTATTTCTGCCAAGTCCGTTCCACTAGATGCCACTAAATCCTACAAACTGCACCTGTAAGTGAATGCAGACTGACCAGACGTTTACAAAAAAAACAGTGAACATATCCTTTAAGGCTTGCATTGGCCATGACTTCTCTTAAACCAAGTAATTTCTTTGGTCTTAAGTTGAAACACAAGCTGTGAGGCAGCATAGCAACACTGTCTGAAGTGTTCATTCAGCAAGTGAACATCCTGCTGTGTCCCTGTCAGCTAAATGCATTGGAATTACCTCAAATAATTTACTTCTGCAGTCCCCTATCCTCGAATATGGCAAGGATAACTGTGAAGTGCAAGCCATTGAAGCATATTATCAGCCCATATTAAGCTAAGATTATTTGTCCTCCTACAGAGGCTGCTGTGTTCGTCAATACTACTGCCTGGGGAAGCAGCACTTTGCAAACAGTCATGGAAGTGGCCCTTCATCTTATTGACTGTGATTTTGTTCTCAACTCGACAGATATTTGACATTCTGCCATTGTTGAGCAAGCTGACACTGAATGCGTGCAATTTTGAAGCTGATTGATTTATAGGTGGAAAACAGCCTTTTCATACAACTCAATATTCTAGACCAGTATTACTGAACAATACCAATATAAACACAGATGCATATGTTTTGTGTATTCTGTAATATTTGACTTATGTGCATGTTTTATTGTATTTTTTGTGCAGTTTTTAGCCACACTACTGGCATGGCTCTATAGGAATGACAATGTCTGCTGGTCATTCCACCACTTTGGTCCAGACTAAAATAGTAACTATTGAATGGATTGCCTGCTTTGTCTTAATGGAGCATTTTTACATACATTCACCTCATGTTTTGGAACTTGACATGGACATCCAACATCATAACAATATATAAATTACAGAATATCCCCAAAAGCATAATATGTCCCCTTTAAAGGTATTAAATCTACAGTTTGACACAAAGCCCCTTCAAAAGAGCCTCAAGATTAAATGTTAAAAATGTTAATAATGCAGGGGGCAATTCAGTTTTTATTGTGCTATAGCTAATCCTGGTGGTCTGTGCCTCCAGGGCAGTTGCTTTCTTTGCCCAATTAGTAATCTCGCATTGGCTGACAAGACGCTACCTTTGTGTAGGGGTTGCATAGAAAACAATGGGTGTAGGTGTTTTGATACATTATTTGCTGATGGTGTGTATTGCACTCTGTTGATACCATCATGCCAGCTGCGTTTGTTGCTCCACAACCTGAAACTCCCCCTCTATGTACTATGTTTTAGGTCAACTTGCTAAGGTCTGATGGTCAACCTGAATTTGTTCTATAGTGTGTTTATGCAAGGGGATTGGTTTTCCCAGCAGTATCCTTGTTGCTTCTCCCTTAAAGAGCAAAGCCCTTTGGTCAAATCTATCTGTGTAACCATTTGCTTCAAATGACCAGTGTCTTGACAAGACTGTCTCTGACTGAAGTAACAAGTGCTAAATGGACTGTGGGATACTGAGGGTCAGAGAGGACAAACCATTTCATGTCAAATAAGGCTGCATCTCTTTTAAAAGGAACAGCCATGTCAACTCCCTATGACATAGTCAGTCTTGCAATATGGACTTTGAAAAAGTTGCCTTTGAAATGGAATCGGCATTCCTGATTCGAACATCTGACAAAGAGTCAGAGACAAAGAGTTCTTGTTCTTGAAGTGTAAAGATAGCATTAGCTAAAACATGTAGTTGTTAATTTCTTCTTACTCCCCCCTCTTAAAATATATACTGACAATGGTTCCAGGATTTGGTTTTACATGCTTCTCATGGTCTACACCATTATGTGTTTGAGACTTTTCCAAGTTTTTTAATTCTTTTGTTTTTATATATATCTAGCCCGGCAGTTAGATATTCATAGCAGACATTTACACCAGCCAGTTCTCCAGTTAACCTTCATAAATGTGACAGACATGGTCTCTGTGAGGTTTCAGCACCAGCTGCTCAGCCTTTATCATGTGACCTGCTGTGTGCAGGTAAAAGTCTCGACTCAGAAGCTGTGTATGAATTGTTTATCTCAGCTTGAAGGCGTCATGGGGTTCTGACACTGCGTTGAGTTAATTGGTTGATTATTCCCATGCCGGTGGTAATTAGTACTTCAGCATAATGTAATTGATCCAATGTGTGGTTTTCTGAGTGGGATGTGTGTGATTGGCTGACAGCTTTTGATTCCGGTGCTTTTAACCCCCCGCTGGGCATCTCTGTGGAGGGGAACTGGGCTGATATTTCCACTGTTTTAATTAAACCGCTTAGAAGTTAGCAGCAAGGGGAGAGCTTCACCTACACGGTTTCCTTAAGGGCAAATACTGCTCAATCTATCAAGTCATATATAATTCATTTACACACACACATCAACAGGAGGGTAGATTGGAATGCTGTGAGACAGGCATTCATGCAAACAGACAGACAATTCATGTTCCCAAAAGAAATCAAGATGGTGCATGTTGATATTAAAGTAAAACGTAATAAAGAATGGTTCAGGTTGTAGGCTCTCCGATGGCAGCAGGTCCCAAAATAACATTTCACATTATGTGATCATTATTTTTTTTATATTAGTTGGTCTCTCCATTCATCTAAAGCCATCACACCAGAACATGGCACTGCGAGATTTTGCGAATAGTTAACATGATCCATTCTAAGAGACATATGACTGACTGTAATGCATACCGCATTGTGGAGCACTTTGTACTCAGAGTTTATGATAGTTTATATGCTATGTATATATTTTTTAAGCTACATCTTGCTCTATTTAGCTGCATTGATTAGATTATGCTAGGTAGATAGAACTGGGCTCTGGTGTATAGGCTGGTAGGAATGGAAGCAGCCGGCAGCGGGGTTGATTCAAAACACAGAACACTGATACTGACAGGCAGCAGCTCACTTTCTGAAAGCACCTTAAGCCTTTACCTACACTATTCTGCAGATTTTAAACATTCCTTAACTTATCACTATTAAGGCTCAACAACCACTAATATCATTGGCCCTGCTCAGCGAGGTCTGGTCACCGGATCTACTCCACAACAACTGCGCTTCATCTTATGGTGGCCCTTGGACTGAGAGGTAGAGGCTTGGCAGCCAGCAATGGCTTGGTTGAAGTGAGGCAGAAGTACAGGCAGGGGGATGTTTGTCAATGGAAGCTCCATTTGCCATCATCATTGTGAGGGATAGCAACCAGGCAGCAATCAACAAAGAGTACTACCACACATGAGCAAATACATTTACTGAGCACATTGACGCTACTCAGAATCCTGATAACTGAATGACCTTGTCTGTGGGGCCATCTTAGTGTCAAACATTTTAGCCCATTACTGGTACAGATTTTAGATGAGCACATTGTTGTTTGTTTCATCCAACTCTTGCTTATTGTGGCTGTAATGAACACAGCAGCCTGGAGCTGCCACTAGGTGCTTTGGACTTTTTTAGTGTAGTTGAACTATTGATCAAGCTGTTTGGCAATTGTTCTCAATTTCTTTGATAACATATGCAGTCCTGTTTCTCAAATAAACACACAATGCATTGATGCAAAGCATGTATAGAACAAAACACTGTAGGAGTAATTGTGTTAACTAATCTTTGATTCCTAAGAAGAAGAAAGAGACAGACTCGTCTGGATTCCAAAGTAGGGGTTGATCAGTGATGCTCAACAGACTCAGAAAGACCTCCTGAGGAACAATTTCTGACAAACAATTTGAATTATGGCCTGAACTAAAAGCATCAACTGACCTTAAGGCCACTTGGACCAGAGAAAAACAACTCCCACATTAGATGGAACACAGACTCTCTTATCTTATTCCTGAGCACTTTGTGAAGCCTCCCTGAAAATCTGAGTCAAACCTGAAATTCATGTAAATTAGATGTCTAATCATTATACAAGTTATGTAATGTTATTTGTCGTGTAAATACAAGAGGAATGGTATAACTTTCATAGTTGTGTGACTATCTACTAAAGAGATATAAGACTTTGATTTTATTACCTTTGTAATACATGTAACAATACTGCCCTCTAGTGACGAGAAATAAATAAATTCCCTTATGTTAAGAGTTAATGTAACTATGTATTTGTATTTTAAAATCACCCAAGTGTTTAACTTTTGATCTATTAATCTCAATCGTACTTTGGTAGTTAAATTAGACAAGTAGTTGTATTGAAAGAGTGAATTTTCTGAAGTAATAAGTAAAGATATAATGTTTGAAGGATTTCAGTTTAAAGTTTTCTTTTATTGTTAAACAATAGTCACGTTGAATGCTTTTATATTATGAAGTAAGTTATGTCAACTTACATTTGAATATGTCTCTGAAAGTAATCTGATCACATAAGTGTTGCCTAACTTTATTTCCTTTCACTATAGTATTAAACTTTATGTCAGTAGATGGTTTGAAATGTGTAAACAGTTTGAGAAAGTTGAATTAATGAAGTTTATATGCTTAGACATCATGAAGTGTTAATATGAAGTTGTCATGTTATTAGAAGAACTGACTTATCATGAATCATATGTTAACTGCTTAACTGTTGTCTTGAATGGTTTTACAAATATAATGCAAGCTGCATGACTGTTATTAATCAGAAAATATCATGAATGCTTGAACATTATGAAAAGAATGTATTTACAGCTTTAATGTGAAATACTAGGCAACAGTGACTTGAAGTGTGATTTTTGTATGTAAAACTCAGAATTAGACTTCCCCAAAATTCCTTTACTTCAGGAGACGCAGGCTGCAAATCACCAGCCACACCTAAAGCCTCTAGAACAAAGAAATTGAATATTCATCAATAATTCAGTGCAAAACCCTTTAGAACATCCCAAAAACTCCTCCTGATGTACAAAAACAGCCTCAAAGAGATTCCTCTTTGAGCTGGCCTCCAGGAAAAAAATTCTTAAGCCATCTCTTTTATTTATTTTTCAAACAAGTATATCCGTATTTAATCTTTTATTGCAACAAGTTAATTTGTTTTTGGATTATTAGTAACATTAAGTCTTGTATTTCCACGTACAGTATTTTAATTTTGAAATAAACATGTACAGTATTTTATTTTGAAGTAGACACCACTGAAGATTTGAGCATAGTCAGATTAAACTTTATTCCACACTCAACTCAAGTTAAGCCAACCAAAGCCTGAATCCTCAACTTAAACTCCTGAGGAAGAACAACGGTTGAAACTGGACCTCTATCTGCTTTCTGAGAGCAATACTTGCAAAATAGAAGTTACGCCGACCTAAAGACTCTTTCAGAGCAGCCTGGAACGGCTTGACTCCTTTTACCGGTGTTCAACACCTCTGGATCTATGGACACCACCAGTGATGCTGCATCAAACAACGCTGGACCTGCCGAGATGACACCTCTACCACAACAAAACACCTCAACAGTAAGGCATAACATGGCTTTGTGATCAAGGGTTGATGTCCAATAACATTAAAATTGAAAGATCATCTCTTTAAAGAAGCTGAATTAGCTTTCCCTTAGCATTCCCTGTTGCAATAAGTTAAGCCTCGAGTAACACACTTCCACTCTTGCTGAATAATTTTCTGTACTATTTTTATTACCATTTATAGACCTTATTTATTTATTTTACTTTCTTTTTATTTATTATTTTCTGTATATTATCTTATGCTTTATCATGTATCCTCAAGACGTTTAGTTATTAATAAATGTCTTCATTTATCCTAAAAGTGTTCGGTTGTTTCTTTGAGCTGCAGTAAACAGACGTCACTGTTTGGGACAAGAATTTATGACTATGAGACTGATTCATTGATTAAATTGAACAAGGGTTAGAGCTCCCTCCTGGCACTAACAAATCCTAACCAAAAAAGGAGGCGGTGCCCACAATAATGAGGTAATTCAATAATAAAGTATTAATACTCCTATAACACACATACACACACACACACACACACACATACACACACATACACACACATACACACTCAACCTCTCTCTAACAAACACAAAACAACACTCAAAAAAAGACTTGGTAGATGAGGTGTAGGAGACAAACAGATCGATGTGGCTGGTGACCTCCATTAACACATCAACAACAACAAGTCCAGTCTGCAGCATGTCCTTTAGCATGCTCTTAACTGTGTGTGTGTGTGTGTGTGTGTGTGTGTGTGTGTGTGTGTGTGTGCGCGCGCGTGTGTGTGTGTGCTTTTTGCCATCTTGCATACATCCTGATCTGCATGGATATTACTGATATATATGAGTCTGATTCTGATTCTGTTGACATGTTTTTGCACTACTGTGTGCTTTGAGTTTGCTCTGTTGATGAAGACTGAGTGAGGATGGCAGGCAGTATATCTTTATTCCAGATTGTAAGGATGCATTATTTAATTCACTAAATGTGTATGTACATGTGTGGGTGTTTGCGGGGGAGTTGTGATTTAGTTCATTTTTATGTTAAAATACTTGTCTTGTGTATGTGTGTGTTACAAAACCTCTTCTGTTTCCTGCTCAACGATTGTGGCATGTGGAGGGATTTGATAGCATGCTTGTCAAAAAAAATTGTATCGTTTTTAAAAAGACTCAGGACTATAGATGTATTAACAGAGCTGAATACTGCGCAGCAAGTCCATCTTGCTGTGAGTTTGTCCCAGTGGCCATTTAAAAAAAAAAAAAAATTCTGTGGCCCAAAATGCATTTTCCCACAATCTCTATATGCCATGCATATAAAGAAATGTATTTAAAACTGATCGTTGATTGGACACCTCAAACTGCAAGCAAGGAGTTTAAGGACCAAAACCAGCATTTTAGTCAGTCACACCACCTGTCTGTCACACATCTGTACAAGAATTTGGTGGGACTAGACAGAAACTAGGAGGATCTGAGAGACAGTCTGACAATCCAGGTATAACACATCACTGACTTAAATGTGGCTTCATCATATAACACATTGTTTTTTTTACTTTGAGAACATTGCATTTTGGTCAGGAGGCAGCCCGGCCTTTTTTGTTTCCCATGAGCAGACCAGTCCCAGTGAATTTCACTGCAGGCACTTCGATATATTTGTTCACACTTTATGTTTACCACTGCTACAGAGAAAAAAAAAACTATTTTTTTTCTGTTTCAAGAGAGAAATCTTACTGCTGTAATATTGAAATGGCAGTTTTCTGCAAACCATGAGAGCCATTTAGTTTTTTCCAACTGGCCCAGAACTGGATAACTTATCAGACATATACTCTAAACTGGACAATGAATGGTAACCAATTTGTCTGGACTCTCCTACAGTATATTTGGATCTCATTTGCTTAGGATGTGTTCCAGCTCCTTTTGTTCTTTTGTTTTTCTAAGTGTTTTTACAAGGACGGGCTGTGGCTCAGGAGGTAGAATGGGTCGTCCACTAATTGGAAAATCAGCAGTCCGATTCCCGGCTCATCTAGTCCACATATGTGTCCTTGGGCCAGATACTGAACCCCAAATTGCTCCCAAAGGCTGTGCCATTGGTGTGTGAATATGTGTATGACTGATTAGAAAACTCCTCCTGATGAGCAGGCACTTTGAATGGCAGCCTGTGCCATTAGTGTGTGAATGTGTGTATGAATGTGGCTTGTAGTATAAAAGTGCTTTGAGTGGTCAGAAGAACAGCAAGGTGCTATATAAATGCAGTCTATTTACCATTCTTACCATTTACCATTTAGCCATGCTAGCGACAGGGCTCTATGGATGGCAATGTTGGTTTAATGTTGGTTGGTCAGTCAACCACTTCAGTCCAGATTGAAATATCTCAAGTACAACAAGTACTGGACGGATTGCCATGATATTTGGTACAGTCATTCATGGTCTCCATAAGATGAATCATTTTGCTGATCCACTGACTTTTCATTTAAAATTCAGTTTGTCCAATACTTCCATTAATGATTAAATACCTGCAAAACTAATGGCATTACTATCAGCCTCACTTGTACTTTGTGTTTAGTGCTAATTTAAAAATGTTGGCGTACTAACATGATAAATTACACCTGCTAAACATCAGCATGTTAGCATTGTTATTGTGCGCTTGTTAGCACCCATTAACATTCAGCTCAAAGCACCACTGTGCTAAAGTACAGCCTTACAGTGTTGCTAGCAAGGATGTAAACCAGTTTTGTTTAAATGTTGATATGTCCATCTCAACACTGGGCAACTTAATGTGCATTTTTGCAGGTGCTGAGTAACAAAAAAATCACAAAAGAACAAAAGAGTATCTGCATACTGCTAAATTGTTCTGAAATCTTTAATTCCACATGGACATGACAACATTACGATCACTATGGGTCTTTTTCAGGTCATGTCATGTTCATTTGAAATTAAAGAAGATCGATCTGGGTACAATTTAGCCACTAGTTGGATCTTTTAAATCGATCATGCAATCTAAAATGACATTTTATTCATTGTTTTTTTTAATCTAAAATATTATTCAGATTTTAATAATACTAAATAGATCAACAAATCAATAAATAATACACATTATCTCTGTGATACATAGCAGTGCTTTTAGACGTGATATGCTGCAAGCTGCAATTTATAGCAAGCACTATAAAGATACACTCAAAAAGTCCCTTACTATTTATAACATTGCAGATTGGGCATCAGAAAACCCTCCAAGCCTCTACCAGCTTCAAAGCAAGTTGCAAGGCCAGCCTAAAGGCCAAGAGGCAAAAAAGAAAGAGCACATTATGTGGCTTTTATCTTTCATATATTGAGTACTGCATATCCCATGTGAAATCTGTTTCTGAATGAAATTACAGGGGATATAAACAATCCCACTATAGTGAAAGGTCACCAAAATCAATCTTGTTTAGCCGCTGTGTTCAAATCAGCAAAGTTCACAATAGTTTATTCCATAATGCACAGTAAATTGAGATTTCACATACTGCATTACATTGTGGGATTGTTAGCAGAAAGTTTTTACTCACTACATACATTTTTGTTATATTGTGGGGATTTTTTTAGAGAAATATAGGGCATAGATTTCACACACAGAATTTGTACAGGCAAATAAAATGGAAAATGGTGAATATAGAGCACCATAGTAAACAGGGAGTGATTTCAGACATAGCCGTGGCCTTTTTTTACAGAAGACATTTTGACATGTTACAGTGAAAAAGGTTATATGTTACATGTATGAATTATTACTAAAAACCAAAACGCACTCCTACCCATACCAACATTACTATTTTGCAATTACCTCTGAAGTTCTACTACTCTCAATACCTTGATAGCATGGCAAAACCAGCAATCCTATTCAGGACACACTCCTTTATTTAAAAATTTTTTTATAAACATTAACAATTGAACAGAAACTTTATGTGTTTCATTATTTAAGCACACAACCTGCATTAGAATGTTAGAATTACAAATTGAATATTGGCCTGTAGCCTTCAAGTAGAAAGCAAAGCAGCCCAAAAATGGTCATTTCAAATTAGAGATAGAGATAGAATGATTGACTTGGGTCATGAGTTCTCAGATCACTGCATTATTGTACAATCATAGCGTCTGTGTGAGACAGTTCATTTGTGCAAATGTATAGAAAATGAGAATACCTGTGTTTGTGTCTACATATTTCTGCCTATGCATGCTCTGACAGTATGGTCAGAGCACTGGTGGATGTGACGGCTGGCTGTTTGGTTCCATCTCTGCTGCCGTCTCTCTCCTGTCAGCCTCCAACACCTCCAAGTTCCCCTCAAAAAGCCTCTGGCCTCATCCGGCGCAGCTGATCCTGGAAAAATTCTCTGAAACATTCTCTGCCCTTCATGCTTCACTAGTTACCACCTGACATTTTGGTGGTAAAAAAGCAATTCAGGAGCATTGATTTGAGGGAAAGGGTTGGCGGCTGGGAAAAGAGGAAAATCGATGGGTGTTACGGAGATGGGGGCAGGTACACAGGTACGCTACAGTTCCTCAACAACAAAAGGCCAGTGTAGCAAAATAGAGCTCAGTGACTCCCAATCAGCTGCAAATCATACGCTCCGGGCTGCATTAGCAGCTCCCACTGACATTAAATTGTCTGTGTTGCTATATCTGCGGGGTTTCTGCACTGTTGGTAATAGTCAGGTGCACTGTCTGTCTCTGCCTCTCTCTATCTCTCTCTCTCTCACACAAACACACATGCACATGTGCACACACACACACACACACACACACACACACACTCACACACACACACACACACACACACACATACACACTGACAGATAAGACACATTTCTTCACTTTGGGCATTCCTTTGATCAGCAATGGTTAATTAATCTAATTTAAAAGCAGCACTGAGGAATGAGGGAGGTTCGTCTCTGGTTTGGCTCTTTAAATGCAGGCACTGACTTCAGTAATACTCGGGTTATTAACTGACAAATGAGCTGTGTCTCACTGCTGCTTCTGATATCCTGATTTAAACTGAATCATTTGGATTATTCTAGACTCTTGTTAACCCTCTCCCAGACACTACAAATCCTCAATTCCTTTGCTCTGTGGGACCAGTATGAGATCCCAGCAGGACCTTAAATGGTTTTGTTTTGCTCATTGCAACTAAAGATCACTGATTTTGCTGCAGCTTCCCAGTACAGTTCCTATTGTCTGCTTGCATCACACAGAGTAGTTTATATATGGTATAGAGTTCAAAAAGCTTGATTTCAGTGTCATCCACAGCCACACATATATTTGCTTGGTATGTTCTTTTGTCTTCATGATGTAGTTTTTATCAGGAAATTGACCAACAGCTGTCAGACCTTCCAGATACAGGTGTATTTCAGCCATTCTCAACCAGGTGGGCTGTGGCCTGTATCTAAATGTCTATCTAAATGTGCTCAGAAATGCACATAAATAAAAAACGTCAAATTAAAATGCATAATTTCAATGACCAGTTACGTTTGAATATCACCACACTAATCATGACACATCATCAAGTAGAAACAAACATGTGTAGCCACTGTTAGCTAACTAACGTTCCCTTGGATGCAGTGACACAAAATGTGTCGATTTTTGAAACAAAAAAATTATGTGGGAGACAACCCTGCCCAGTAAAAGTTCCAAAGCAGTGATGCTGAGCTGAAAGTACAGTGTGTTGAATGTGGTGAAATCCTGTCAAATGAGACGCTGAAACCATCAAAGCTCCAGAGACACTTAAACACAAAGCACCTGGGATGTGTTGGGAAGCCAAAAGAGTATTTGCTAAGGAAAAGGGACGGGCTTCAGGCACAACAGAGAGTCATCACATCATTTACAACTCAGCCACTTTGAAAGCTAGCTATATGGTTGCTGATTGTGTAGCTTGTAGCAAGACACCCTTTACGATTGCAGAGGAGCTTATTTTGCCTTGAGCTGTGGATATGTGTTGAGAGTTACTGGGACAGGCAGCTGCAACAATTCTCTCAATACCACTCTCCAAAGACACCATGAGCAGAAGAATTGTTGACACAAATGATCACATCAAATGCCAACTTGTGGAAAGAATAAAGGCAAGCCCGTATTTTGCCATACAGCTAGATGAGTTGACTCATATTAGCAATGCTGCTTTATTGTTAGTTTTTGTAAGATACTGCAGGGACAACAATCTTCATGAGGATCTACTGTTTTGCAGAGAGCTTTCCATGAAAACAACGGCAGATAATGTAAAGCGCTGCCTTGATGATTACTTCACTGAAAAAGCTATTGATTGGAAATACTGTACAGGTGTTTGCACAGCATCAATGACAGGAATACATTGTGGTGTTCATGGTGATCAGATGCCAAGTAGCTGCACTGTTTCTTACATAGGGAAAGTCTAGCAACAAAGCAGATGTCACCAGAACTGCATGAAGTCATGAATGTGGCAGTGAAAACTGTTAATTATATTAAGATGAATGCACTCAACTCAAGGTGTTTTGTTGCTCTGAGTGAGAAAATTGATGCAGATCATTTGCAGCTCTTATACCACAGTGACGTAAGGTGGCTTTCAAGAGGACATGTGCTTCATCACCTTTTTGAACTGAGAAAAGAAGCGCACACATTTCTGGAAACAGCACTCCCCTCTTGCTGAGCATTACACTGATGGTGACTTTTGTGCAAAACTGGCCTTCTTATCAGATATATTTGACCAGTTAAATAAGCTCAATATATCAATGCAAGGCAGAAAAAGCACACTGTTTTTGGTTTCAGACAAAATTGAGGGCTTTAAGAAAAAACTCTTTTGGAACAGAAGAGTCAAGGAGGGATGATTTGACATGTTTTCACTTGAAGCCTCTCCTCATGTCAACACATCCACTGCTATAACCCAACATTTGACTAGGTTGTCATGAAAGTTTGCAGACTACTTCCCAGAACACCCACAACATGGAAATCTTTGGATTTTGGACCCTTTCTCTGTGGATCCTGCTTCAGAAAACATGGCTCTGTCCACTGTGCTGGAAAATGAACTGATGGAACTATCAGCAGACAGCAGCCTGAAGCTTCAGCTCACACAAGCTGACCTTACTTTACTCTGGACACTGGCTGCCAGTCAATATCCCTCTCTCTCAAAACAGGCAATCAAATTTCTGTTGCCTGTCACCACCACCTATTTATGTGAGTCAGGGTTTATCATTGTGACTGTCACAAAATCAAAGGCAAGGAACAAACTGTAAGCAACTTTGAATGCTACTCTGTGTGTCAACCTCTCACCCATCCCATCATGACTTGATCTCATTATTTCCCAGAAGTAAGCCCAAGTGTCTCACTGAGGGTAAGCAGAATATTTATTTTGGTCATTACAGCTGACAGTGGCATAACACATATTTACAGCCCAGTTTATTTTTTCCTCCTTTTTTTGTCATATTATGTTTTTTTCTCATTTATTTGGGAAGGTGGTCCTTGGACTTTTAACTATCAGAAGTGGGCCTTAAGTTACAAAAAGTTGAGGACCCCTGGTGTATTTAATCTAAAATCCCTTGTCACAGGTGATCTTCATTCTGACCTAATTGCCTGACAGAATTTTAATGTTTTAATTCTGCAGAACCCAAAGTTACTTTCAAAAGTTTTTTGATGTTCAGTGCCAAGGTTTAAAATGATTTATTTGTACAATAATTGTGTATGACAATTAGCCATCACATGGTAAAGTTTAAGAAAAAATTATAATTACACCAGATAAACTGTGGTAAAGGCATTTTGGGAAATACACTTATTTGCATTCTTGCAGAGAGTTTGATGAGATGATTGATACCACTGCTATGTCTACATTATAAATATGAAGCTAAAGCCAGCAGCCCGTTAGCTTGGCCTGGCATAAAGACTGGCAATGTGGGGAAATAGCCTGGCTCTGTCTAACTGACAAATTACACTTACTAACACCTCTAAAGCTCAGTACAAAAGTACAGAAGCTTCATTAATATTGAGAATCCAAGAAAAAGAGTGATATATATTTCGGGGAGGTAATAATTTCAGAATCATGGGAAATCCTTCAACCCTATTGTAAAGTTATGAAATTCATAGTAAATGTAAACCACATAATTCCCTTTCATTTATTAATTGAAAGATATTTGTTGACTGTACGTACTGAATGCAGTGTTTTGTACTGATTGTTTAGACATATTGTATGCTGAGCACTTGTTGGCTCCTTTTCCTTCACTCTGCGGTCCAACTCATCTCAAACCATCTCAGTTGGGTTTAGGTTGCGTGATTGCGGAAGCCAGATCATCTGATGCAGTACACCTTCACTGTCCTTCTTGGTCAAATAGCCCTTACAGAACCTGAAGTTGTGTCTTGGGTCATTGAAAAACAAATGATGGTCCCACTAAGTGTAAACCAGATGGGATGGCGTGTCGCTGCAGAATGTTATGGTAGCATAACCATGTTGGTTATGCATACCTTTAATTCTGAATAAATCGCCAACAGTGTCAGCAGCAAAGCCCTCCACACCATCACACCTCCTTGTCCATGCTTCACGGTGGGAACCACACATGCAGATACATACCATCTATTTACCTTCTCTGTGTCTCTCAAATTTGGACCAAAGTACAGATTTCCAGATTAATGTCCATTCCCTGTGTTTCTTGGCCCAAGCAATTCTCTCTTCTTACTGGTCTCCCTCGGTCCGGGTATCATCGGATAATCTGTAATTCATTTGTAATTCAAAAACCATAAAACGGTTAATCTGTTATTTGATTCAAAACCAAAAATGGTGTCAGAGTCAAATAATGAAAAACCAATCAAAACTGGCCCGTTCGTGTTATTGTTATTCCTTTTTGGTTTGAATAATGAACAGGTCTGTGGACATTCAGCCAATTTGTTTTTGCGCTTGAAACCAAAAACGGAAGTCACATGGTTTTTTCCATTTCCAGGATCTAAATAAATAAATAAATAGGCCTATATGTGTGATATATTATTAACTTCGTAGCATGAATAAATAGCCTAATTAATTACATATGTGGAAATAGCCTGTGTCGTCCTTCCCAAACTGTGTTATCTGAAGTGACAAGCAGATGTTCCCATGTGTTACCAAATTGTTGTTAACTATTTCACATACAGATGTCACTCATTTCAATGCTGCTGCGGCAGTGATGGGGGTGAAATAATTTATCCAGGAGCAGCTGCAGTGCGCAGCAACAACTACCAGGTGGCACATGTGAGCAGTTGAGATGCAGCGTCTGTCTCTCATCATGCTCGGCAAGCAGATGCGATGGGGGAACAGAAAAACCCTGTGAAGCTGTTTGAGAATTAGCAGCATTGTTATATTTTCTGCCGGGCCTGTACAGTGTACTAACACGTTACACAGTCTTAATTTCATAAAAACACCATACCCACAGTGAAGCATGGTGGTGGGAGCATGCTTTGGGGCTGCTTTTCTTTAGCCCAAAGAGGAGCTTTAGGGAATCATGAATAGCTCCAAATACCAGACAATTTTGGTGCAAAACTTTCAGGCATCTAGAGTAAGCCAGACAGCTTAAGATGAAGAGGAATTTCACCATTCAGCACGACAACAACCCAAAGCCTACCAAGCTCACAGACCTGAATCCAATTGAAAATCTGTGGGGTGACCTGAAGAGGACTGCACAGAGGATGCCCTCGAAATGTGATAAATTTGTAAGTTTTTTGGAAGGAAGAGTGGGAAAAATTGCCAAGTCAAGATGTGCCAAGCTGATAGACTCTTACCCAAAAAGGGTAAGTGCTGTAATAAACAAAAAGGCATTTCAACAAAGAAATGCCTTAAGGGGTACACTTATGCAACCAGGTTTTGTTTTTGTTTACCCCTAAAAGGTTTTGATTTGTTTCTCACTTGAATTTTATAGGCTGTAATTTCACATCAAATGTGGAAAAAGTTCTGACATGATTTATCTTGGGATAATTTTTTCACAAAAACCTGGGTGTATAGACTTTTTATAGAATATCTACTGTAGAAGTGTTTTGTAATCCGACCCCTATCAGCAGTAACTGGCAGGACAACATCATTTACTGGCGCCTTCCAAAACTGTTGAAAAATAAAAATGTTTTATGATGTGACATTATGGTTAAGATTTGGTTAGGTTTAGTTGAAAAAAGTAATTGTAGTTTTGGTTAAAAAGACATGTCATGGTCACGGATTTTAAAAACAGTGATGACTTGTGGTTGGAAATGGGAAGTGAACTGCAATCTCCTGTGTTAAGGTCACATGTTTTGTTGACTCATCCTTCCACCCTGACCTTCCCCCTAAGTGGACTTTGTCACTCTCTAATAACTTAACCTGATTTCCTCCTATTGCTCCTGTCATAATTATTACGGCCACTAGAGGGTGTTGTCACTTGAAAGTACATAAACATTCATCAAGCACTTTATTTGGAACACCTGTGCAATCTATTGCAATCCAGTTCAATAGCTCTGCCATAAATTCTACATTTTCAGTTTTTGTTGACATTGTCAGAAAGGTGAAAAAAAATCCTACTTTATGTTTATTATTAAGGTCGTAGTGGGTGGTTGTGGTGTACTCGAGTGCATTATATTTAAAACTGTTCCAAATATTTTGTTCACCCCATTAGGGGGGCAAAATACAAGGAACACTTATACTGGATTGCATTAGATTGCACAGGTGTTCCTAATAAAGTGCTCAGTGAGTGTATGTTGTTTTGGGGAACTTGCATAAACAACTGATCATGCCATTTTTCTTAGGAAGACAGTGTCTCATCAGAAGTAGACCCATAGAACACCAGTGCAGTACTGGTCAATTCTACGATAAGTGTGCAATCAATGAAGCTGCATCCTATCCACCATAACAGAGTGAACCACATCTTATTTTTAATAAAGAGACAATATCAGCAAACCAACAGTCAATACACCACTTTTTGTTTTTTTGTTTTTTTTGTTGAAAACACTGCTGTGAGTAGCACTACTAAAAATCTCATAATCAAAGTTTTTCTGTTTGTGTGTTAGTGTCTGTGTGTAGGTGGAGTATGTATGGAGTAAACAAAGTGGCACAGTAATAACAGGGGATATATGTAATTATTGGAAGCAGGCCTGATAAAGATGAGGTGAAGCTTCTCACTGCAGACTTGCTGTTGGGACTGAATAATAAATGAAAGGCAGAGATGAAAGGGACTATGGGTCGCCCCCTGACACCCTCCCAGCATCCTCCAAGGAGAACAAGAGCATTCTAGGGGAATAAACAGGTTTTTTAAAGATAAACAAATATGGACACTTCCCCCGGGAAAGCATCAGTCAGATTGCGTGACATCGTAGGAGCTGGAGAGAGCAAGAGAGAGAACACAAGTGAAAAGACATCGTTAACACTTTCAAAGTTGACCATCTGACAAGCAAGCAAAGTTAGGTTTAAATCAACACTTGGTAGGTTTTTTATGAACCTGGTAAGATTTGAATGCAAACATTTGCTTACCATCCCCTGTCCCGTCGCCTCTGATTAAGACAGTAAATCTATTTTAACAGAAAAACATCTGTATCTCCAGATCATGTGACCATCAGTCAGTTGATGCCTCCCCAGAGACTTCAGCACATTCCAACACTCTTAAAGGAACAGTCTAAATAAATATGTATTCAATAAATATTCTTGTCAGCTGTTTTCACTGGAGCCATCAGTTTCAGCTAAGACATTTTTCCTTTAAAAAGGAAAGTTAATTGTTGCAGCTGTAGTTTCATCTGTGTGTTAAGTACATGTGGGTAGCCTGGTCCTTGTCTGAAAAGTGAAGCCTAAGTGGAAGTGACTTAAACCTGCATTCTTTCCAATTGCCAGCAGAGGACGACTCCACTGGCTCCAAAAAGAAGTCTGATTGTATGGAAGTCTATGAGAAAATGACCCTACTTCTCACTTGATTTATTACCTCAGTAAACACTTTCCTAATGAGTTTATGGTCTCAATTTCTAGTTTAAAATCTTCTTCAATGCATTATGATATTGATTTTGTAAATTATGGTCCCATAGAGTAAAATAGACAATAAAGCAGGGTATGCTTTAAGGCGTGGCTATGTTGTGATTCACATAGTAGCCGTGGCCATAGCCATCGCTATTTCACTGTCTTTTCAGTTCATGAAAGTTAATTGTAACATTTTGGTCGCTTAATAAAGTCTTGTTCAGTGTTTGGTTGTACTAAAAAAACTCTCTAAGGAGTTGGATGTTCAGTTTTTCCAGTTTTGTCCATTTTGTTTCAGTGGTTTTAAGTAGAGATGTACTGATTGATTGGCCACCAATTGAAATGGTTTTCAGCTGATCGGCCGTGACTGGTGACTGGGCCTGATCAGTCTCATATATTCTTTGCCGGTCATATTTTCCGCACATAGCCGCACTATGGTTCACGTTGTGCACACACCAGTAGCTGCAGCACAGACAGTACACACACACACACACACACACACACACACACACAGACACACACTCACAAGCATGTTGCGCACACAGCTCACAGACAGTGTAGACACACACACAACATGCACATCACACACACAGCGTGACAGCCACAGCCACAAACACACAACATGCACGTTGCACACACAGTGGTGGCTGCAACACAGACAGTACAACCACACACACATGTTGTTGGTGTGGAAGTTGTGGAGGAACAAACTTGGAAACATTTGGAACAATTGAATGATGTCACAGTGACTATGTCCATTATTTTTTTTGCAATGTATAGTTCAGTACAGAGATTGGGCCAGGACTTGTTTAGCTGTGCTTAGCACAAACACTAGGAGCTAGTGAAGACAACACAAGAGCTGTGACTTTTTAAACACATATAAAAATGTTACTTTATTAAAGCAACCTCCAAAATCACAGGTTTTAAATGACTTTTACCTCTGCATTACATTCTCAAGTCAGATGCTATCTGATCTTCAGGTGCTTTATCCTTGAAAAGAAAAATGACAACCTTGTTTATTTTCATCTGCAAAATGCAAAAAGAGCACTGGATCTGTTTATGGTGTTTAGATTTCATGGGCAACCTTTTTTTTAACACCC
The DNA here is from genome assembly GCF_914725855.1 of Thunnus albacares. Lineage (NCBI taxonomy): Eukaryota > Metazoa > Chordata > Actinopteri > Scombriformes > Scombridae > Thunnus > Thunnus albacares. The sequence continues at coordinate 33,214,819 of NC_058114.1, read as the reverse complement.
ATTAAAAGTCCGGCAGTTGAAGTCTGAACCAGCTGGCAGTGTGAAACTTGGTTCTGACAAAGGCAGGAATACAAATGAAAACAATTTCATGTGATGGACAAAACAATATTTATGGATATGTGTTAAGTTCTCTATTCATTTCTTTTATTAATTTCTCTAAACATGACCAGAGTTGATTTTGTGGTTTGAAATGCATTTTGATGTATCTGTGCACCATTAGAGGCAGAGACATTCTGTAGCCTGTTATTGATATTTCAGGCAGGCTTTTGTTCTTGGGGATAAACTGCATTTCTTTCACGCAACACTTGTTCCCCTGTGGTATTTCATGTCAGTCATAAAACATTCTACATTGGATGGACTCTTGAAACAACTCTCCAACAGAGTTGTTGACTCACTTCCTTGGCTTTCTGAGGGGGCAATCTCAGATTTCAGAGTTCTTCACCAGCACTCACAGTGTTGATACCAGATGGTATGTTGGAATGTTCCAATGCCGATGCCAAAATCCATGAGTGTGTAACTACTGGATTCATAAATTGTTAATAAATAATTTACTAATGCTCTATAGCTCAGTTATAAGCCATTACTGGAATAACTTTTGGGTTTCCAGGTTTTGGATGCACATATCATTTGGAAAAGGACTACAAAGCAATTAATTTATTAACAGCTATTCAGACATACATGTCCCCCTCTCAAATTGTTATAACTTTTTATGTAGCGCCATCATCAGGCCCGGTTTTTTTTGGTTGGTTTTGGTTTATGACCAAATAGCGTGAGCTGTCCATTTTCACACAAAAAAACACCCAAAACACCCTGTCACATCAGACCACTGTGCACAATGTTCAAACATTTTACACATTCATGTGCTGGTTTAAAAAAATGAATTGAAAAAACATAAAATCCTTCATGAACTGCAATAGCACACATGTAGTTTATATGCTGAAATGTAGAAAAAATGTCGCTCTCCTTTAGAGGTGGTGATATAGTGAATTTACTGCTTAGCAGAGAGGCATACTAGATCCATACTCTCAACATAGTTGAACCCTTTGGCCTTAATGAAGAGCTGAATTTGTCACTTGTCCTCTGTCTGCCTTGTTTTTAATGTGCGGGTGTGGTATGGCCAGGTGCTAATGCAAATCTTGCCCTTGTATCTATTATCCAATAGGTTTAAAATTCTGTAAATAGGTTTGGCCTTCTACCTAATGCATGTACATCTATCCTAGATTGACTATATGTATCTTTGCCTTTGTCGTTTTTAATTCTGATGAAGACACAGTACTAATGTCTCTTTGAAGTTTGCTGTCTCTGATTCAGCTACATATTGTGGGAATATGTGCAGAGAATCCCTTTATTTAGCACGAGCTGTACCCACTTTGTGTTTAGTGCTAATTAGCAAATGTTAGCATTCTAACATGCTAAACTAAGATGATGATGAACATGGCAAACATTATACCTGCTGAATATGACAATGTTAGTATTGTCAGTGTCAACATGTTAGCATGCTGTTGTTAGCATTTAGCACTGCTGAGCCTGAGTAGAGCTTCACAAAGCTGCTAGCATGTCTCTCTAAACTGTTAAACTAACAAACTGTCCTGATTTAAAACTAAGTTCAACACATATTTCCAATCATGCTACAGAGGCACAGACCCAAATAATGTCAAGCTCTGAAAATAATTCTGGTAAGATGGCAAGACCTAATGAATTTTTATAACCACAGGGCTTCTCTCCTGTCACGCTTTCTTTATGTGGAAACAGTTCTTTTTTCTGCCCAGCTGTCTAATCATCTTGTCTTTGTAATGGCAAAAAGACTATTTATTGATGCTTTGTCACATTTTTTAGTAACAAAATTAAAATTAGTACGTATATGGACGCTTTCATTTGATCACCTCTTTCTCTCAATTGGTCAGTGGATTTGAACTGTTCACCTATAGACTGTTCCTCACTCTTAGTGTGTGTGGTGTGGCACAGAGATGGAGACAAACATAACAGTATTAAGACAAAAACTTTACTGTCAGCTCTGGAATCTGGAGGAAGAAGAAGACTTGCATCTGTATTTTCTTTTCCTTGGGGAGCTGAAGAACTCCCACCACCACAAGTCCTGAGAAATAAGGACAGCCATCTCCCTCACATTTTCTTTTCTATTCCCACAGCGACAGAGTGGTGGTGATGGCTACAGCCACGTAGCAACTGGAAGACATTTTTCTTACAGTAACTGCCATCTTTGCCTCAGTAATAAGCATCAGATTCTTACCCAGAACCCTGTGGGATCAGGGGAAGCTGAGAGAACCCATGAACCCCTTGGGGACTCCCCGATTCCTCATCACATGCTCTTAAACACCACATGCACACCTAAACCAAATGTGGCATTTTCACAAGAGTTAATCACTTGTGAGGACCGTCTTCATTGCATGTCTTTCTGAGTGTAATTACCTTGTAACCCAATTAATTTCCCTTGTGCAATTACACTGAGGTGTGCTCTGCAAATCACTGCAAGACTCGCAGATCATTAGCATACACTTAACAGTCAAGCATCATCTGCAAGAGAAAGAAAAGAATAATCTGTGGAGAGGAGAATGGGGTTTCTTGCGTGAGCTCAGGGAGTTCACTTTTTCAAAACATGTGCTGTCAAGATAGAAAACTACTAAAACAGTTCCCACACTTCAGGTGTTTACCCAGGATGCCTTACAGTATGTGCAGCATTAAAAATGTTGTTGTGTTTAAATCCAGTAATGACAAACAGCATGATATAATGTTCAAGCACAAGCAACAAGACTGAAGATATCTACAGTGGGGACGTTTTATACCCCATATTACCAAATTACCAAAAAGAAAAAGAAGACCCAACTCAAACCAAATCACCCCCATCCCCCATCTCCTCCCCACCCATCTGCAGATTTGGTTTCATTTGTCCAGGTTTGGAGATATCTGTCTCTGAGAATAGAGAGAGATGGTCTTTTATTGTGCTACAGTTGCTTGTGGATGACCAGTTGCTCATTCGTGATGTGTGTGTTTTTTCACCAGGGTGTGACTAAGACTGAAACAATAATTTAAGACAAAGAGTTTGACTCTCACCGTGGACAAAGAAACAAACAAACAATCAGTGTCATTTCCTCTCAACTGAATAACCAACTTTGTCAGTGTAGTTTGCTTAGTGTGTTGGTTACAGATAAAATTTGTGCATTGTTAATACTGCTATCCTTTGCAGATTTGATGAAGGGATTCTCTGGTCCTAACATCTCAGAGGAAAAAACGATCTTTGGTTAATAGCTGAGTAGAATAAGTGTCGAGGTTCAACATTCTTTCAGTCCCAAAAGACAAGATGGAGAGTCCTTGCTAAATGTTCAGACATCCACTACTCCTTTATGCTGACAGCAGTGGTACTAGAGCATGTTGCGTCCTACACAACCTGTGTGTGAAGGAGACACCAATTTTGTTGTGAGTCATTTGGCCCACACAAGGAAGTCCTTGGTTAGCTCCCATCTACTCATTGGCACCAGCTGGGAATAGTGGTCAGTCAGCAGTTTTTCCACTGTCAGCTCTTGAGCTCTTGGTGGGAACACACCTTAGGATGGTTTCTAATTAGCCAGCCAAGTGGTGAGAGTGGCCCTCAAAAATGGGACAGTAAGGAACAGACACAGGGAAGAAAAACCTGGGGCAGTGTGTTCTGGGTTGCAAGTGATAAGTGACTGTTAGTTTTGAGGATACTGTGGTGCTAATGTCATAAGGTTAGTGCTATGGGGTTTTATGAATGTTTTAAGTATTGCTTTTTTGCATATTTTAGATTATTTCTTTAGATTCTTTTATTGGATTTGTGGTGTTTTTTAAATAATCCTTTTAATCAATTCTTGTTTTATTGGATTTTTTTTTATGGTATTGTGTTATGGCACAGTGTTTTTTCAGAGTGCCCCTGAAGGAGACAGGCACTGACCAACCCCAGGTAGTAATCAGCAAAGCCGAAACATTTGCGGGACACAAGCAAAGAGCAGTTGAAAATGGAGAGCAGCAGCGCAGTGAGAACAGGCACACCAGAGCAAGGCACAGCAGGGAACCACCAAAGGCTAGACACAGAAATGCAGGATGTTCTTCGCTGAAACCCCAGATAAACATGTTGTACTGCTGGTTCCACAGACTGAGAGATATTGATACATTATATCATGTTTGTAATCTTAAGTTAATTTCACCTATTCTTATTTATATTTTTGACTACAATGTTGCAATGTGACACATTCTGTTTACACATTTCTTTTATCTAGTAGATCTTTACTTACCTAAATGTGCAGTATTGGACTTTTAACTGAGGACTCATTAGCTTTTTATTTAAGGAAGGAACTTATGACTTAAAGTCATTTTGTATTTGCCTTTTACCTGTTTTATGGTAATGAACCTCTTTAAAAACGTTTCAAGTTTTGGTTTTAGTTGTGCTCACCCCTTTTAAATAGGTCTTTTTAAACCCTAGGTGGTGTTGTCTGCATTTAAACGTTTACTCTTTCAATATATATATATATATATATATTTTATTTTTTTTTTTTTTTTTTATATTCCTTAGTATTTATTATATCAATTGGGTTGGCCCAGCAACAGAGCATTTTTCTAGCATTGTCAGCAGGATCAGGAGCCTGAGCAGAGCTGCAAAGGGTTTTTTTTTCCTCAGCATAAATATGATGCCTGTTCTCTTCCTGGTGCATCATGGGTGCCAAAGTTTGGGGGTGATTTGGAACTCAAATATGGGGAATGGTAAGGACAGCTACAGGGGCTTGTGCAACATGCTGGGCTGATATAAGCACACAAAGTGGGTGTTTTAATGGGGGCCTTGATAGTAGCTAAGATACATATTAATGTTTTAGCTGAGGAAGAGTGTAACATAGCAGATAAAATTTTTGCTGCACTTGACACTTGAGTTCTACAAGTGCTGGCAAGAACTTGTAGAACTGCTGGCACTCGACGATTCTGTGTTGATGATAGAAAGATGAATTCTGTGACTCAAAAGTATGCTTCCCCCCTCCACATGATTGAGTACCCTTACCTCAATGACCCAGGCAGAATGGTTCTTCATCTTGGACCTCGCCAGTGGATACTGCCTAGTAGAGGTAAACCCACAAGACCATGAGAAAAAAACTGCTTTCACAACTCTCCTAGGTCTGTTTGAGTTTCAGCACATGCCCTTAGGCCCGTGCAATGCACCAGCAATGTTCCAGCACCTAATGCAGCAGTGTCTCACTAAGAAAACAGGATTGTCTATTTGCCTGCAGGGAGGCAACACTGCCACTGAGCACCCCTAAGAGTATACCCTGGTCTGGGAGGAATTTCAGTTCTTTCAACCCCCCTTCACCAACTCTCCCATTAGTCAATAAAGTTATGTTGTGTTTGAGCCTCATTCCTGTGTCTGAGTAGTGATTCACTTGGTTTAAAGCCCCCCAATTACCACAACTTCCTGCACAGTCAGTCCACCCCGGTGTCTCCCAGAAACCACATCGCTGAGCATGTCAGGACCAATCAAGCCACACATCTATGGCAGTAAGAGATGCTTTTGTTCAGCATGTGGCAATCAGGGTCACTAAGGATCACCAGTTCTGGTAACTTATGATGGATGGCATGTCAGGCATTTCAGTAAGAAGTAACATAAATCTGAGAGGTTACTGGCCCAAAGACTGTTTACTGACCTCTGGATGGTGTTGAAACACTTTTTCAAGAAAAGAATACAATCAGTTATTTTTACCTTTATTGCAAAAAGTGCAATATTATAACAGTGTTCTTACATTTTTCTCAAGCAAAATAGGCTGACTCTTATGAAAAGAGCCCTTAACTGAAATGGCTGGCCATTTTCAGTGCATATATAGAGCTAATAACTCATTTGGCACAAAAATGTATTTCTAGAGTAGGTAAAATTTGTAAAAATTCAATGACATTTTCAAATAATTTAGAAGTTTCAGTTTGAATGGCATCTAAAGCCAAAAATAAAAAAAAAAAGGTTGGAGCTTGAGTGGAAAAAAATTACTGCAGAAAACATTTCTATTCTGAGATTCTGAATCTGAATCTAATCGTGACACCAAGAGCTGGAATCAAATCACAAGATTTCCAAAGTTTCCCACCCCTAGTATCTTGGTTATGTGTCTGATGCTGATGTGTAATGTTTGCATGGAACATGATTAATTAAATATTTGAGTACATGATTCTTAAGTAGTAAGCAACCGTGTGGCTTGCCTATGCCTAAAAACGGCCCTGACTGCACAAGCTGCTGGGGCCCAGATGGATGATTTATTGTGTAATGAAGAAGTTTTGCATTAAAACTAACTCATAATTGTATTATAGTGGGGCACAGTTGTGCATTGTTCCATATCCATTTTGAAACCATTTTGCTTAAATGTAACTGCTGGCAAAACTAGTATATACTAGTATATACTGCAAAAATTATTTAACAAGCACACATCGCAAAATCTAGACTAACTTCAATAGCAATCTAATTTTCATGCCAGCCATCAATATTAGAAGAGTGGTAATAATATTTTTTGAAAGGTGTGTATCTAATTTTGGAATGAAACTTGCATCAATTCTATCTGTCAAGTCCTAAATACAATCCTGTTTCTTTGATGTAAGCATTTCTCTGCCAAAATTGCACATCCACAGTGCTATGAAGAGAAAGCAGCCATGACTTGATACAAGCTGCTCGTTACTAATTTATAACTTTGAAGTCTTATTGGCAGGGCATCACTTATGGGGAATAAAGAGAAGAGATGCAAGGTTTTTATATTTTTAAATGCTTTAAAACATGAATACTGTACTCTCAAATAAAACAGCTGGTCTGAATATAGTGAATTTCAGTCATTTAATTTATCAATATCAGTGTCTAAGTCCACCTTTGTTTGCACTGCTGGCTCTCTCATGGTTGGTTGTGATCTTATTCTTGAGAGTTTTGCTAAAGGTTCAGGCCAAGGTGCAGCCTGACCATATATCTGGCTGGGATCATTCCTGTATCCTACTGGGGATAAAATGGATCACCAGAGAGAGGGAGGGATATAGAAACAACAGGGTGGGGAGGACAATGTCTCCATCTGGTAAAATGCGTTCAGCTAATTGGGAAACAAATCTGTTAGTGTGTCAATTTGTGTGTGTATACTTTTTATTCAATTATTTTTCAAGATCATTTTTTTTTTTGTCATTGTATGTCCAATGTGAGGATTAGACATACAGCATGTCTATAGAGCATTCCTGTATGCACACTCCAGGAACTACACAAAACTTATCATTTTCAAATAAAATTGAAACACATGAAACAGATTAAAATTAAAACAGATTTAGGAAAAAAGTAATAATCAAAAAATAATAACATGTTATGTGTAAATGATGAGTGCATTACCAGCAGCTGTGACAAGCTAGCATTATTGTTTACTGACGGAGAAATCTTAAGAGTAACATCACTCAGTTTTTATGCTAAGCTAAGCTAATTGCTGCCCAGCTCTAGCTTCATATTTAATGTACATGAGAGTGGTATCAATCTTCTTATCTAACTCTCTGCAAGAAAGAAAACAAGACTGTTTCCTGAAGTGTGAACTACTTCTTTGATCATTTAAAGGGCAGGTTCAAAATCTAGTATGTCCACACAGTCATTTTATGCAAAAATGCTTTTAAAAGTTGACCTGAAGCTTATATGAGGCTTCAGCAGTCTGACTTAGTCATATCAAGTGGATATCTGCCACATTTACAGTCTTTTTAGCATCAAATTCCCTCTTGGTGTTTCCTCGGGCAGTGTTTCCCTGTGGAGCTGTGGAGGAAATACAGTAACAAAAAGAGGGACTTAGGCACTAAAAACAGTAACACTGAAATATATCTACTCGATTTGACTAATTTGGATGCCTGGAACTTCATATTAGCTTGAGATAAACTTTTAAATACATTTTTGCACAGAAGGAGGACTGTGGATTTTGGCTCACATCACTTACATTGTAAGTGCATTATGAAGGGATCTTCTAAAGGTCAGTATAAACAGGTGGAATGATAACAGCAAGAAAAATGTGTTTCTTTTTTTATGACCAACTGTTAATTGTCATTTTCAATACAAACAGTACAAGAGCAAAAAATGAGAATGCCATAAATTGTATAATCACAAAGCATAAAAAAGAGAAACATATATGATAATTAAAATAATAATAATAAATCCTAATCCTAATAAACACTAAAATAAAAGGAGACATAAATAATGTCACCCTGGCAGTAAACATACATCCGAACACATCACACAATCAGAGATCACAGATAGTCCAACATCTGGGAGGGGTTAAGCTTATGGCCTCTATTATTGACCACTCACAATTTTCCTACCCAGCATAAGAGCTGTATGTTTCCAACTTGCAACTGATGTAGGGAGCTCATACAGTGGTAGGGGATCACCCAGAATGTACAAACTAGGATAAAATTGAACATCCTCAGCAATGATCAATTTAATATTTTCATGAATAATCTTGCGCTTTTGGGCAGGACCACAGAAGATGTACCAGAGTGCTATCGTTGTCGTTACATCTCTAGCACTCTGGACTCTCCCTCAGCTTAGCTCTAAATAACTTTGAAGGAGTCCAGTAAATTTTATTTATAATAGAGCCAAATGTGTGAATTAAAAGATGCCTCATTTGAGGAAACCTCCAAAATTGCTGTTGGGGTAGGTCAAACTGTTGTTTTAGAGCTGTGAATGACTTCACTTCATTCACTTCACCTCATTATTTCCCTCATAGAGATCCCCCAAGACAAGGATGCCCCTCTCCACCTAGACCTTCCAAAGAAATGGTTTCTTATATATGTTAAGTTTAGGATTCAGCCATATACCTGAAGACAGATTCAAGACTGGATCAAACTTAATTATTGCAAAACACATTTTCCAAATCCATTGCCTATGTTGGAGTATAGGATGAGTCTGGGCCTCATTCAGCTGTTTTGCTGATATATAATAAATAGAGGGAATATCTTTGCAGAGGGCATTTTCAATAGAAAACCAAGGTCAAGTGCGCTCAGGGGGTAGAGTCCAATGGGCCAGGTGCCTCAAACCCAAAGCCTGATGGTATGAAAGGAGGTTTTGAATGCCTCGCCCACCCAAGTTAATCCTAGGGCATTTGTTATTCCAAAGAAATATATTACAGAGTAGGGGTGTGTAAATACAAATACGTTGTTCGGCAAAGCACAAATAGTGGGTTTTTTACGAATATTTGTTTCATACAAATATTTTTAAAATTATTTGTTTTTGGGAAGAAAAAAAACATGTCAAATACCAGTGCGCAGGTCGGTTACATCGTTATTTCAGTCTCTCTCCTCTGCTCCACTGTTATGTCTGTCAGCAGGTCTCAACAAGGGGAGTCACATCCACCTGCTTCATGATGCACATTTCCTGATTTGGACATCACTCCCAGAGTTGGGGGTGTTCCCCAGAAATAAGGCTAAGCTACTGACACAAGTGAAGTGCTCCCAAAGGGACTCTCCATAACCTGTTGTTCCCCTTCTCTTTTCCACAAAGTTAGGTTGTAAAAAATAGGCAATAAATGAAAAGTGCTAAGCAATAATTGCCTTTGAAGTTCTTCCCTACACATTACATGCTGTGCTGTCTCTGTGTTATGGGTGTAGACTAGGTAGAGGTCTGTCTGCAATGAGGTAAAGTTTTAGCTCAGTAGTCAGTGCAGTTGTCTCCAGTTCGAGACCCGGTGTGGGGACCTCCTTCGTAAGGTAGTTTATTCATGAACACTTATTGTAACATTTTAACTGTCTAAAATTAAAAGCGTAATAAATACAAAAACAGGATTTTAAAGCCTCTTTGCACTTTTATTCGAATACAAATACAAATAATTTTTCTGCCTCAACAAATACAGACACAAATACAACTACTGGGCCCTCTGCACATCCCTATTATCCCTACTATCAAACTGCTTAAAATTTTTCAGTAGAATCCTAATTGGCAGTGCCTGGAGAAGGTAATTAAACCTAGGTGCACAAGTCATCTTCAAAATATTAGCCCTACCCCATAAAGAAATGAAAAGAAGGGCCCATCTCCCTATGTCTGCTTTAAATGAGCCTAGCAGGGGTTTAAAGTTAGTACTGACTAAATCTGAGAGCTTTGGAGGGAAGGTTATACCCAAATATTTAATGTGCTTCCATGGGAAAGCTGAAATTTCCAGACTGGGGCAGAGACAAAACTTGGGGCAATAAGCTATTAGAAGGAGTGCCTCTGATTTGAGCCAGTTGACCCTGTAACCTGAGAACTTTGAGAACGAATCTATTGTCTTAAACAGTGCAGGAAGGGACCTTTCTGGGTCTGAAACAAAAAGAAGAATGTCATCTGCATACAACATGAGCTTGTGAGATTCTTTACTGATCTGTATGCCGGGAAAAGCTGGATCTAGGTGAATAGCTGAAGCTAAAGGCTCTATCACTAGGGCAAAGAGTACGGGGCTCAAGAGGTCACCCTGCCTTGTGCTGCAACCTAATTCAAAGGAGATAATGCCATTGGTTGAAATCGCAGCTTGGGACCAGGAGTATATTAACCATATCCAAACAATAAATGTATTACTGAAACCAAAGGACTTCTGCTCCTGATGAGGGCAAGTTTGTCTCTTTCAATATAGCTATCTGTGCTGTCAGGGCTTCCTTAAAGTTACCGTCCTGCAATAAGCTGGAGTTGAGCCTCCATCTAGGAGTCCTGAAAGCCTTACTAAATCGAAGTATATTAAGCATACTAAGCATCACTGGGGCGTGATCAGACAAGTGAATACTACAAATAGCACAGGAGACTGTTGAGGAGACCACTGAGGTTGAGATTAAAAATAAATCAATTCTAGAGTAAACCTTATGAGGAGCAGGGTAAAAGGTGAAGTCATTAGTTGAGGAGTTATGGACACACCAAATATCTACAAGACCCAAGCTTGTCCTCATGTCCTGCAATACAATAACTGACCTACGATGGCGCATTATTGATGGGTTGTGATTAAGGTTTGGATCCATCACTTGATTAAAATCACCTGCCAACAGGATTGGAAAGTCGCCCATCTCGCTCAGTTTGTGTTCTATTAAGAATGATGTATCACACTGGTTAGGGCTGTAAACTGAGCCTAGAATGACAGAATGGCCCTGAATTTCAGCAAGAATGATTACTATCCTTCCGGAATCATCCCTGGTTTCCTCTAAGACAATTAAATTGAATTTGCTTTTTGATCAAAACAGCAACCCCTCTATTCTTTGAAGTGGCACTAGCTGCATATACCATTCCAACCAAATCTCAGCATAACTTCTTGGCTTCTTAGTCAGTCAGATGTGTTTCTTGTATATACACAATATCACATTTCTTGGATTTAATATGGGCTAAAATTTTCTTCCTCTTAATTACATTGTAATTGTAATGTCATTAAAGCTCATAAGGCTTAACCCTTGCTTATATTAGGGCGCATGTTTACTTTGTGGACAAATCTGTTCACTGCCATATGAAAAAAAAACACCACAACAATAACAAAGACTGTATGGGAAAGGCAATTTCTATCTGGCAGAGTATGCATTGATACCGAGATAACCAGATAAGTAGACAGGAGAAAGGAAAAAACAAACAAACAAATAAACAAAAAAAGAGAGAGAGAAAGGAAAACAACCTTTTCAAATGCTGAACACGCTCTAGGTCTAAGCTAAAGAAAGAACTAAACCAAAAAATTCTATGGTCCGTGATTCACTGAGAAATGGCTGCCTTCAAATCCCACAGCATTAGATTTAAATAAAGCGAAATAATAAAATGACGATAATACATCAAATGAAACCATGTTGTCCGGCTGTAAAATGATGTCATGTATCCTCCCACTGCCAGATTTAATTATATTCACCCTTGGCATGCGCTGTCCAATTGGGTCACTCTACCCTGTCGACTGGGTAGAATGTCCAGTGGGTGGCAGAGCAGGATTACTGGATAGGTGGTGTCTGGTAGCTGGATAGCTGGTGTGCAGTTTGTGTGGTGGGTGTCTGGTACCTAGATAGGTGGTTTGCAGTTTGGCCCTCCATACAGTACAGGGTGTAGTGCACCACTGGACTGGCATATCCAGTAGTGCCAAGTGGAGAGACAACATTGTACATGAAAAGATTTATTCATTTTCTGTGGTAGTAAACACAACACATGGGCCTGCCGATAACTATGCTATATTCAGAGCTTTACAAGATATTGAGGGCTGTTGATGATAACGTTAACTATGATAAACAGCAATACTACAGCTATGTCCTGGCCCATTTTAGTGCTGTTTGCTTTATGTGGAGATATAGACATGAACTGAAATCATCACACCTTCATTTTGAATCCAAATTGAAGTTGGGAAGTTTCATGGCTGATGAGTCCACTGAGGCCCCAAAAATATGTTTCATACACAATCACACACTTAAATGTATGCATACACACTCTATAGCATGTCTCTCTCACACACAGAGATTCATGCACAAACACGCGCACGCACCCAGTCAGGCAAAGGTTAGCTCATTGATTCACTAGACAGTGTGTTATGTGAAGTGTGACCTTTCCAAGTGCTCCCACTGATGGAATGAAAGGTGCTGAAACACCCACAATGCAGTAGCACCTCTCAGGAGAAATGTCAGTAATTAGAGCTCAGCGCCAGGAGAGGTTACAGGCCAAATCGCTCCACAGACACAAAGACACAGACACAAATAGTGGAGAGTAAGGTCTATGAGTGGGTGACTTACTCCACAGAGTTTGTGCACTGGCACCACCAATCTCTGACCAAATTCGTCATTCATTATGGACATCAATTTGATATTTCTGGATTCACAGAAATGTTTTCTGATCTGAAGGTGCCATCTTCACCATAGTTGCTTACACTGGCATGTTCCATGTTCTTTGTCTTCCTCTGTCATTGCATTGGATTTTAAAGTGCCATACTATAGTTACAAGTGGTGGTGTTTTTTGTGGCTTTCTTATTGATACAAGTTAAGTAGCTCTATAATTTGATTAAACAAATTATAAGGAACAATTTCCCTGGAAACAGCAAGAGCTGTTGGTCCAAACAGCCATTGTTCAGAGAGCATCTTTTAGATTGGGAGATGTCTTGTGTGCAAAGCTGACATTTCACCTGAAGGTGCTAGAGGCAGCTCAAAATGGAAACAGTTTATCCATTGGAATATAAATGGCAATTTGTCTGTTAGATTTTGGTAATTCATATGTAAAAATTGGGATATAAGAAAATTAGAAATTTTAGATGAAAGATAGAAAGAGATCTCCAAAATAATTAGAATTTATTTTCCACAGACCATTGATTTCCATGCAAATCTAATGGGTTCTGGCAAGTAGTTGTCAAGATATTTAAGTGTTAAATACACCAAAAAATCTAATACATCAACCAGTATAACCATCCAGTACCTGCTGTGAGGTGCAAAAATATAGTCATCTGCCTGTTAGAGGGCAGAGGAGTCCCTGAGTTCCTCCATCTTGACATTAGAGAAAAATACACAACAATGTAGAGCATCTATGTAGAGCTTATATCCGATAAGTGTTACTACTTTTTTAACTTTTCAACTCAGTAAGCTGGAAGTGCTTGGACTGTTTTATCACAATGATCTCAAAGCATTTAAGCTGTGCACAAAATGTTTCAATTATTAATCCCCCACTGCTATGCAACACCTTCCTCTTTCTCTTGTCTGCTGCTTATTACTCTATTGTCTTCTTATAGTGTTCTTCTTGCAAAAATAGATAGCAACTTTTCAGCCTTGATGTTGTGCTTTTGTTATTTTTAAAGGGGTCGGTGGCCTATTCTTCAAACAAAGTGCTGGTCAGATCGTCAAAAAGCGTCTGAAACCTCCTCCTCTCACACCTTTCTGATGTCAGAATTGAGGGTGCCTGCATCTGACAGTGCTCTGGAAACAATAATTATGCTCTCTTTAAACAACAATTGGTCAAGTGTGCAGAAGTGTGAAGGATTTGATTTACACAATTCGATTTGGTTTACACAACAACAGTACTTCTGACACTTTTTGTGTATTAGTGTCTGCGTCGCCTTCCAGCTGTGTCACAGCTGCTGTAGACAATCTGCTGCCATTCTAGCCACAGTGTTTGTGTCCACCAGGTCTATGAGGCACACGACTCGCCCTTCTCATTCAAGTGAATGGGAAAGTGTATCCAAACTATATTATTACATTATTATAACTGATACTGTAGCTTCATCCCTCTGTCTCTCTCTCTCTTGTTGAGAAAGAGAGAGAGACAGAGGGAGGGAAAGAGAGAGTGAGGGAGAGAGACGGTCTGTATGTAATATGCTGTATTTGTTGTCGGTAAAAACAACTCTGAACTATAATATAAATGTGTTGCAGCCGGAACGCAACACAGGTGGACCCAGTGGACATAAGGGGTTTAGAGGCAGTATGATACAGCAAAAAGGAGGCTATGATGGCAGGCTTTTCACCCCGTTCAGAACAGGTACATGTAAAAACACTTGCCTTTAGAAATGATTGGATGAAGTTTGTTTTTAGCTTACTGAACTGTATTTCTCTTTCTACACTTGGTCAGAAAAGCCACCATGAACTTGACTGGCTGCTCAGCTAATCCCTCATTAATCACGTTATTTGATTGGTTCCCTCTCATTGTCTTGCATTGCACAGAGGCAAGAGTGGGAGGAGCTACGGCAGAAAAACACATACACGCAGGCATGCGCGCACACACACACACACACACACACACACACACACACTGTAGACACAGTAGACTTGTGCTGAGCCGTGCTGGTGGCCAGAACAAAGGGCCAGGCCTGCGTGTCCACACAAGCCTTCATGGGGCTCTCATTGCCCAAAACTAGAGAAAAGAGCGCTAACTTAGATAACGAGAGTCCAAAACGGACTCCAGCTCCCAGCAGGCTTAGCAAACTTGCAACTACTGTTTTCTCCAGAGTTTAGACCTAACCAACGGACTACAGCTGCTGCTGTTGGTTTTGGTTGTGTTTATCATGCTAAACTGATTTTGGTGCTTGTCCAACTGCTTGGACTGCTTTGTGCTAGCTTACCATTATGTGTGAGACCATGGGTTACATTTTATTTGTTGAAATCAGGCCTCAGCCAGCGAATAAGGACATTTGCATGCCACATCTCTTTGGAAATAAAAGCAAGCGCCACTTCTGCTCACAAACGCTGACAACTTTTGTTCTTTGGTGCTTTCACCCTCTTTTCTCTACTAACCTCACCTGCATGTACACATACACACACATTTTGATGCTCACACACACGCTACTCTGTAGTCAGACTCATGTTGCTAAGCAACAGAGATGCTCAGCTTTGTTCAACACCATTTTGGTGATCAGAGGCATATGGCTAACTGGCATGCGCCATTTAATAACAGCCACTATTTAAATCTCAGGGTCATGGTTCACATCCGCCCTCTTGTTCCTCCTCCTTCCTCTCTCACACCCTCCCCTACACACACACACACACACACACACACACACACACACACACACACACACACACACACACCTGTGTGGCTGTGGTACGTTATTTTGCTTTTAATAACCGCCGTTGTTTATGATCGCTTGCTTATTATAGTTGTATGATAGATGTTTATTCATTTGAAAATTACTAATTTATAATGGATATTGCTAAAGTTAAGAAATGTTGTGCATTGAAAGAAAAGTTTCTTGTGATTGTGTGTATAGATACTGTGATAACAGCTTGTTGATGGGGTCAGCGCTCAAATTCAAACCTTCACTGTTCATCATGTAATGTTAATATCTCCCAGAGGTTGACATTCTTGGATGAAAACCCTTTTTTCACTGTTTGGTTATTGGTCCCTGACCTCAGGGTGGTGGCCCGTAATTATTAATTCATATACTTTTTTTGATGTTTAATAATTAATAAATATCGTCGATAATTTTTAACCATTGCTAATAACCAAACCTGCTCCTAGCTGAGTCCCAACACTTGGTAGGATGCAGACACAAGAAACCTTGTCCAGGTATGTCAAAAGTTGGTTTATTTAAAACAAAAACTTGCTTAACTTGGCATAACTGACCAAGACTCAATTCATTAACTTACCATCATGTGCACACAGCTACACACTGACGTCCAACCCCTGTAACATCCAAAAAGCAACTGCTTAAATAGAGCCTTCCATCAGCAGCCAATCAGAGTCAATCTGGACTGTACCATTCCTGCAGGTCAATCCAATGCCTCTCCTGAAAACAGTTACATGATCAACCTCCAAGTAGAAATACTTTCACATAGCTTACTAAATAACATACATTTGCAACCATACACAAACAGATCACAATTTGGCAGCCATCACCACCTGTCATGTCGGATATGGGGGGCGAACAGCGAGCCAACACCTGCTGGTTTGCCGTTTTATGAAGGGAGCGTGCAGGCTTCTCCCTGTCTCCCAACCGCTGGTGCCTCTGTGGGATTTGGCTGTGGTTCTGAAGGGGCCTCAGGGCCCTCCATTTGAACCACTGGAAGAAGTGGACCTGAAACACCTGTCCTTCAAGACAGCATTGTTGCCGGCTCTGGCTTAGGCTAAATGAGTTAGCGCCATCCATGCACTTTCGGTGCATCCCTCGTGTGCTCAGTTTGCCCCGGGTGATGTAAGGATGACCCTGAAGCCGAACCCGACCTTTGTGCCCAGGGTGGTTGGTTCATGTTCCCCTATCCTCAAGCAGCGGTCGCGTGCGTTATGTCAGGGTCTGCAGCCGCTGGCGGGTCTGCGAGCGCACTCTACTCATGGCTTGGCCACATCCTGGACCTTATTCAGGGGAGTTTCTGTTCATATTTGTGCTGCGGCAAGTTTGTCTTCGCCTCTCACTTTTGTCCAGTTTTATATGCTGGACATCTCCGCCCTGTGTGTAGCATGTGCGTCCTGGAGTCCTAGTCGGAACAGAGGAGCTCTCCCTGTGGGTTGGTGGACGCTAGATAAGCTTGTCTGGCAATACGGGAGCTACCACATCCCATATTGAGACATCGAAACGAATATTATGATAGAGAACTTTAGGTTATTTATAGAAACCCAGTTCTCTGAGTAATATGAGTGAGACGTCTCCCCAGACAACCCTTCTAACTTGGGCGAGTGAGAAGAGGTGCTTATCTTGAATGAGACTGTGTCGTCTGCAGCAGTTATTTAAGGTAGGTGGCACTACCTGGTGCAGACAAACACGTTCACCAGCCAATCAGGATTGACGTAATGAGATTAATGCGGCTGAGGTCTGCAGCGAGGCATGCATCCCATAGTGAGACATCTCACTCATGTTACTCAGAGAACCAGGGGTATGTAAATAACCTAAAGTTTTCCCAGTTTGCTGGCACCCTTTGGGATGGGCCCATAACTGAGGGGCATATGCTGACAGGTGGGGCTGGGGATTAATGGCTGAATACTATGGGGCTACATGAGGAGGAGGGACATGAGCGTCGTGGGGGACTGACTGTCCACATGAGAAGATCATATGAGTTGCAAAGATGCGGCAGTAAAGTATGTTCCCAGATGAAGCTGATGGAGTCATCCTGCTGACTGGGTAGTGAAAAGAATATGATAAATGTACAAGTGTGTTCCTCCAAAATATTTGGGCGTGTCGAGCATGATGGAAAAAGAATCATCCCGTTCAGCTTTTCCCACCCAATCATCCACTATTCATTTGAATTACTGGGCTAGCTTTTTAAAATTGTAATTAGTTATGTCTCTCCACTTTTGTTTGAAGCAAGTGTTTTTTCCTGTACTGAAAAGGTAAATTAGGTATATTTTGCATTGAAGTAGCATAAAACATCTGTTCAGAGACTTCACCCGGTAAGATCACATGTGTGTGGAATTAGCCCAAACCAGAACTGCATTTGTTGTGTTCCTGTGTTTTGGTTACACTGTCAGCTTCCCAGCGATGATGACAGAGTAATAAGCAACCTTCTCACTCAACCCAACTGGTCAGGGCAGATGGCCGCCCACCTAGAGCCCGGTTCTGCTTGACGTGTCTTCCCATTAAAGGCAAGTTTTTCCTTGCCGCTGTTGCCAAGTGCTTGCTCAAGGAGGAATTGTTGGGTCTCTGTAAATTAAAGAGTACGGTCTAGACGTGCTCTATGTGAAAAGTGCCCTGAGATAACTTTTCTTGTGATTTGGCGATATATAAATAAATTGAACTGAATTGAATTAAAACAAAAGAACATGTTATTGTCTTGTGTAGTTTTGTGTTCTACAGTGTTGTGATCCCTTAAAAAGGGTCACAATTACTTTGGAGATAATTAGATGTCTGCATATTTGTTTCTGCTCTTGTGGTTGTTGCAGATTAAGACCTCATTACTGATGACTTTGGTGATATTGAAAACAGAGTGCATCATCATGTTCTCTGAGCAGTGGGTGACTATACTGTCAGCAGGTTGAAGGAGCTGTTAAAGTTGTTCTGCTTTAGATTAAATTCTGTTGTTAGGGGCACCCGTGTGTCCTTGTGTGTGTCAATAGCTAACTTTAGATGTTTACAGTTTGTTATATATCCTTTCAATGCTTGTACCTGCTTGTTACTCTTTCCTTATCCAAGCAGATGTCATAGATTTCAATTTAGGTGAAACTTTTGAAGTTATAATGCCAATAAGCCTCAATAAGACATTTTGACATGTCATAGTAGAAAAAAGCACATGTGTAAGTAATCAAATGAATGATGGCTGAATATCATTTAGCTGCTTCTGTTTCAGGGTTCTGGTATTGTGCATGCTGGTACTGTCACATTTCATGGCTTACTGGGACACTTGAATCAAACAGCACCATTGTTAATGTTATTAGTAACACCTGTGCTTTTCCTACTATGACAAGTTGAACTGTCTGCTGTGACAAAGGACTATCAGTGGTCTAGAGTAAGGGAAAACGTATCAGTATGTGTTGAGGTTGTGGGGTTTATTTGTTATTTGCTGAACTTCCCTGGATTTGTATTCTGCCACTATGTTTTTGTGTCATACTGCATATCCTTTTTGTCTGACCTCTGCCATCCTCTCCTAACACACGTTCCCTTCCATGATTGGTCCATGCATTGGATCCATCCAGACCCCCAACTGATGTGTTCATCATCTGGCACACCATCAACCTCACCCATTGCTGGGATTGGCCTGATAGTTCAGAATCTGGTGTCCAATCCCTGCAAGCCACATCTTTATTTAAATATGTCAGACAGATGCAGATGAGCCACCAGAATGTGTGACAACACAACACTGTGGCTATCTGGGGGCTGGGGAAAGGAACACTTGAAGAAATTGGACTTTTGGCAAACAATTGCAGTGAATTTACAATATTTATACTGTAACAGTGAAAAGTAGACCTACTGTAATCAGAAGTTTGAAGCACAGGTGGTGCCGAATCACAATCCTTGACAACACAAAGCTCAACTAATTAAACAGAGCACAATTGTATAAAAGACTGTAAAAGAAATGTGGGAAAAAGAAAACCTAACTATTTTGACAAGGCCAAATAGGATATACTGAGGGTAAAACTCACCCATGATTGTGTTTAACTGAAATAAAACCTACATGCAGTATAAGAGGTACCCCAATCTTACCTGGTCCTCCTCCCAATTGAGTGCTAATTGAAAGGACAGTTAGTTAAAGGTGCCATTTGGAGTTTTTTATGTAGTGCTATGGAGTCATTTTTAGTTGTGGGTCCCTGTTTTTTTTGTTTTTATGTACACGCACGAAGATGCACATACACTCTGCACAGGTGACACAATACACATTTCTGCCAATGGTTTTGCACTATTTCACTGATGTACATGTGGTGGTAATGTGCTAAGAAACACAATGCACTAACAAAGGCAGGGAAGAAGACATGGATGTTTCAAAATTGCAGGTTTCAAAATTTTAAGAAAAATGCAGGAAGTGCATAGGTGAGTAACACTGACATAATTTTTTTTTTCCTTTTTTTAGAAGAAAATGCACAGCGCACCTTTAACTCAAGAACAGCAAATTAGTCTGACTCTCTGTTTGCTAAATACAAATGGAGAGACATCCATTTGGCAAACAACACAGGCTATAAATAAAGATATGGCCGGCAGGGATTGAGCAGCAAGACAGCGAGGCCCATTACAGGTGATGGTGAGGCTGAAGGCACACCAAATGCGTAATACAGGAACTAGTCAGGTCCAAGGTGTGGGTAATGCGGGGGATAGGTCTGATGCATAGACCATTCATGAAATGTAACTTTTGCTCAACCAAGAAAGCAACAGTTGATGTCAATAAATCCACATTTTTTGCATGGACTCTAGAGTTGTTGCTTATCTCTATCTTAAAAGTTTTTGAATGGCAAATGACACCTACTGCCCTCAGGACTGCAGTCTCATATGTGCAATAAAAATAAAAATTAAAGGGGACCTATTGTGCTCATTTCCAGCTCTATATTTTTATTCTGGGACTGCATTAGAGAGGCTTTGCATGATTCACAGTTCGAAAAACTAATTTATCTTATACTGGCCCTTTATGCAGCCCCTCAGTTCAGTCTCTTAACAGGCAGTATTAGCCATTTTAATTTAGTCGTGTTAAGTTACCGCCAATGCAAACACAACATATCCTTTTTTACTGCTTCAAATTAAAAGCTTTTAAATGACTTAATAATGGGAGACTTTTATTATAAAGAATTTACAGGAAATGAAATGTGTTCCTCACCGAATTAGCAGAGCTTTGTTAGTGGTGCTAAAAACCAGTTGACACAACAACATATGAAGATATCTGGAGCTCTATGTGGAGTGGATCAATTAGAAATAATGCAGAGAGGAATCATACAAGCAGAAACAATCACAATGATGATGATGTTTAATGAACAGCTGCACATGACCAGCACACCTCCAACAGGTAACTTTTTTTACTTAGCCCTCTTGTGTAATGGAAAAACTGTCACAGCAGGCCAGCTTGACTCGAGTCATGGTTTGGGATTACTTCTACATACATTTTCCTCATTATTTGACACTTTGGCCACATTTAATATGAACATCTGATATTGTAACATTACATATATGACTGGAAATAAGGAAAAGCAGAATAGGTCCCCTTTAAACAAATAGTTTTTATTTTCAGTGTCAAGACAGTGTTTTTCTGATTTCTCCTTTTTTAATGTAGAAGAACACTCTAAACCCAGCTAAAGCCACATTTACATGACTTGTATTATTGATTTGTGTTGTCTTTTAAGCCTGTCTCCTCCCCCAGTTTCCTGTGGATCAGTAATGTCACATATCTTTTGATCCTTGGATATCTGATCCTGTGTTAATGATAATGATGAATCCGGTATACCAGACTTATCTGATGAAAGGTTCCTCATGCTTTAATGATTTCTTTTTCAAACTACCATCTATGTGACTAGCAGGATGTATAATTTTAAATGAATCAATATGCTGGATGAGGCTTTAATATCTGATTTCATACAGCTTGTGAATTACTGTGCTTTGTGATATTTTTCCCTCTGACACTTCAATAAACCTGTTATTGATGGTGTGGTTCAGCATATGTCATGATTTATGTCATGTCTTGATTTATGCTCTCCTGTAAAGTATATACAGCAGCATAATAATGCTGCTAAGAGTCAATACAGTCACTGTAGTTTTTCTCTATAGTAGTACAACTGAAATAAACAGGCAGTGCACGGGTGGACAGAGTAACATGAACACCTTTAACATTGGGGATCTGCCAATAAAAGATTCAATGACATGGTCATTAGCGTCTGAGTTTCCTTGTATTTTGTCAATCTGGATGTCAGAAGTAATTTTTCACATGCAAACACAATTTTCACTCACATATGCTGTGAAACACTCACAATATAGGGCCCAGCTTTTGTAAACGACATCAGCACTGCAACACTAGTAGGCTGAGGTGGACAACTAGTAGAGTACTCAAGTACAGTAAAGAAAGGATTGGCATTTGATCGGCTTTATTTTATAGCCCATATCGATTCTTTTGAATACCCCCGATCGGCTCCGATCCTTGCTCAGGACACAAGTTTTGCCTGCTCACTTTATTGCATGAAACACTGGTAGAAATCACCCTACAGACACTTGTATATATGCCAAACAAACAATATGTTTTTTCCTACGAAGAAGCATCTTATTTGCAGTCACGTCACTTCAAAATTTAACCATTTAAAGCTGGAGTGCGGGATTTTGTCTGGTAGCAAGAGTAATTATAAAAACACTGTTGACACATTCTCACATCATAGGCTTCAGTAGCCTACTCTGTCCTACCGTTGTGGCTGTAAAACATGGATAAATTGTTTTGAACGTCACACAACCCCTGCAAAATGATTTGTTTCACTATCAGAATTTGATCCATTCAGTACGATAACATTTGGAAAGTCTAGAAGAGCTGCACAATTAAAGTATCTTGCCCCCATTCAAGTTAGTAGAGAGCTAACCAGAAGTTAGCCGGTTCGGCCGGCAGAAGTCTGCATTCATGTATTCATTTGGCCAGCGTGGGAAATACAGGGGAGATTTATCTGATGGTGATAGGCTTAATCAGCATTGTGTGAACTCGTTTGGCAAGGGTTTAAATGTAACAGACATTCCTTTATGTAAAAGATCCGTACTGCCGGTTTAACCAACCCATTGTTATATGAACAGTCATGATTCAGCTCTACCACATAATGTTGCTTATCACAGACACACATCCACCTGTGTTGTAATTAAAACTGTAGCACTCCTGGCAGCATCTTGCCAGATAGAGTGAGACACTAATCTTTATTCTCTTTTTCCCTGATCAGTTTAACCACTGAATAATCTGTTTGGATGAGAGAGCATTGATCTGTATGACTGAGAAAGTGTGAGTGAGTGCCCATAGTAAAAAGATGTAGTCTTGATTGTTCCGAGAGAGATTTATTTTCAGTGCCTGTACATATTCCACACAGAAACATACAGACATCCACACAATATACAAATACATACAATAAGATTCATGCCCCTGTATGGGTCTGGATCTATACCACAGTGTAAATAAGGCAGTTTATTCATGGCAGTTGTAATAACTAGAAAATATCCATGTGAGTCATCCATGTGTTTGGATTAGTTGACTGACAGCTGTTGGTTAGCCAGCCAAACTGCTATGAGTATGGATAATTCTTTGTTGGCAGTTATTAAAACAGCTTCAGATACATTACCACCACCCTGACCGGAGTGGAGCTGACCCAGATTTGCATCTAGCGCAGAAGAAGTAGAAAGGGTTCAATCTAAATTTTTGATGTGTGTAAATCACAAATTTTTTTGATGGACAGTTTTGGTGATGTCATCCTTCATCATCAGCACTCAATGGAAACCCTGACTGACATCAGGTCATCAGCAATTTACAGAACCTGATGTGATTATTTATGTTCTCTGGTGTCACAGGGCAACAAATAACTGATTAAGATTAAGACTGAAATTGGACCTCATATGACATATTGGTAGAAACAGTACAAGAAACAAGCGTTGCTGTGTTTCACTCAGCTTTGATTGAGGAACTGACAAAATACAAAATCAAACACACATCTTTGTTTAATCTCCTATTTCTCTGATGCATCAGGAAAAATCCCTTCAGTCACTAGCTGACTAGCATGCACGTTACCCTGGTTACCAAATGATCTTGCAAAGTTATGGATTAACTAGTTATGGAAAGATTACTTGGACAGTTCCTGGACAGTTCATGATATGAAGATGGATTTAATAGTGGTTTGGCATTTTTTGGAATTCATGCCAAAATCCTAAATCTACTATCACACAGTCATGAGGCTGGTCAGATTGGCTTCTACACCACAAATGAACCATATCAGAGTGCACTTGTTAAATCTGCACCAGACTTTGATTGATTCTTGGATGCCCTAAGCTGGTGTGATCTTTACCAGCAGTTTAGAGTGTTTTCCCACCTATAGTTGGTTTAAGTCTGGTTTGATTCAAGCTAATCAAAATGCATCACTAAAAGCCACATGAGAACGTTCACTCCTTTCATTGGTCAGATGTGTCCTGGGCAGGACCAAACACATAAACACAGGAAGAAGGTCCTGAAGAAGACCTTGTAATTGGGTCAGATGGAGGTCGGATCATGTTCCCACCACAAACAAACTGCTCCAGAATTTGTTTGGGGCTAGACCAAGGCCACTTTAAGGGGTCTCTTGTTTTAGTCTATACCTGAGTACGACTGCTGTGTTTGGATCTGCCCAAGTTATTCATACCAAGGAGGAAAACCAACCACAGCCCCATTCAACCGGACTAAACAATACAGGTTTTGAAAATGCCCTTAAAAGGTGTGAACCATGAAAGGACTAAAACCTAAAAGCAACAATGGGTCAATGTTTACTCTGGTCTAGGAACCCAAACTGCGGATGTAAAAATATATCAGTTTGGACTCTTGAAGAAGGAAATGCTCAGCTGATGTAGTTCTAGATGTGTGCAATTCAACCCACACTTTAGAAGTGAAAAGTGTTTGATCACCTTCTTCCAATGGTTGGATTTAGCATTAAAAAAAACGATTACATTACAGCATTCACCAACACACTAGCTTTCATTTGTTCATATCAATTCCCATATCTGAGGAAGAATAAGAAGTCTTTTTCACTGCCAAATTTAAAGCTTTGCTTCATATACTGAAAGTAGAGCAGCAGTTTTGCCCTTGAAGCATGAATGCAAATTGAGAGGCAGAAATCATCAGTGCTGTCTTGGCGGCTTCATATAAGCCTACCCTCTCTCTCTCTCTGCCCGTCTCTCTCTCTGTGGGTCCTATGTCTCGGGGACAGATGGTGAGTGTCAGCAGCATGCCAGTCCTCATATCTCACTGTGGGCCTCTGCCATGGAGAGAGATGTCTTTGCAGTGTGTCTGGGTGTGTCTTTTTAATCCAATGAAGGAAGGGAAGAGAGAAATTGCACAGAGAGAGCAGAAGGGAAACAGGGAGAGATGTTTAATGCAATAAAAGGCGAAGGAAGAGAAATTCATGGAGAGGGAAGTAAAGCAGACGAGGAGAAAGAGGAAAAGAGGATGAGAGGGAATAAGATAGGAGGTGGGAGAGCCATGCAGGGAAGGATGAAAGAATAGAGAATAGTAAGATGTGTGCGGCAGTGAAGGAAGAGATAAAGAAAAGAAATTGCGTGGAGAGAGTGAAGGGAGGACAGAGAATGAGAAGGCGAGGAATAGATGAGAGTCGGAGGGAGGGAGGGAGGAGAGGTAAGGAGGGATTTTCTTAGTCTTTCAAGCTGGCCTTATCTGGCATATTCAGTGAAGCTGATTGGTCTGGTTGCCATAGTGATGTAGTGGGCTTGGGAGAGGGAGAGAAAGAGGGAGACTTTTGAGTTTTGATATCCTTCAATAAAACATGTCTCTTAAAAGAAACTCCCCACAAACAACTCCACACACACACACACACACACACACACTCAAACAGCATAGACATCCATACGCCTGCAACCACATACAGTAATAAATGACCAGTAGATCTCTAATAAATATTTAGAAATATAAATTGTTTGCATATGTTCCAGTTCCTGCTTTCATCATGTAGTTTTTTAGGATTGATTTCAATTATCACCAGGCTTTACTAAAAATGAGTATTATGCCAATGCAATGAAGGAAGACCTTGCCTTATTTAAAAGGGAGAACACAATATGTCATGGTTCATAAACATCAGTCAGCTGCACTTACACTCCCCCTCTATCCTGAGGAATTATGCTCATGTTGTAGGATTTTGGAGCAGACAAGTTTTTTACAAAGCAAACAGTCAGTGCCAATGAAGAAAGTAGTGTCCTTTCTTTGTAATGAGGCAGAAAATACTACATGGTGTGGAGGTCATGGTAGCAAATGGCCATTTAGGGCACTCAACCTTCAGAGTTTGTATCTGGTCACAGATCAACTTTCAATTTTTTTTCTACTGTAACAATGAGCACAGTCTTGTGTGGTTAGTCCAGAATTGTGGTAGGGACACAAAGTCACTTAAAGAGTCATGTCAAGTTCAATATAAACTGTAAAAACAGATCTATAATGTCTTCTGTGGCTTTAACAGAGCTTTGACATAACCCATATAATGGAGCTTTGGCATCCAAGAAGTACTCTGTGTGAAGTGTACTCTGATGTGGTTCATTTGTGGTGTAGAAGCCAATCTGACCAGCCTCATGACTGTGTGATAGCAGATATGGGGTTTTAGCATGAATTCCAAAAAATGCCAAACCACTATTAAGGTGAGCTGAAGGTGAGAGAGCGTTGAAAGTCCTGCAAACTCTTGAGTTATTCTACTTCAGTAAGGGTGGATGTTTGTATCGCTTGATATGCTTGATAACTATGAGGGTAATTTAGGGCCAGAATGTTTGAATGCAAAAAATAATAAACCATGAATGTTAAATGAAAGCCATAAATGAGAAAATTCAACTGTAAATGTAAAACCAAACCTGTGAACGAGAAAACCAAACTGTAAATGAGACAAAAAATGTAAATATGAAGACACAACTGTAACAAAAAACAAACAAAAAATAGAGCTGCAAGTGGCAATTTACGGGTTCAAACCTTTTTGTGCTCAACAGAGGGAAGCAGCTCAATTGTTGATCGGGTTTCAGGCTTAACAAAGGTGAGCAAAGTCACTTCGGCTAGTTTAATTCTGTTTAAGGGAGCAGTGAAACCAACCATAAAGTTCATCAAAATTCATCAACACAAAGCCTGTGGCATTTCAATAATTGCGCACTCAAAGTACCGCCATTCCTCCCCTCTTCATCAGATTTGAATGAAACTTGGTGTGTACGTTCAACACATAGCACAGGATGTCTCCAATGAGTTTAATCAGGATTGCTCAAAGACATCTTGAGTTATGAGCAAATATGTGATAGGCCACGCCCACTTGTACCCATCACTGTGGCACTTCGGATTTCGGTTAATACTTTCCCCTTGGGCATGTACACCAATTTTGGTGAAATTCGGTCCACTGGGTTTTCAGATACACGTTTGCGGAATTTGTGGCCCTCAGTTGGACTCAAAACGCTTTAGGAGGCCTGTTCCTAATCACATACTGAAGTGATGTACCAAGATTATTGATGATTGGACAAAGGGTTAATGAGTTATGGCCAATTTTAGCTAAGCCTCACCCTTTGCAAAGATCTTTCTGTTGATGGCGGCCATGTCTTTTGTACAATCTTGCTCATTTATGATAGAAGCATGTATGTCAGTCCCACAATGTGGTATACCAAATTTGGTGTTGATAAAGTCAAAATCCAAAAAATTCTACTCATATTGCTGTTTTTCAGTTTATGCAAATCAGCAAAAAAAAATCCATCATGGCAGACTTTTATGATCCAAGAGGAATTTAGTAGAGCATATTGAGCCGGACTTGTGTGTGAAATTTCAAGGCAATCAGACTGATGGAGTGAGGGGCGTGGCCTTTTGAAAAAAGGATTTTTGAGCACTATGATCTGGCTGATTGGGCTCATATTTCTTGGGAAGCAATCGCACACCATTTCCAGTTATTGGGCTAGGTTTCATGGTTTTCGCTCATGCAACTCATAACAATTTGAGCCATGGCAGAGGACAAATAATAATAATAATAAGCAGGCACAAACTTAGAAAAAAAAGGTAATTGAAGAATAAAATCTAAAGGAGAAACAAGATGATTGAAATCAGTTGTCCTGTCCTCAATACACTCAGTTGAGCTTGAGGATAAACTGAGCACCTCTACGGGTCTATGATTTTATGAGATTCTGGATCTCAAAAAGCATCATGTTGATTAGGTGTGGGTGATATGACAACATATAACATAAGATAATATTAATCTGTCATTCAGTTTATAGAATGTTAGCTATCCCTCTACTTTAGACAATACTGAAAATTAATGGACTGCTGGATTGGATTTACAGGCTTTTTCCATCAATGTCATGAAGTACTTTAGGTGACGCTTTATTTTACAGGTCCCTTAATTTTATACTAATGTTCTGTATTTAATGTTAAGTATTTAATGGTAATTTTTTTAGAACATTTTATAGAAAGGGTGTTGGTTTAGTTGGTAAGTACCCACTCACTCACCGTCTTTAAGAAAGAATCTAATTTAGTTTGGCACACAAAACTACACACTGAAAACTAAGTATTTTCTGTCAGTTTAAGAATTGTTAAGAGTCTAATTTATTAAGAATTTTTGCAAATTAACAACTATGTATGAACCCAAATATAATGAGGGGCTGACTAAACCAACCTATCACTTTTTTCCTTTTTTTTTTTCAATAAGTTCTATAAAGTGTCCTGAAAATGTACTGTTAAATACCTGCACTTTCTCAGAGAATTTCCAGGAAATTTGTATGAAATTAAAAGACCTATAAAATAAAGCGTTACAGTTACAGTCTGCTGGATTTGCCAAAAAATCAACCCTATCCATAAAAAGGTCTTAGGTGGTTTTCTAGAAAAGGTGTTATATCATGATATATATTGATTCTGATAACAGTGTGAAGATCTGCACACATTACATCCTCCCTTTAAGCTTCTAAATTATGTTTCCATTAAAGTGTACAATAGATTTTAAGCGAATTTCTGGAAAAAATGTTTAAAAAATCCCTGAGTCAGGGTGGTTTTGCGTCACTTTTCAGCTGCCTTGGAGCTAATACTGTATATTCAAGAGGACATGACAAGATTACAGAATTCATTGAGCAGCAGTAACTCTGACACATAATAACATTTGCTTATTCCCACCTAAGATGGTATTTGTGTTTCCTTCCTTTTTTTTCTAAAAAACAATTCTGTGTCTTCAGATCCATGTATACCATGTGGTGTTTTTATCACCCGCTAGAGTGACAGAGAGGGGAATAACATGTAACAAGACCTAGAACCTTGGAATCGATTGGGGAAGTTGCATTTACCGGTGACATGTCCACTCTTTTTATTTTGTTTTTTTGGGCTTTATGGTGGAGTGCAGGCAGAACACAAATTATTTGTCTATATTTGTATAGCAGAAGCAGCAGAAGTGGTCCATTTCAACCATTATTTTTTTTATCTTTTTTGGGTATTTCAACTTACTAAGACATTTCTAGTATTTATACATATTGTATAAATACTTGAACAAATTGAAATATGCATAAAAACAATTGGTTGGATACATATACTGTACTTACTGGCAAGTGAAAAGGAGCAGCTAATGATTCCTTGAGTATCAGGAGACAGCCTGCACCCTCCACAGGGCAACAGAGGGAGTCAGGGACTGCAGCACAGAGGGAAATTAATATTCTCATTGGGAGAGAAAAGAGTGAAATGAAAAGAACTCTGGTCTGGTCTGATCTGGATTTTACTTTTGCACAATTAGCTCATAATATATTATAAGTTATGTGCAACTTCCAAAACTATTCACATCAATATTGGTCTTTAAAATTGGTATCAATTGACATTATCCAAGACTACAAACAATTTGATTTCAAACAGAAAAGAATATGGTGGTGGAGCTGTGTGTAATAGTGAGAACAATACAGTACATAACAGCATCAGTATGTGGTTTTCTATGCACCTGAAATAAGATGTTGGTGTGAAGCAGCACTCAGACATTTTAGTCAATAGTGTCTTGACTTTCCTGACACAGTACAGTGCTGCATTGTTCACTGAAGAAAATTGCAAGGCTATTACAATCGAGTCTCTTTAAGGAGAAAAAAGCAAGTGACGAGGATGTATTTTTTGAAAGTGTGGTGTTGTCAAGCCTTTTTTCTCTCTCCTCCACTTTGTTTCTGTTTCTGCCTCAGCTTCTTCCTCGTCCACTGTGATAAGAGCAACCCAGCATATCAGCACAATTTCCTCCTCCTAGAACTCGCAATCAAATACTTAAATACTTCCATATACACAATCAGGAGAAAATGGAGCAAATGCACACACACACATATATATATATATATATGTGTGTGTGTGTATGTGTGTGTGTGTGTGTGTGTGTATACATACATATAAACGTGCACACACATCCACACATGGAGAAATAGCGCACATACAAAGTCACTATACATACACACACACACACACACACACACACACACACACACACACAAATCCACACTTGCAAATGCACAAACACCCATGTGAATGTTGAAGAAAACAAGTCAGATAAATCCATTCACACACACACACACACACACACACACACACACACACACACACACACACACACACACACACACACACACACACACACACACACACACACACACCTGCTCAGGGGAGATAAGTGCTGAAGCTGTGAACAGAGCCAGAGTCTTCTGAGCCTGTAAAGTGGAAAGCTGTAGTGCTGCTTTCCCTCACAGCCTGACTGCTCACAGCTACACTGCTGCGAGCTCCATCCACCCATCAGCCCATCCATTCATACAACCTCACTTTCGCCCTGTATTTCCTCTACAAATTGCAGAAACAGCAGAATAATAAAAACAAAATCTCCAGAGTGAAAAACAAATCTTTCACATTGGCTCAAAAATGGCAGTAAAAGTTTCTGTTGAAAAAAGAATGTGTGCTAAAGTTATAAGGTGCTCAAGTGAAGAAGACAGTAAATACTGACGAAGTCTCAACGTTGAAGTGGACTTCATGAAATACTGTCTCCAAATATCCGTCTGCAACAACCTCCAGTAGTGTCATACACACTGTTTCTGATGTTAAAGGATCATTCTGGTTTATTTTAAGCATCTGCTGTTTGTTAAAATGCCTAAAAATGACTTGTTTATTGTCATGGAAATTTCCATAGAAGAGATGGATTTCACAAAGAGAGAATTGTCTTTTAAGAGTTTATTTCAGAATCACACAGCATATGCATATGGACTCAAAGCCATATGCATATGACAACGAGCAAAGGCAAAGAGCAAAGAATTCAGTGAAAACATCTTTATAGTGAAAGCCACACCCCAGACTTTTTAATTACTGATTCTGTTGCCCCCGAGTCAACTAAAATGTCCATTCTTTTTTTTGGCCTGAAACCTGTAGTGTTAATGTGAGCATAGCTTGTAGGCTTCATATAAAAGTTGACACTTCAAAATGCTTCAAAACTTGAACTGTTTATGTTTTTATTATCACCTTCTTCTTTTGTTCTATTTTTTTATTGGCTTCTTGCAGTAATTGATTATCTGTGTTTGGTAAGTGTTCTTACTGTCGCCCTAGTTATCTGGGTCTTGACCTGTCACCAACTCTGAATCGTCAGTCTCCTTCAGTCTGATTTGGGGGCAGTCTCGGGCAAAAGGTCCAACCTTCTAACAGATGAAGCATTCATGGCCAGTCTTTCTGTTGGCTCCTCCTCCACCACATCAGTAGCCTCGTCTTCTCCCTCTGCCACGACCCTTGGCTTGAGTTTCAAACACCATCAGCTGTGCCATTTGAAATTTGGCAGCTGTGTCTTTGTTCTTTTTGGTCTTTTCTTCTTCTTCCTTCGGCACATTCATTCAGTATGTGCAGCATATCTTTCATATGCTGCCAGTCCTCCTGTATCACAGTCAACACAATGTATCTTTATCTCAGATTCGATTTCTGGAAGCAGTACCACCAGATAATCTGCTACAGTCCCATTTGGCTCCAGCGCACGCTTGAGCATGGGAGAGATGAGTGCCGGAGGCAGGTATCCACCTGTCTCTCTTCTGGTGTGGTGAGCAGGTCCTGTCTGTCCTGCTGGAGGGCTCAACCAATGTCCAGCTGCCCTCGTGAGCCTGCCTGTTATGCTCCTGTCTTCTTCAGTGTCAGCCACAGGAGGTTCAGATGGTTGGAGGCACTGAGGGTGCAGAGGGCGCTTGTTTCACTGATATTGCAGCCTCAGGGTGTGTCCCAAATGGACTTAAGGGACTCCAGTTCAGCATGGATGTTGGGTCTGGATATTTTCTCTCATATGGTGGAGGCTGAGGAGTTTGGGAAGGAGCGGAGGGAGCCCCTGGCCACCTTCTGGTTTTGCCCCTGCTGCTGCTGCTATTGCTGCCGCTCGCTGCTCCTCAGTTGTCCAGCTGTTGGGATTGACCTGCTGTGGCTGTGGTTGGAGTCTTGGCATTATCCAGGCCGAGAGCCCTATGTTTTTGAGACACTGCACAGATTTTTAGTGGACCCTGTCTGATATGTATTTGTTTACTCTGCCTGTATTCTGTTTCTCTCTGCCAATCCAACATTAATATATTTTGCTCTGGGGAAACATGAAACAACTTTTGGAAGTAATCAAAAGAGAAATGAAAGCTTAAAAGAAATGGTTTGACATTAAAGGGGACCTATTATGCTCATTTCCAGCTCTATGTTTTTATTCTGGGACTTAACAAGAGTAGCTTTGCATGATTCACAGTTGAAAAAACTTATCTTATACTGGCCTTTTGTGCAGCCCCTCAGCTCAGCCTCTGTCAGGCTGAACTAACCAAAAGGCAGTCTTAGCTCCTGTCTCTTAAAAGCCCTCCTCTTGATGAGCCCACTCTGTTCTGGTTGACCAGCTTTCCAGAAGCCTGCTGAGGGGCAGCCGTATCAGAGTCATGTTAAGTTACCACCGATGCAAACCCAGCATTTCCCGCCTTACTGCATCATATTAAAAACTTTTAAATGACTAAATAATGGGAGACTTTTATTGTGAAGAATTTACAAGAAATGAAACATGTTCCTCACTGAATTAGCAGAGCTTTGTTAGCAGCACTAAAAATCAGTTGATACAACAACATATTATGATATTTGGAACTATTTGTTCAGTGGATCAGTTAGAAATAATGCAGGGAGGAATAGTACAAGCAGTAACAACCACAGTGATGATGATGTTTGATGAAGAGCTGCAGATGACCAGCACACCTCTAACAGGTAAACTACTTATTTTACTTTGCCCTGCTGTGTAATGGAAAAAGACTCACAGTGTGCCAGTTTGACTTGAGTCATGGCTCGGCATGACTACCCCCAAAACAATGGAAAAATGCCATAATGTTAGCAGAGCGTAACAGTGAACTCACACGCTGTGTATGGAGCAGATGACCATATAAAGAAATCCATCACGAGCCAATGTCAGCTTTGGCTGTAAATATAAACTGTTCAGAGCAGTCTGAAGCCGATGTTTTTTGCTCATGTACTTCTACATACTTTTACCTCATTATTTGACACTTTGGCCATGTTTAATATGAACATCCATAATTGTAACACCATATACTACTGCAGTGCCCATTCAAACCTGCCTGTTCAGAATGGGCTAATTGCTTAGCCTCCAGCTGCTGCTTCAATGCATAGAAAAATTAATACAGTTGATGTGTGAATGAGTATATACACATACACGTACATAAGTATTCTAATAGTAAATAAATCTTCTCATTTTAAGTAAATTAAGGGCTGCATTTAAAAATAAAATAATGTGCATCATAAAATAAAGTGGATCAACCATGGATTGAGTGGATCTCTGCACATGTCTGCTGGGAGGATGGATCTGACCTCTTTCTCACATTTCCTTATCTGGTGTTGTTCTTTCTTGCTGCTCTCTGACGCATTGCCCTAGCCTTGGCATAAGAAATACATTCAACAGTCAGCAAATAATTGTAATCTCCCTCACATTTATGTTTATGTCAAGCAGCCTTGTGAATTATGAGCCATGTCTGTCCTGATTGAAGAATGAAGCAGCATGACATTGTCACTGAACCACAAAACACTGTATGGAGGAGGTCAGGATGGATGGATGGGTCAAAAAAGTGTGACTTGGACACAGAAGACAGCCATGACAACGATTTTTTCCCAATCTTTACCAAGTAGTTCTACAATTGTGGAACCATTGTGTCCTAACCATAACCAAGTCATTTTTGTGCCTAAACTTGAAAAATGAAAAATGTTTTTCTTGTTGTTACTTCACTGTGATGTTGTTCTCTTCTCTGTGCAGAGTGATATATGTGTGAGTTTGTTCTCACATCCATCTGCTGAAGGAAGAAAGAGTTTAAGGAGTGTACCTAGGAGTAACTGGAAGTAGTCAGCATGGGGGCGCTGGCATCCAGGTGCCAGATGCTCTGACTCAAGTTTGCTGCTGCGATAACTGGAAGTAGGTGGTAGGGGGGGCGTTGGCATTCCAGTGCCAGATGTGTATAACGATGGAAGTTGATTGATTGATTGATTGGAAGTGACGTTAGATTAGTTCCATTACTAACTAGCAATCCGGTGCATGCAATGGCAGATGTTACCGAAGTGACATTTGAGTCAGTATTAGTAACTTGCAACCTGGTGCACATAACAGCAAACGATACTAAAGTGAGGTTAGGTTAGTTGTATTAGTAACTTGCAACCCAGTGCACGTAACGATAGATGTTACTGATATGATGTAAGAGTAGTTATGATAGTATTTGGTAACCCCGTGCACATAACAGCGGATGATACCGTCAGCACCCCCCGGCGGCTGGCCCCCGCCGGGGGGTGCTGACGATGCAGGCTGTGGCTGTGGAGACACCAGTGGGTCTGTGACGTCACGCTTGCAGACTCTGGCGGTGATGGGCTCTGGCGATGAATCCGGAAGTGCAGGAGGTTCGGTGATTGTTGTTGACGCTGAGTAGAGATGAAACAGTCTGACTTTATTGTCGCTGCGGTTGAAGGGAATGCCTACCCTTACAGGAATAGTTGGAGGCGGTCAACATTTCAGTCTCTGATGTCGGGCTCTGTTTGTGGATGTAAAGACAACTGAATTGAGAGGAGGGCGCACCATGGTTTCATGGAGAGGGTTAGGTGGTATTTATAGGAATGCCGGTAGTGGCATAATTGAGGTGTGGTCCTGCTCCTGAAACTTTGCTGAATAGCTTCAATTAAAAACATATGGAAACTTGCAGAAAAACACAAAGACCCCTCAGTGGCCCCAAAACTCCTGAACAGCACTGCATAAGGAGTGATTCACATAAAGGCCTGTCTGTATAAGTGTGTTTTCAGAAGGGATATAAAAGAAGAAACTGATTTAGCTAGTCTAACTTTCCCAGGCAGGTCATTTCACAGTCTAGGTGCCTGAATAGAGAAAGAGCAGTCACCTTTAGTCTTGAGCCTTGACTGTGGAACAGCCAAGAGGCCCTTGCTTGAGGATCATAGGCTATGTTCTGGCTCATAAGGGGTTAACAGGTCAGCAATATAGCTAGGGGCTAGACCATGCCTTGCTTCAAAAGTAATCAATAAAATCTTAAAATTAATTCTAAATCTAACTGGCAAGATTGGGGTGACATGGTCTCCTGTGTTTGGTGCCAGTTAAAATACTAGCTGCTGCATTTTGAACAAGCTAGAGACATAAGAGTAAATAATAGGAAGGTGTACAGTTGCTATAGGCTAGGTGAGATAAAATAAAAGCATGAATTATCTTCTCTAAACAAGCATGAGATAAAAATGACAAGACATTTTAAAGGGAGCTACTGTGTCCAGAGTGGCAGCACATCACTCGTCATGAAAAAACATTGTAAACTGTTCTGACATAGGTTCTTCTGTCCTGCAGAGGTGAGTTATTGGATAAATTGTTTTCTTAGTTAGTATTTCACCAGTGAGTTCACCATTACCTAGATATTTTGTTTTTGTATATTTAAATATACAGTATGTGTGACCAAGAGATACTCAATACACAAGACCCAGAACAAACTGAAGCCAGAGACTGCTATATTAAAAATATACATTTTATTTACCATGAATGAAATAGAAGACTAATTAAAGACAGTTAATACATAAATCAAATTAACAATAACTGAACAAGGAAAAAAACTAAAGAGGAAATTCTTGCAAAATATATATACAAAATATGAATAAACCACCACTACACATGAACCAGTTTGAACCAAATCAAACCAAAAAAAAAAAAATTCATAGAAATTTACTGTATTATTTTACAGTTTATTTTGTTTTTTCTACATTAAGTGTAAATGCTATAAAAATACGGTAAATCATTTTATTAAAAAATATTAACCATAAAATAAAGGCTGTAATGTGTATATTAATACACTGGAATATTATCAATTTTTTAACAGCATTATTCAATTTCTTAATGGTCTTTAATGTTAAATTACATTGAATTCAATGTAAAAATATAAAGAATACACATCCTATTGCTGAATGTAAAATTAAGGCAAGTTTCTGTTATTTTATAGCAAAACTTTAATGTAAAAAAATGCAAAAAAAATAAGTCGTAAAAAAAAAATAAATAAAAGTCTGGCAGCAAAAGTTGCCAAACAGTTACCGTTAAATGACAATAAAAAAAAACCTTTAGTTATTCTACAGAGAATTGTTTTTTAAATACAGATATTTACTGTAGACATTGTCTGTAGTTTTACAATTCAACTGTTGTAGAATAAACAAAAAATGTCATTATAAAACATCTCTAGAGTGTTAAACAAAAGTATGAAAGTGCACAAAAAACGAAAAATATTGCGAAAATACATTAAAATTACCTAATTTAAATAAAGGTTTGTTTTTATTCAGTATTATTTTGTAAATTCATAGGATTATCCATTCATTCATTAGAACACCCCATCAAAGTACAGATGTCTGATGTAAAATACAAAAAAATTATGTAAAATTACATTCAAATTACCCTCCTTTAACACCAATTAATGTATCTTGAGAGCTTTAGGCTTTTATTTTATGCGATTATCCAGTCTATTTACAGTAAATTCCTGGTAAATACTGTTTTTTTATACTGTACCAAAAATAAGATTGTGTGATAACAGCTTACAAAAACATATTACTTTATGTAAACAGTATTTGACAGCAATTACAAGCAACTATCCAATGTATCTACAGACTTTTCCCATTAATGTATGAGATTTACTGTATATAGGCTCTTTTTCAGGGGGATATTTTTAGTATAATGTGTGTACACATTACACAGTACTATACAGTATTGGAAGCCTGAATGCACCAACACATCATTCTTCAAAACCTGCCACTTACAGGCTATTTGAGACCAAATGGAGCGATTGCATTTAGGTCTTGATGCACAGCATATTGGGGCTATATATCAAAATCAAATAGTTATAAAATGTTGTTGTTTGTATCCAAGCTGAAAAATGAAGCCAATGCAAAAGTGCCAACAACTGCAGTTCCTCGAATGGCCACTTGAGCTCACTTTGAGCTTCAAAACCGCTCTTCAGAAACCAATGGATGACGTCACAGTGACTATGTCCATATTTTATACAGTCTACGGTTGTATCCCATGTTACATCCTGGTTGTTGAGACTGAAAGATCTCTTTATGATTGACATTTACAATTACGTCCCTTGCCTGTTTGTAATTTATGTAGACATGAATAAATCACAGATGTTGGTGTAGTGGTCTGCCAACTCCTAGCAGTGGAGTAGGACTCGTATTTAGCTTGGCAGTTATTTGAAGAGGGGTTAACAGTGGTACTGAGACAGATAGGACCAGCAGACACTACAATGCTGTAATCTTTTGCAAGAATATTTATTGTTATAATAACAACAACAATAATAACATTATTCCAATTGTAGGAATACATAAAACAAAAAAAATTGCATTTATGCTCTAAAATCACCTCAAAGCATTATTAACTGCACACAAGATTTTGGTGCTTCTTTTAGGTTACCTCATATGGTTTGAATTCCTATTTAACCAGTTAACGTTCCAAAGAGGTCTGAATCAAGTGAATTCTTTTTCAGGGAGACAGACCCCTGTTGAACCCATACAAAGACTTGGCATAAAGACAGTGAAACACTGTTACAAAAAATTTAAAAACTGCATTTAAACAGTTAAAACAACTTGGTAGCACAGATGCTTGAAAACCATCTTAAGCAAACTGCATGTGAACGACAAAAGTGAACACATCGCAACACATGGCAGATTCTTTGAACCCGCCAACAGTTTATAACAATAGACAATGAAAAGTAAAACAAAACAAAAAAAAATATGAAGACCAAATCACCACTTTGGTCCTAAGTGCTGTATTAAAATTGGTATCTATGGAACAACCACGAACATTCAGTTTCTTCCAGTGCTGGTGTATCTGGTTTTTCTTTGTTTATTCCTCCAGTCCTGATGTATCTGGATTCTCTGTAATATACACAAATAGAAAGACAAGGGACACAATAATCTAACAAAAAATATAAATAAGAGAAACTGAGCAAACTGGGCTTGTTACCTTGACAACTAACATCACCATTATAAACATAATTACTGTTGAGTGTAGGTGCAATTAGGTGGATAAAGCACAAAGCTCAGTCAATCATCATGAGGTTGGTTAGCTAGCATTATGAAAAATAGCATAACACCAGCATTTGCTAAGCTAAAGAAGGTGACGAAGAAAACACATCTGACAACTCTACTCACACAAAGCTTATGTGTTGACAAATTAAACATGACAAATTAAATCAAACAAAAGAAGAGTTTCCTTTAGATTAAGCTTTCCTATCAAAAACCTGAAGTTATTCATAACTAGGTTAACATTAGCTCATAGATTAATTAATAATAGGCAGTGGAAACTAAAAATAGAACAAAATTATTCCCATCCTTACTTTCAGGTAAACAGCCATTCATTTCATTTTATTTATTTATAACTAAGAGGCAATAGCCAGGCATTGACTGGCCACTAATGAAATCACCAAATGCCTAGGCTTTCAGGAGGCACTGTGACACACTGCCCAGGAAATGATGAAAACGTTCTAGGAAATATATAATAATACCACTCCTGCCTCTGTCTATTATAAGCTCCTTGAGTGGGACAAGAACACAGTTTTTCCTGACAAACGCAGCCTGACCAAACATCACAACTATTTGACAGCGTGATAAACAAGGTATTATCCAACAATAAATATGGCTGTTTTTACAGTACTAAAGGTTGATTATATGTTAACAAACGTTGTTCAATCATGTTTTTATCAATTAAGGAGCATCTCATAAATCAGGTATGATCTCTCAAGGAAGTCATCCAAGGTTTTAATTCATCTCAGTTAGATTACTGTAATTCATTGTATTTGGGGTTAAACCAAAAAAACATCACGCCTTTAGATGGTAAAAACCCAAAGCAGATTTATACCTTTGTTTAACATTCAAGCAATGTTTTATAATTAGATTTTTTTTAAACTTTACTACAGTTTGGCTGTAAAAACACAGACAATTTTCACAGTAAATATCTGTATTTTTTTTAAAAAGTCTCTGTAGAATAACTGAAAGTTTTTTTACTGTAATTTGACGGTAAGTGTTTGGCAACTTTTGCTGCCATACTTTCTACGATTTTTTTTTTTTTTCCAATGTACAACACTCCAAATTTACCTGCTCACAGCAAGCTAAGGTGATTCAAACCACACAATAAAGCATTCATGCAATATGGCTACTCTACCACTCAGTCCCCCCCTTTAACACAGCAGAAAGCCCCACAAGAAAAATAAAACAGAAAATGGCCCATTCAATGGATTAGTTAAAGGCACACTAAAATCTAATAAGTCTGAAAAAACAGTGGTTGGCTCCTCTAGTAGTGTCTTTGTTTAAAACTAAAAGAAACTGAAGCACATTAATATACAGAAGGAAATTTTACAAGAAACATTTTACAAAACATATGCAATGTAAAAGTAAACAATATACCTTGCTAGACTGGAACGCAGTCCTCTCCCTCAGTCAGAGACATGCAGGTGACTGGAATCTATATTTATAAAGAACCATGTTAATATTGTATTAAAGGGACTAAAAAACTACTTAAAAACATCTCCGTTCTACAAATAATAACAATAAGCAACTTTATTTATAGAGCACCTATAACATAAAATGCAGCTCAAAGTGCTTTATAAGAAAAGCTATTAAAACAAAAAGACAGATATTTAAAAATAAGAAAAATCTAAACAATAAAAAAAGCAGTAAACAATGAAAACCTGAAAAAAATAAAAAAGAGGTAACATCATAGGGAGAGAAAAAAGATAATACTGGTATAAAAACAACTGATAATAATAAAAGCCTTATTGAGCTTATGCCAAAGCTTAATTTGTTGAAGTCAAGCTGTAGTTTTTTTTATTTTTTATTCTAAATCTATAGCTAAAAAAATACTCTTTAATAATAACATTTTAATGATGAGTGATATATCTCAGAAATGGCAGGTACATCTTTCCATATGAATTATTTCTCTCACTGTGGTGAGTACTAGAAACTATAAATGACACTGTATTGCCTGATAATGTTAGTTGCTCTGCGCAGAATAACTCATGGTCTTTGCCACTTTGTCAATTCAGTTAAGACCTTATACTTTTTTGACAATTTCGCCTCTGAATGATTTTCGTTTTCCAAAAGTTCATTTATTTGCCACCACATCACTCTCTCTCTTCTCCCCCTTATGTCTCGCCCACTCTCTGCCTGTCTTTTCATCTAAATGGAAAGTTCAAAGGAAGAATTACTCCATTACCTTTAAAGATCCATCAATTTTTCAGCATAATGAGCCTCATTTGGGGTCTCATTGCTCAGGTTCCACAATTGTCTTGTATATTTCTTAATTCTATTATTTAAAGGAGATATTCTTGTTATTTTCAGTGCCTACCTTCACTTTCCATTTTAACATTTGGTCTTAAAAGGGATGGGAATGATGACAATTGCTTTCACAACTTCCTTACTTACCTTTATTGTTCCATTAGTTCACTTGAATTATAGTTCTTTGCCACAGTCTGCAGCACTTGTTCTCTCTGTTCAGTCCCAATTCTCAAGAGAGACTGTGTGTGTGTGTGTGTGTGTGTGTGTGTGTGTTTTATGATATTTATGACATTATGATAAGTTAAAATAAAAAATCTCCAGTTGGTCATCAAAATGCTTGGTCACACACAACTTTGGTGGTGATTTTTTTTTCAATAATTTAAATTTCTATTTCATTTTTTTCCCGATAATTTCTCTTTTCAATAATAAAAGGATATGGTGACATGAAGGTACTGTGTTCAGTTTGGCAACCTTATTTTTGATACTGACTGGCAGTTAATCTAGAAACATGCCCGTCTCTCTCTGCCAAGTACAGGTGCTCAGTACATGTGTAAACACGAGCCTTTCCTCCCAAGAAAAACAGCACAATAGGTTGTACTATCACTCCCCCAAAAATATCCTATAGTTACGTTTGAGTGACAGATGCCACCTAGTGGATGTAGTAATTATGACCTGAGGAAGTGGTACAGCTCAGATGATGTATATAGACATACAGTGGCGTCCAAAAGTCTGACAACCCCTAGTCAACATACTTCTATTTTGTATTTGTTTTGAATGCAATACAATTTTTTTCATTACAAATGATAATATCAGCTCAACAATTTGAGTGAAAAGTTGAATCTTTGAAAAATGTACATGAATTTAAGAATATCTTAGTATCTGGTATGTCCCCCTTTTGCTTCAATGACCACATGCACTTGAGCTGGCATGGACTCCACAAGTTTGCGCAATACCTGATGACCCATGTTATCCCAGCGTGATTTGACAATGTTCCAAAGAGCTTCTTGTGATGTCACAGAATGCTCGGCTTTCTCAGTCTTCATGTGCCCCCTTAAATGTTCAATGAGGTTGAGGTCAGGTGACTGTGGAGGAAAGTCCATGACAGTTAGGACTCCTTAGTCTGCTTTCGTCTTCAAGTAGTTCTTGCAAAGTTTTGAGGTGTGTTTGGGGTCATTATCCTGCTGCAGTATGAATCCCTCTCCACGAAGATGAAAAACCAGAGGGTACAGCATGTCACTGAAGAATGGAGCATCTTCTCCTTGGTCGGGGTCTAGTCAATTTGGTGTAGGTGTCCAACTCAAGAGTACGCAAAACACCCCCAGACTT
This sequence comes from Thunnus albacares, assembly GCF_914725855.1. Classification (NCBI taxonomy): domain Eukaryota; kingdom Metazoa; phylum Chordata; class Actinopteri; order Scombriformes; family Scombridae; genus Thunnus; species Thunnus albacares. The sequence continues at coordinate 33,173,227 of NC_058114.1, read as the reverse complement.
GAACATTCCCACCACCATGTGTCACTGACGGTTTTATACCGTAAATAGGACTTTTTTCCAGTCATCCACTGTGAAATGCTTGTACTTCTCAGCCCACCCCAAACATTGGCCTTGTTTCCCCTCCTTAGAAGTGGATTAGAAACTGCTGCTCATCCTCAGAGACCACTGCAAGACTCCCTTCTTTTGTTGATTGGAGTCTTGCGTTCTTTATTTAGCAAATTCTGTATCTGTGATGAAGTTGCTTTTCTATCTCTCAGGGAACTAAGCTTGATGTATTGATCTGACTGTGTGGTCACTTTTGGTCTGCCTGATCATGCTGTGGATACAACTGATCCAGATTCTGCAAAGTGTTATAGAGTTCAATGCACTGCCCCCTTAGAAACCTTTGGTCTAGCCATGATTTGATGCTGAGAAAGCCCCCTTTGCTTAGAATAACAATTTCACCTCTGACACTTTCACTTAGCTCTGATGCCATGTTTCCTACTATCACAATGCTACAATGATCTGCTGGAAACTTGAGGCACAGCCATATTTATAACAAGTGAACACTGGCTGCAAGTTGAGTTACTTGAACAAGCCTCTGATGAGTAGATCAGTTCCACCTGAGTGTCATCTGAACACATGCTTCAATGGAAGGGATACCACTCAGAGAAATCTGACCTTTCCTACAAAGGAGTTAAGTTGGTCAATGCCACAACTTTGCCTAAATTTAATTGCTGACCTAGGAATAGTGCAGAATCTTAAATATTACAGCCCATTCTCATTCCCAAGCTCCCAAACACTCGAGGCACTCTTTAGCGCCTGTATGAGACACACTGGGCTTTCAACTAACTCCAATGTAAACCTATCCACATCATTATTAAATGCATGACTTTTGGACCCCGCTGTAAGTTGACAGTTGTCTTGGACACTGCGGGTCGGGTGGACTTGGCAACAGGAGACTGTTTCCTGTTTCCAACTGTGGGTGTCACATTTCCAACCACCATTTGGGACAGTTTTTTAAAACCATAAATCATCCCCTAACCTTAACCCTGTGGTGTTTATTGTTGCCATGATGATGAAGGTTGTCTAACTTTAAGGAAGTAGGAACTTTGACCCACACCATGTTTCTCAAACCTTAAAAAAGTGATCATTTTAACCCAAACCATGATCTTTCCCTAAACCTAACCAGACCTTAACCACAGCATTGTCCCATCATAAAACATTATTACTTTTAACAGTGATTTGTAACTGTTTTGGAAAGCACAGACAAATGGTGTTTGTCCTGTGGATTACTGCCGATATGAGGTGCCAGATTAAAAAACACTGCTATGTGTTGTTGTGGAGTGCATGTGGTCAAACTTTGTATTTGGCCATTTAATTTGGAGAACTTGGAAAGCACAGCTATAATACTGAATCCTCAAGCTGAGCTCACTACACTGAATCACCAATGTCACTGACTCTCTAGCTACTCTCCCTGGTGACTGAAAGTGCTATTGTCAGCTTGGCCTTGATATACATGTTACTTATGTTATATATATGTTACTTACTTGTTAGAGCTCAGTGAAAGACACAGCTGTGAAGCAGTCAAGAATTACCACTGTCACAGATGACAAAAATAGGAGAAAATACATTTATTTTCTCATGGTTGAAAATGTATGTATTGTGCGTTGTGTACGTGTACAATGGCAGATGCTGACTGTAGAGCTTTTCACACTCGGGGGAGTGACTGTGGCAGCTATACACACAGTGACATCACATGCATACTATCTATTAAAACTAGACAGAGCTGCTGTTCCTCTCGGCAGATAAAACAATGAACTTTTTACAGACAAGGCCCCCAGGAATCAGTGACTGATAAACAAAAAATTCACTTTAAAGGAGCATTTTTCAAATTATTAGTTGAACTTGAACATTATATTAATATGTTTGACAGGCTACATGTGTGTCCTGTATGCATGTCAGTGCTTGAAACTTTGCATCAAATGTTCAACATGTGTGTGAGGTAGAGCCAAAGAACAGGCCTGAGTGGGTCAGCACATAATAAGGGTTTGAAGTACTTCTTGTAGTAAGACATCGTCCATTCTGTTTGCTACACAAGGGCAGACAGTGGAGAGCATGAATCATTCAACAAAGCCGTGTTGACAGCTCTTGGAGGGAGCTGCATGGCGCCCTGGTCTCATCTGTGTTTGCTGAGCTAAAACTGCAGCTCACCTTCAGAGGCTCACACTGAGAACCAGTTTAACCCCACAGCCCACTCACTGGGAAAGTGCTTCACCATTTATATTCTACCTGAATAATTCACAGACAAGACTATAACAACTCAGTGAAGCTGTGCTACAGAAGGCAGGGTTCACTCAAGTTGAGATGTTGCAGCTAAATTCCTGCCACAAGTTGAAGTCATCTGCTTGGCTTCACTCAAACTCAATGGATGAGATCCAAGAGGATCCAACAATATAAACTTACATTTACTCATAATCTAAATTCTCTTGCTGTTAGTGTTCACTTTTACAAGCGTCTGTGAACCAAAAGAATAATGTGAGGCTTAGGACAGAGTGAAGAGTAAAAGAGGCTTAGAAAAATGAGAAGGCCAAGTTCTCTGTCAGTTTCGCATGCAGTCCAGAGAATGTTAAGGTGCTCTTGAAGATGAAAAAACTGAAACAGTAAAAGAGATTTCTTTTAAAAATTCAACTGAGGCCAAAGCCTTAAAAAAAGAGTCCCATACAGCTACTGGTAAAACCTAGTACTTATCATTTCATCTCATAACCTACACAGCCCCGTAGTTGATAATAATAATTCAGAAGTGGGTTTTACAGTGTGACTGTCAAGCACAGTGATATGTTTGACAGTAAGGCACATGGCATTTAATGCTGCAATGGCAAAGAGCTGCAGCTCATTTCTCTCTGTCTCCTCTTTTCATTCTCTTGCTTCTCTCTGCTCCTTATATTTGAACCCTTTGAATATTTTTAACAATTTGCATCAAAATTTGTACAACTTAATCTCAAAATCAGAACTCTGTCAAACCAGAATGCAGAAACCATACACACACATCAAAATCAGCAGAATCTACCCTTTACACAGATGGCCATGATCTGTTAAGGATATATGTCAGTAAACTCACTTTGAAATCATGAGAAAAACGTTGCTCCTTATAACTCGAGGTCTCAGTTTATAATCGTCAAATTTATGACTTTTTCTCCAGTAAAACTTTTTACAGCTACATCCATGCCTGTGTGGAAACCAGAAGTGCTGAGAAGCAAACACAACACTCTGTGGAGCAGATTCACCATCATGTAAAAAAAAAAGACTGTTTTCTTTCCCAAAAACCGTGATATCACAACTTGATATCAATCATAATGATGTCACAAAATGTATTGATGCCTGGCTGACTGATAAAAATAAATAAATGAAAATGGGATTTCTGTTTTTTGTTTGACCCTATCAATATATTTTTTGACATTAATGACATTTACCAATACTGAAGTCTGTCCTCCAAATGAAGCAGCAAGTCTGTGGTCCTTAAGATTTTGAGCTTGTGAAATGGTTTGTGAATGTGTAATAAAGTTTTGCAGCTGTCGAAATATTTTGTGCATGTGTGAAAAGGTTTTGTGCACACAGATATAATTTGCATCAGTGAGATTTCACAAAGGCTGAGAGATTTCCTACCTGTGTATGGGACACTTAAGTTACAAGCTACAAACTACAAGTTACAGGTACAAATTTTCACCCTGTTTTTACAGCCGAATCCAGTTGGTCGAGAGTCAATCTGTCCAATCAGAGGGCAGATGTTTCCGTTGCATTCATTCCCCTGCAGATCCTGATTTTTAAGATGGACGACAGTGCAGGCTCTACTGCGTCCCAGGTGGGTTTAATTGTACTTGAGGATGCTGTAAATATTAATGGTAAACATTTAATGTGTTGTGTATTTAGCTTATTGTAAGGCAACACAGTTTTCCAAATGTATATTTTCAATTTCAAAAAGGCTGCTTTATGTACTCCGATTAAAACGGTAATGTAGTTTTAGAATGTTGGCAAATATCCACTAGTGTTGCCAAAGTAGCAGCATCAACGCTGGCAGGAACTTTGCAAGCTGAAGGCAAACACTCACTCAAGCTGTATTACATACTGTTGCTCTGCTTTAGCATGTTTGATTAAATAATGTAAGCATTGCTAGGCTAATCATTAAAACATGTTTCTGAGAAAAATTGCCCTGAGCTAGTTGTATCCCCAGATGGATCAACGGATGACGTTATTGTATGATTATAATGTGTTGTGCTGCCACTGATGAAGTTGAAGCTCTATTTCTAAGATCTTTCTAATAAGAGTAATATCCATTCCTCCCCTGTGCCAATAATTAAAATAAATTACTTTGTGTGTAGTTGCTGAATACATCCATTAGAAGCAGTGCTGTATTAGCAGACATATAATTTGTGTGAACTGGTAACACTCATATGCTAATAGATATGAGTTGTCATTCTCATATTTCAGATACTGAAGGAGGCAAAAGACTACAGCTCCACCCCGAAAGTTCAGAGGGCCATGGTTATAAATGAGTGTCATCAGGGCCTAGGATGCTACAGCTTTGATCCAGAAGGCCAGATGATCCACATCAGACTGGTTTACAGCCTGCTATACCAGCCTCAACCACTGAGGAGCCATGACAGGTATGACATGTATGAAAATGTATCACTGACCCCACTGCTGTGCAAGAGGTGGTTGTTACACTTAAGTCATACATACAAAATATGAATATTTTTCATCCAGTTAATCTATTTGACATGAGCATCAGTTCTGGTCAAACTGTCAGTGTTGCTTTCTGAAAACAGAAAAGGAACAAAGTATTTCAAAACAATACAGGCAACATCTGTGTATTATTAATGTTTCCAAACAGTTAACTTTTTTTATTTGCATGTAAAGACTCAATATGTGGATTCTTTGAGATTTTTAATTGTATTTTTTTTTCTAGAGACCACAGAGACAGAGGTTTGCTCCTGCATCAGATGAAGACCACCTGTGAAGTATCAACAGTCACCACATCAAACTACATGTCTGTCATTAAATTGCCCTCTATATAGCTGTTCATTTATATTTGTGACTTGTAATCCAACCTTCTGTATATCTTTATTCTTGAGCCAAATAAATAATTACAATTCTAAAAAGTCATAATTAATTTTGTTTAACTACTTAATAACTGCGTGTCATAATTAACTGTTAATTGATTTGTCCATGCCATTAGTCTAAATGAAGGTGAGGGTCTAGTAAAAATAGTTAATGGTACAATGATGTGACAAACATGTATTTGCTCAGAAACAATTCGCTGTAGTCATTTTATTGTAAAATAAATAATAGCACAAGAAATATTACATAGCAAATGAAACATATATAAGTATCTATTTACAGTGTAAAGTACCTCAAACTATTTACTATTAATGGAACCTACATCATCATACAGATGAAACTGTGCTTTCTGTGATACTCTGGATATCATTCTCCAAAAACAGCAATTTGGGATGACAAGTATGTGACACACTGCCATGCAAATACTGTCTGTTATCCTCCGCCGTGTCTGGCAGGTCAGCTATTACCTGGGTGTCATTCATACATGTGATCCTCTGTGCAACACTCCCTCTGGGAATATATGTGCATCCATACACAGCATTGTTGAAATTGTCTCTAGTCATTGGTCGTAGCATTTCCTCTCTACAGCTGTCAGTATTTCCCTGCATTTCTTACCAACACACTGAGCAGGATCCTTAGGATCATCAACATTCTCTGCACCGTTTTCCACAGCCCCTGCTGTGCTCCTGTCCACTGCTCACACTTCCACCAGACCATCGGCTCATAGAAGCACCTGAAGAGATGAATTCATACAGCTCTACCTGTGCCAACAAACAGAATCAGATTAAAATGCAAACCAATCGCAGCACAGAAAATGTAATCAGTTTCCTGCAAATTTACTGGCTTACTGTTATCATCAACTTTACCTAAGCTAATAGCTAACACTAACTTTATCTTAGTAAGCAAGTCAATATGAACCTGATACTATCCTCAAATTTACAATGAAGCTTCTGTAATCCCACAGGAGCTAGACTGTCAAAGACTGTTGACTGTACAGAGAAGTGGGCTAGTGTTCATGTCTAACTATGTGTAATTACTGTACATGTCTCCATTCTTGGTTTGCCTTCAGCTTGCAAAGTTCCTGCCAGCGTTGATGCTGCTACTTTGGTAACGCTAACGGACATATGCTAACATCCTAAAGCTACATTACTGTTCTGTTCTGGGTACACCAAGCAGCCTTCCTGAACTTGAAAATATGCATTTGGACAACTGTGTTGCCTTACAATAACAGCAAACTAACTGCAAGCTAAATACACAACACATTAAATGTTTACCATTATTATCTACAGCATCCTCAGGAACAATTAAACCCACCTGTGTAATGGGAGAGCTCGCACTGTTGACCATCTTTCAAGACCTGCAAGGTGATGAATGCAACAGAAACATCTGCCCTCTGACTGGACAGGGCTATATGGCTGTCCGACAAGCACTTCTGACAGCTGGTCCCTTAACCTGACCTGTGCCCAGAGGATATACTTTCTTTTAATTAGATGAGAAGGTCAATGCCACTCTTGTGTATGTATGATAAATAAAATCCTGGATCCAGCAGCTGGTTAGCTTAGCTTAGCATAGAGGCTGGAAACATGAGGAAACAGCTAGCTTGTCCAAAAGTAGCGCCACAGGAAGTCAGCTCGGCCAGCTCAAGTGTCGGCAGTGCATGCTCTTAACTGGCTCGGCTGGAGAAGGACTCTTGTGCTCTGTGGGCATAAAAACACGGAAGCGTGCAGAACATCCTGGGAAATTTTTATGGCTGGAATATATAAGAATATTTTGGCTTGTGCACCACTGAGCAGCTTTCATAGGAATGGATGGGGCACCATCTTGTAACACAGTATCCAGTTCTCCTTAATACATCCATGGTTGGCCACTATGCCAAAATCACTTCACAGCTCAGTGCTGTTCCTGGGGGCTTGCAAGAGAGTGGTATTAATCTTCTCATATAACTCTCACCACGAATAAGTGTATTTTCCCAAAATGTAAAACTATTCCTTTAAGACCTGCCCCGCTAAACCCAACTGCTGCTGCCAAATCTAATCCGAGACCCAAGGCTACATTCTACTTTCATCCATTACTGGCTGTTAGAGTGCCAGGCTAATGTAACACAGGCTGAACTCACATGACATGCATGGACACAGATGATCACTACAGGAGAGAAAAATAGCCAAATTTTTTTAAATACATTTTTTGCCTAAGCTTGAGGCTTTACACAACAAAATGACACAGATCTGAAACCTGATACTTTGTCGGGACCCTTTGGGTTTGGGTCAGTTAGCGGAGCTGTTTCACAGGTTACTTAGCCTGCAGCCTGTTTGAACATTTCTGACTTTGGCACTAAAGACTCTATAGTTCTATGATCTATGTCTTGTGTATGTTGTACATTTTATTTTAGTTTTTATGCTTCATATTGTAATAGTACATGTTTTTATATAGTATTCTAGTTTTTCTATGTTACTCATCTAAAACTCTAAACCTTCTCTAGTATTTACTTTGTCCATCTATCTTTCACTGCTGTGACACACTTCCAATTTCCTTGCATGGGATCAATAAAGTTTACCTTATCTCATCTCATATAACACGGAGATGAATGTGCAGGAAACATATAAAAGCTGCAGCAATTTTCACTAGGAATGTCTGATTTTTTCTAAAGAACTTCTGCCATCTGAATAAAGATGCTGTAATCACATAGATAATTAATAATAATTAACATCTCTGTTTATGATCCTATATGAAAACTCCTGGGTCCACCGCAGACCAACATACAAATGAAGCAGGTTTATCAAGAACTTTAGAACATATCTCCTCTAGCACCTGTCAGTGCTGTCAGGTGTTCTGTTTGACAGGAAGTCAAGGTAAGGCAGGAGGAGATGAGGAGGAAGAGGAGGAGGAGGCAGAGCCTGGTATGAATAGAAAACTGCCAAACACTCTTCCCATCCACAGCGGTGGACGACAGCTGTAACACACTCTGGCAGCTCTCCATAGGATCTGTGTTATTCAGAGCTTCAGTGAGTGTGAGCATGAGGAGAGGGGGGCGCCTATGGAAGCAGCTTTGAGGTTCAGTAAGAATGAATACTCTGGACACAGCTCTGTTGTGAGTCCTTCACGAAATTGTGTTCTTGCAATTGCTATAACTAAGGCAAATGCTGCCAAATTTCACATTATTTTTCTTACAATTTAGTCCTTGCCTATTTTCACAAAAATGGTCACACTGGAAGAATGCTTACAAAAGTGACCAATCATCACCCTTTTCTGCTTAAAATAATCCTCTAAAGTACCATTGCTGCAAGCTCAGGTGAAATAAAATCAAGCCTGCACAAGATGTCTTGTGCATTGTTTTATCCACATTTCCCCAGAATATTTGGTAAGCATTGGGATCACCACTAGTATTTATAATAGAGTTCTGTGGGTTTGACCAATGTTTGAAGGGTTTTAAGACCCTTTTTTCTTTGAATGTCTCTTACTTTTTGCAGGATGTGTATCACTCTCTCACAAACTTCACTGCTAAAAATCTCAGCAGCCATTTTTAAACCAACACATTACAACACTCATGTGCAATAGACATGAGTAGCATCTAATGAGCATGTAGTATTCATGAATGTATGTGTGTTTGTGTTGCTGCAAGTGTACTGTATATTTGTACTGTTACATCATTACCCTTGGCTGAACCTGATGCATCAAAAGCTGCTGCTGCAAATAGAAGCTACTGTGGAATCTATAATCCTATTTGGCTGAGAAAAAAAACAAAGAAAAAAAAACATCAGCTGATCAAACTATCCAAGCGGCAAAAGAAAGAGAGAAAGAACAAAAGCAATAAGAATGAAGGAATGAGGGAGAGAGAGGCAGTATCTTTGTAAAATTCTGACTCCCTTAAAAGGATGTTTATATGCTATTTAATGGTTTTGTTAAAAATGTCTTGGAGGAAACATTATTGCTGCCTGGATTATGTTCACTGGCGAAGTTTTTTTCTAGTCCATGAAGTGCAATGTCATTGTTCCACACATAGGTTGTAGTGAGGTGGTCCATGTTGATTATGGGTCTACAAAGCACAGGATTCTGACCAGGCCACTAAAACAAGATTTTGAATTTTGGTTAAACAGTTAAAGTATAAACCTCCTTGTCCTGTCTCATTGTTGAATTTTTCAGTATTTAACCAAGACCACTGTCTTTCCCTAAGCTTAACCACTTAACCTAAGAGCTTTGAGTTGTGTAAACATTACCATAAAAATACTAATAATGCTTTTATTACCACAAGTAGATATTTTGTTGCCACGGGTAGATATCATGGCATATCTATATAGTAGATATGTCACGAGTAGTGTGAATATTGACAAGCATTCACATTCTACTGTGACAGTTAGTACTATGCAGTACTGTATAGTACTGAATATGACCAATTTTGAGCTAGCTTTTCTGTTGTAAATATCACAAAATATAGTTCCTGGGCATCAGAATTTTTGATATTTGCATTGCAAGTAATGTCCAGCTAAACCAGAAGGGGTTCGCAGGGCTGAGCGAGTAGTTTTAAAATCCTAACATATTTTGAAATCAGGAGAGAAGGAGAAATTTTGCTGAGAGCTCTCAAATCTTAAACATACTCAACCTACATAACCCCCCATCTCAGACAGACATGTTAGCATACTCTCTATCTTTCCCTCTCTCACTCTTATCTGTGTCTTGCCTCATCTCTTTATTTTCTGTTCAGTTTTGGACACATGTCCCTCAGACCTGCAGGCTGCAGCTTCACCACAGCTAGCGTTACTTCACAAGTCCTATCTTTTTTACTCCTACCGTTGATAGGGATGTCCACATTCATGCAAATATCAAACATGTTGGAAATTAAATTTTAGCTATTTAGTGTCCAGTTATACTAATAGTAACCTTCCAGTCAATCAGGATTCAGAATTTTCAGTGGTTATTGTATAAGTTAGTTTACCTTACATACAGTGATGTGCAATACAATATAGTGCATAAGAAAATATGGAAAATATGAGCATAGTATCCTGGTTATGACAGTATTTTTACCAGTCTGTACATGTAAACATCATGGAAACCTTATTCTTATCTTCAAAAACCCAAACAAATGAATATGCCGGGTTTCTCCAGCTTTCCAAGCACACTGCACCAGCATATCTTCAAGTCAAGGGATATAGTAGAATAACTCCAAAAGCAAAAGTTTCTCTCTCTGTGAAAAAAATAAGATGAGAGTTGACTAATTGTTGGCCACCACACCACCAAACGTTGATAACAACAACCATGAAACCACTGTGCATGGAAACGAGTGTCATTTCAAAGCTGTTTTTGTCGTCAGGCCTGAGATGTGAAGCTATTAAAGGAAGACTGTTTATCTTCAGTTAGATACAGTGACCATTAAATTGGAATATTATGTCTGACACTGCAATGCAATGAAAAGTAAACCAGTTTGTTTGCACAGCTTTTATTTAACACTCAACTGTTCAAGTGTTTTGTTTTTGTTTGTATGTTTTTTGCTGTAATAGCAGTAGTATGAAAGTGCCAATTTGTTTGTGAGGTATTGTGTAATTTTTTTTCACACTGAAGCTGGCAAATGTGAGAGGAAGTTGGTGAAATATTTGGTGGTACTATAGATCTCACTGGGAGATACCTCCACTGATGACTGAGAGATTTGAGATTTGGAGGCCAAAAATAGCATCACAATTTGCATGTCTACAAACCAACAAACTAGCATGAAATGTAAAACACATGGCTAGTGTGGCTACAGCACTGTGGCCAAAATTTGTTTTCTGTTTTGCTGCATGCTAGCCATGCTAGCATCCGGTATGGCAATGTGGGTCCACCACTTTGTTCCAGACTGACATATCCCAACAATTATTGGATGAGTTACATGAAATTTTGCACAGACATTCATGGTCCCCAGATGATATCCTAATGAGTTTAGTCATCCTCTGACTTTTCCTCTAGTGCCACCATGAGGTTGACATTGGTGGTGTAGAGTGACATATCTTGAAAACTATTTGATGGATTGTCATGAAATCTGGTACTTCATGCTTTCCTCAGAATGAATTGAAATAACTTTGGTGATCTCCCATCTTTTTCTCTAGTGCCTGTAGTGTCAGAGTGTTTGTAGTGAAGTGATGTTCCTATACCACTTCCTAGTAGTTGCATGAGGTTAGTTACTTCCTGTTACCAAGCAACTGAGAAAATAAATGGACTTCACTATGTTGAGAAGTAGCCATCTGTGTCTGATGCTTTATTAGGTTAGTACAGCCCACAGTCATGGCATAATATGGTGTCAGAATACCTCTGTAACGAGAAAGTAAGAAGCCAGATGAGTGCCTTGCTCATGGTGACTGAAAGCTCACATAGCATTAATTCCAACTGATTGTTTTACCAGCTTTACAGGCAAGGGCCAAGGTAACAAGCTAGTGCACAAGTGCCTTGCCCATTCAGCAACATGGAACGATTTCAAGTTTCTCTGCTTCACCAAGCCGTAAGAATGGCAGAAGTGGATTTGCCGCTCAGAGAGATTTAGGATAGCATCAGGGCTAGAACTGCAGCCGGATGCAAACCAAGTTAACACGTTGATTTGCATGATGGGAGTCAAAGATACGGGCGTGATAACTTTACTGAGCCTGTTGAATCAGGAGGTGAGTGAGTACAACACATTAAAAGCTAAACTGGATGCACACTTCATAGTTTGAAGAAATGTCATTTTTGAACATGCAAAATTCAACCAAAGACAACAAGAACCAGCAAAGAACACATTAAAGCACAGGCAAAACCATTTAGGCCTGGGAGATAAGTGCAACAAAACAAGACTCACTAAAGACCCGCTAAATAGAAAAATACAAAAAGTAATGGAGAGACACGACAGTGCAATAATTGTGGCAAAACACCATCTCACAGCAAACACCAGTGCCCAGCCAGAGATGTACTTTCCAATAAGTGCAAAAAGAAAGGACACTATGCAAGAGTGTGCAGGTCAGGGGATGTAGAAGAAATCCGGATTGCATGTGAGAATGATGAGGGCCAAGTTGCATTTCTAGGTTCTGTGACCTCAGATGACACATTGGTTTGCTATGGTGAGAGTAAACAACCATGACTGCAAACTCAAAATAGACACAATAGCAGATGTAACTGTGTTTCCAGAGAATGAGTATCAAGCCCTATAGAGACCAAAGTTGCAGCCTATAAAGATTAAACTGTATGGTGCAGGCATGTCCCCTCTTACAGTTAGAAGGGAATTTACTGCTAAATTGAGTACAGTCAGCAAAAACGTAGCGACATCATTGTACATAGTGGCGGGTCTGACGAAGGGGCTACTCAGCCGTTCCTGCAAGTGTCACTCTCAGACTAGTAGCAAGAGTGGAGACAGTGTCACTGAACTCATTAGAGTCTGTTAAACAGCAGTTTCCAAAACTGTTCAGTGGCTGAGGTAGAATGGAGGGGAAGTACAAAATTTAGCAAAGAGCGGATGCCAAGCCATTCACCTTGTCCACACCTCAGTGTGTCCCACTACCTCTTCTACCAAAAGTCAAGGGTGAACTAGCCGCATGGAAGAGCTTGGAGTGATTTCCAAAGTGGAGCAACCTACAGACTGGTGTGCAGTGATGGTCCAAATACCAAAACCTGATGACAAAGAGGTTTGCATATGTGTAGACCTGACAAAGTTGAACAACTCAGGCAAATGTGAGAAACACATGCTTCCTTCAGTGGAACACACCAATAGACAGTTAGAGGGTGCCAAAGTATTCTCAAAACTGGATGCAAATTCAGGATTTTGGCAAATCCTCAAAGAAGTTGGCTCTACTCAGCATATTCATTACTCCATTTGGGAGATACTGCTTTAACAGACGCTGCTTTGGCATCTCCTCAGTATAGCAACATTTTCAAAAAAGAATGTCTCAGCTGCTAGAGGGTGCGGATTGAGTAGTTTACCAGATGGATGACATCCTGGTCCACGCAGAGACACAGGCACAGCATGACACACAACTGTTGGCAGTGCTAAAGCGGCTGGAGCAAGCAGGTGTGACGCTGAAAAGTGAGAAGTGTGAATTCTCCAAAACCGCCGTCAAGTTTCTGGGACAGATCATGAACAGGACTGGAGTAAAAGCAGACCCATACAAGGTGAGAGCTGTCAACAACATGAACTACCCCACAGATGTGAGTGAGGTGAGAAGGTTTCTGGGGATGTTCAATCATTTAGGCAAATACCTCCCTCACCTAGCAGAAAAGACACACCCACTGAGAGAGCTACTGAGTCACAGCCAGTGGCATGGACAGACATTGTGAATCTTGGCCTCCTGACTGAGTCACCTGTGCCCGCCCTGGACAAGTCTCCATCCCCATCGAGAAAACAAGCCCAATAGCCTTACTGTTACACGTATATAACTGTGTATAAGTATTTCTGAACATAGCCTATTAGGTTACCTTTATTACAATGTTGCAATGTCTGTGGATGCAACCACGGTTCGAATGTATATTAGCTTATGTATTGTATAACTGCTATGTTGCTCCACAAATGTCAAAGCATGGAGTCTATAGCCTAATTATTTGACAGCAAGTAGACAAAGTCTTTATTTTTTGTGTTTTAATGTTTTGTGAGTATAGCCTAGATCTAGCATACGTGATGTCATTGAATCAGATAGTGGTAACTATGCCATAGGCTGCAGCCACCGGTCCCACAGTGTTCCAATTTAATGTTTTAAAATGATTAATCACTGACAGTTTAGTTACTCTGTAGTGCAGATAGGCCATAATATTGTTGACTCAGACTGTTGCCTGTGTTGTTGAGTTGAATTAAATAAATGCAGGGATCCTCCAAAGATGTATATCCGTGTCAGTTAATGTTTTTGTATAAGTGAATGTTCATCAGAGAGAGAGAAATTAGACTTTTCAATTGCCTCTACGCTGTTAGGGTCTCGGCTGTCGTCCAGTTCAGCACCACGGACAGCGCCAAGCCACAGCCCTGCTGTGTCACTGTCTCAGTGGCGTACTGACACAGAGATGAAAGGGAACCAGTTACAGAGAAACCCTCATTAACAAGAGATGAAGAGAGAAATAGATCTATTTAAACGAGATATTTGCTTGTCACAAAACAATGCTGTGAACTGACAAGGAATGAAATTAATAAGCTTTGCTTGTGAAATATCCTTCAAAAAGTGAAAACTAATAGTTTTCTATTATGATCTTTCTTATGTTACATTGTAAAATCATTTTGCCCACCATCATTTTACATTTTTCTTCTTTTGGAAATTCATTCTTTTTTTCAATTTTAGGATTACTTATGTTTCAGTATTTTTTGTGTTTATCTAAGACTGCTGCACACCACAACAACACCAAGACAAATTCCTAGTATGTGCTTCCCTGTATGTACTTGGCAATAAACTCAATTCTGATTCTGATAAGCTGTACACTGAAAGATCTACTTAATAAATAGTGTCATGTTCATCCATACATTGTGTTTTTACAAGCAACACATCACATCCACACACTGGTACACAGCAGCAGCATTTGGCTCAAATGCCTGTTTGGATTGAGGGGTTGTTTTGCAACAACAGATATCTCTGTTTATTATCCTAAATCATGTTTTTTCTGTGTGTGTGTACTCCAGGGATTATCAATCAAACAGGTGTTTGTTTATTCATTTTAAGAATGGCTTTTATCTGTTTTTGCAAATGAAGTCTTTATATAATACGTGAGAGGTAATATTTCAGTTTATTTTACACAATGGTATCAATTTAAAACCATTTCTAACATTTCATTCTTCTGCCATCGGAGTCACAGTTTCTCATTTCTCCAGTTTATGTGCGTGTACATGGGTCAGAGTTTCTGTGGAGGACCACACATTCTGCTGTCAAGTTTGTTTTTTATAAATCCCAAAGTTTGCTTTGAAAGTGGCATATGCCTTCTTTTGTGTGTACACAGTGCTTATAAATGAGGCCCCTTGGCATGTGAGCAATTCTCAGACTTCCCAATTGGCATTGACATAGAAACCAACCATAAGCCTCTAGCACCACTTTTGGGATCTAAGAACTTGGATGAGTTACCTCTGCATCTACAGAGACTGAGAATGAGCCTGATGAGATACTCATACTGTGTTTCACACGTTCCAGGCAAAAACATAGCAACTGCTGACATGCTGTCCAGAGCGCCGGAAAGGGATACAGGTGACAAAAACCTGGAGACGGAGATTAATCTGTATGCACATCATGTGATGTCAAGTCTTCCAGCCACGGAGCAAAAACTGCAATGAATCAAGGAGCATGAAGACGGAGATGATGATGATGATGATGCATGTGTAGAAATACAGAAGTTCTACAGTTAAAAAAATGTAGTGCCATAGGAAAGGGCTGACTGACGGCAAGGTAAAGCAGTGAAAATATTCTAAATATAGCATACACTTAAACTGATATTAATTTTTTTAAGTGGGCTTTTATTTAGGCAGCTAAAATACGTTTTGCTGCTGGCCCTGTCAGCAGCAAAACATACAGCAGTACATTGCTTAGCTTCTGTGCCTTTACTCCTGCCTGCTTCTCCAAACTGGAGGTGTGCCAACCCAAATATACTGCAGATAATACACTAACTATAGATAACTACCTCATACAACCCCACTTCAAAAAATCTGAACAGTACCTTTAAGGACTTTAAACTAGATAAAAGATACTCTCAAGTGTCAAAGTGACCTGCATGGGGCAGAATAATCCCCTCACTCAGCTGAAGGAATGGGTAGGCCACCCCACCTTCACAGTTAGGTTGAAAATAGATAATTGAACATAGTTGTTAAAGACATTGTTCAGTAGAACTGGAGAAACATAAGTTTTGTTTTGGTTCTAGAGTTTGTCTTACAGCTGGGAATAATTCCTATCTAGTCAAAGACTGAACAAAAAAATGGGAAGTTACTAATAGACAATAGATGAATAGAAACTATGGACTTGCTCTGTGACATGTTGTGGGGAAATTTGCATCGCTCACTCAAGAACACAAAGACACATTAGAGAGCATTAAGCGCTGTCAGTTGTTGAAGCAGTACAATCAAAACACATCGGAAGTAGTGTAATCAGAGCACACTAAAATCAGAATAACTACATTGTATTCTGATGAGAGAGACATTATAAGATAGGAGAAGTCAGATAACAGATAACAATTACAGATGAATGATTTTTTGAATATCCAGAGAGAAGAGCCATCTCCATTGCAGCCCTTTTGTCTGGTCACTGGCACACAGCCAAACATCTTTATACCTTTATACAGAAGCAAAGTTAAAAAAAAATAACCACCAGTATCACCAGTATCCAGGTATGGTCATAGATGATCTCAGAGTTCAAGCGCTCAGCTCAGTCTGTGTAGGGTGTTTGCTATCAATAGCTAAGGAGTGAGGTAGGATCAAAGCTCAACTACTCTGGGAATAGGTTACCTCCACAGGTATGTATGCAAGAATGACAGCACACTGGTGTGGACCAAAGTGGCATCGAATGACATAGTCACATTGTTATCACATTGAGATGAAGAAAAAAACACTCAGAAGGGGGGATGTAGTGCACACCTGGTGTTATGGGTCGGTCCCGAGGGGCCAGGCCCACCCATCCAGGAATTTGGCCCTCCCAGGAGAATCAGCATCAATGCCGTTTTAATGCATGGGCTTACCAGGGCTCAAGCCCCAGGCCTGACAACATGAAAGGGCCCTCGAGGTTTGGGAAAAAAATTAAATAAAATTCACAGGGAGGAATAAAAACTCCTGCCTCATTTGTACAGTTTTTGTCTGTTTGTGGTGTCTGGATTTAGTGAAAAGTGACACATCTGTCCTTGTGTTCAGTATCTGCTGCTCCTAAGTGGAAACCAGCACCTTTTTTAATCTTTCTGTCATCTCCTTCTGTTTCTAAGAAGCTTGTTTAATCCTCTGAGGTTCATTTTATGACAGTAAGTAACTGTTATTCAGAGTTTTAACCGTCCAGCGGCTGTTTGTCAGCATGGGACGGTGGAGCAGGAAGTTTGAAAGCAGCTAACTGAGGTTAGAATGCTGGCCGGTGTTTCAGTTTAACCATAGAGTGTGTTAACTGGTGACTTTCAGCTGAATGTGTTGTGGTTGTCATGGTGACAGCAGCTGTTGAAAACATGAACAGACCATGTAGGTGTCCTCCTAAATGTCTTAAATTATCGTATGTTCAGCACAGTATATATTTGTCTGGCACTTTTTGTATTACATTATGTAAATTAAATGGTGTCGCCAACAAGAGGCACTCACATTTATCCACTTATTTTTCTGAAATCAGTATTTTTAAATTGCTTGCTTGAGAGGAAACACTGAATCTTGTTACAGTATCCACACTGTTGGTCAAAATTAAACAGACAGTAGGCTGGTCAAACCGGGTGACCACATTGTTTACACAATATTTAGCCACAAACGGAAACAGAATGACAGAGCTGGTTAATTGGTTGAATATGGGCCACTTTCCAATTGAGGATAACTGTATAAAATTTCAAGTTAGACTACATCTGCGCTGCCAACTTACAGGCTGCATTTTGGGGCCCGCCCATAAAAACCTAATGCCTGTCCAGTTACTTTCCTCTGGTGCCAGGACTGATGTAGTGTCAGTGTTTGTAGTTGAGTAATGTTCCTATACTACACCTACACTATGTTGAGAAGTAGCTGTGTCCAATTCAGCCAATAGTTATAACTTAACAGTGCCTTCAGGTCATTAGTCCAATACTTTGGTTTATGACCAAATATCTGAGAAACTACATTCCCATCAGGCTCAGCTGTACTTCACATGTCCTGCTAATAAAAAATTATTATTTTTCAAAACACACCGTAATTTTAACAGTATAAACTCAAATTATGTAACTGTAGCAGCTACACGCAGTTCAGTCAGTGCAGGTTAATTTCCTCAGTCACATTACCTGCTCCAATCCCAGATTACACCAAACATCGATGGTAAAAACTATGTCTGTAGTCACGTCTTCTCTAAAACATTTTTACAGAGGTGGCTTGGTCTATTTTCAGCAGAACAGACACTATTGATTGATCATATTATAGGAATATTATAGGAATACTACAGGCAGCAGTGTCTCTATGATCCTCTCGCTCTTCTGCAACTACACATTGCTACTTGTTACTTTGATCGTGACACTACTCTATGGAGTATATAGGCTACAATATAGTATAGAATTGAGTATTTATAGTATATAGCTCAGTGTGACAGTGTGACATGCAATGAACCTGCTAGCCCACTGTTATCACAGCGTATCGGGACATTTACAGCGACAACTTGCATTTCAGTGTTTGTGTACTATATTCACATCCTCTGTCAGTCCTGCTGGAAATGGAAATGACCTGCCCCACTGGATGGTTAATTTACTCAAATGATTCCATTCTACAAAATGAAACTTAATTTAAAAAGTTGTTACAAGTTACAGCAGTCAAATCATGTCACATTAAAATTGTAATTAAATATTGGTCACCTTTCATTTCAACATATTTTCACATTCTGTATCAAATTAGGGGAAACAGCAAATGAAAAACAAACTTTTTTCATTACATTGTCTGACTTTAGGGATAATTGATTATGAGCAATTTTATGAGAAATTGATGATAATCACTTCATTTTAAAAAATATTAATTATACTCAATATGTCCTTGTCACTTTAAGTCTCTCCTTTAGTTGAGTTTGGATCCCCTCACCTTCAAAATGTGTAAAAAGAAATAATCTCACAGACTAAATTTAACAATTATTGTTTAAAATCAGCTTCAGTAACATTAAGATGTTTATGATTATTTCCTTTTATTTCTAATAAAACAAAATCTAATTTATATTTTTGTCAAATGCATCACTTCTTAAAATCTCTACTCTCAACTGCTCACTGCCCTCCACCTACACACACACACACACACACACATACACACACACACACACACACCACACACACACACACACCAGCAGAGATAATGAGCTCTGATTGGTCCACTCAGAGACTATATACCTGCAATTAGTGTCATAGTGTTCAGCCTCCTGCCTCTCTGGAGTCCAGAAGCTAAAAAGCCTGTCAACCTCCTTCATTAGCCTGGAGAATAGCTTTCGCTTCTGTTTCACACACACACACACACACACACACACACACACACAAGTGCGCCCACACAGAATTTAGTAAATGTCAGGGCTGTGGTCCAGGCAGCCTTTCGGCTCTGCTCCTGCTGACAGAGGCAACAGCAGGCAGTGGGGAGATGGTCGCTAGATTCACCATTGTCTTGTATAATTAAATTGACAGAATCACGACCTCCTGTGGCAGAGTTCACAGAGCCGACGTCCCACTCTGCCTACAGTCAGACTGTAATGTTAAAAAGTCTGTATGAAAGGGAGAAGGAAGATGTTCACATCGCGCCAGGATAAAATTGTTCTTTTAGATTCTCAAATGAAGTCAAGCGTAAAGGAACAGAGAAGTGAACCTGCCATGTGTCTCCCTCCATCTTTCAGGGACTTTAAAGCTTTAAAGCACATATAGAAGGGTTTTCCTATAGTACACGTTCATACTGTGGTCAGCGTGCAGCCGTTTTCTGCTGCTTTAAGGGATTCTTATAAGAGAAAATCTCCTCTATTCATCTGTGATGTCAATGTTTTCCTTTAAAAATGAAAAATCTCCTGTAATTGTGTTCTGTCTGATACTGAAGATATCATCTTGTTTGATTAATGACACATTCATTACAGAAATGATCAATAATACACTGACTAATAATCTATGCTTTTTCTAATTAGTCATATTGAGAAAATTACATGCAAATAGGCACATACATGGGCGTATATAATAAGGCTGTAATGTAATAATAATAATTAACTTTTAGAGCACTTTTAAAGCAGGGTGTGCAAAATGATTTCAAGAGGCAGGAAAATGGAGCTTCTTTTTAACCATGATGGTTAAAAAGAAAACAAACAATAAAATCACAGTAAAACAATACTTCAGATGCTTTAGATTTTTTTTTTTTGTTTATGAGCATCATATTTCACAGTTGATGGCACTCCTGAACACTAGATGCATATACTGTACATAATCAAGTCATATTAATTATATTCTCCACAGTAACTGTGTTTACATTCTCTCATTTATTTGATGATACAGAGTGACAGGTGCCACATACATACCAACATCTAGGTAATCTATTACTTTATTTGGTCTTGTCTCATTACTGAATAGGAAACTTCCATTGTGCAATCACCATGTTCATTAATTCATTCATAGAGTCGAGATCTCAGTGAACAGGTCTACAGAGGAGATGATTAGCTAAAAGTAGCAGATTACTGAGTCAATTTCCGGACCATGGTCTTCTCAATCAACTCTTTCTGCAGTTCACTTATATAATCAGGAGCACGACCATGTAGTGTCTTGTGATTAGTAAGACTTTCAACTTTATTCTAAAAAAAACTGGGGGTCAGGCACTGCAATGATGTTAAATTGGGGTAATGTGGGAAGAATGCTTTGTCTTGGTCTGTTTGTTGTTTAAGTTGTGCAGTAGTATTAACTCAGGTGAACAGGGCATTCCTGCAATCTTGGTGCAATGATATGAAAGCATGTAAAATAGTCTCAGTGTTGTATATAGCATGGATGTATATAGCATGGTGATCTAGGTCAATGATCAGGACCTCTGTCTTTGTCATCTAAGTAGGGAAGGCCAGTTAGCCATTATCATCAGGCTTGAAAAAGAGATATAACTGTGTAACTGTGAAAGGAAAATGTATTGGTGTCCCAATAGTAACATGTACAAAGAAAACTGCACAGGGCCCAAAACTGAACCTTGCAGTCAAGAATGACCGCATACTCAGTATGTGACGAGCTGGGAGTGAGAATGGGCTGCAGATAAATGATTCATCTCAATTACAGGCTTGTATGGTTGAAATGAAAACTCTCCGCCCACCCCAGTCTACAGTAAAGACTGTTTCAGAGTATTTTTCTCTGTCAAGAACAAAGCAGGACACTGTAAGCCAAGTAATCTAAAGGTCTGGTGTCAAAATAAAATAGTTTTAAGAGCTCATTATTTTAGTTGGGGCCAGGTATTCCAGCGCTGGAAAACTGTACATATTGCACACACCATGGGAGGAAAAGAGGGTTAATAAGCCCAGTAGCTCATATTTGCCGAAATGCCCTTTAGCTGATCAATTCAGCCATGGTTAGAAATACAATCCTGCTAGCAGTGGAACCTATAACATAATAATCATGAATTGGGGCAGGCCAGAACCACTATGGAAATAAGTTATTTTAACATTTAATGTCTTTATACTTTTTGTGCATCAATTTTATGCTTAATATTTTGTTTTATATGCCATTTACAGTTTGTTTTTGTTTGTTTGTTTTTATTTTATGTAGTTTGTTTTGTGTTTCTGCATGTCCATGTTTTATATTGATGGTTTGAATCTGTGTGCTTTTGTTTCTTGTTATGGAAATGGCAGAATAAAACCAAACCAAACCAATCCAACACTTTGGTCCACAACAAGATATCTTGGCAACACTAGCCAAACTGTAAAATGAAAATGCAGCAAAAATGTTATTTGCTGTGAATATCCAGAGGATGATTCTTAACATTTTTGGTGATCTCTTGACCTATCCTCCTTTTTGCCAGCAAGCCAAGGTTTCCACTTGTACACATAATATGACCATTTAATTCACACTCCCAAGAGGATTAACCCTTTCCTCTACCCCTACCCTCAGGACAAAATGTTTCTTTTGCATGCAATACATTTATAGCTCCAGTACTGGAGGGGCTAAAATCAAAAATCAAAATCATTAGTATGTTGTTTTTGGGTTTTTTTTTTCCATCCGAATGTTTATTCTGAGTGTAATGAAAATGTTAGCCTCTAGGGACCACTATTGTGGGGATTCAGACATTAAGTCTTGCTGTAGAAAAAAACAATTCCACAGTTCCCATCCCATCAAAAAGTACCAACTCCTGAGCGCTGGTTATTTTTTGGTGAAGAACTAAACTTTGGGTGAAGAACTAAATTTATACTCAGGTTCCTCAGGTCAAAATGCAGGTAACGTTCCTGAGTTCCTGGGTCCCCAGGCCCCTGGTAAAGTTCATAGAACCCTGGAGGATTCAACATCTGGCCTGGGGACCATTTTTAAATTAGCTGTTTGGCTGATATTTACAATGATTTTAATCACTATAACACAAACCCTAACCCAATGTGTACTCTCTGCAAAAAGGGAAATAAATAAAATCAGTGAAGTTTAAAAATTGACTAAAGATAGTCAAAGAAGTTAAGCCCATTTATATTTGTATATCCCAGTATCACAAATTTGCCTCAAGGTACTTTACAACCTGAACAGCATACAGCTCTGAAAACAACGACTTTTAACCTTAGTTTGCCAATTAGAAAATCAATGGTAATTCAAGAATTTCTACACAGAGCATTGTTCTGTGAAATCCTGGAGATAAATAGAGTTAAAATAGTGACATAAAATAATGAATATTAGAATATCAGCTACCAGTAGCACCAATCCAAAAATACTGGTAATGTAAACTCTCACATGTCCATGCTGTTTTTGGAAGTATTACATCTAGAAGAGTCTCCAGCTATGCTAGCAGGTATAATGTTTATTATGTTTACCATGTTAACATTTGCTAATAGCACTAAAAACAAAATACAGCTGAGGCTGATGGGAATGTCATTAATTTTGCAGATAATAAGCCATATACTACAGAGGAGGACAGGACTAAATTGATTGACATTTGGCTAAAATTTGCCTTCCCTAGAGCCATGCAACTAGCATGGCTAATCAAAAATCCTTGCAGTGTCTGTACTGAGTGTCAAAGTGGCCACTAATTATCCAGATTACCTGATATCCAAACTGAGATTCAAACTCTGAAAGTTCATTCAGACACTATAAAATCATTACCAAATTGATATGTCAACCATCCTGATAACTACTGACTATAAAAAGAAAAGAAAATAGCAAAAAAAAGTAGTATTTGTGTTATCTTTGGTTCACTGGTTCCAATAAAGCCCTACAGTCCTCTTATGTCTCTCATGAAAAGAAATGCAAAGCTGTCCCTAGATTGCCCTTCCTCTCCCATCCTTGCTGTCACTCTCTCTGCTGTACGCTATGCAAAACAGATTATGATGCTGCACTGCCTCATAGACAGTGATGCCATGTCCAAACAAATCCTCCAAGAGTCAAAAATGCAAAATCGCTTCCCAGAGGAGAGTACTGGAGCCAGCAGGCCACCTGTCAGTCAGAGCGGATGATGGAGGCGTCCGTCCAATTTCCATCCAGTTTGTGTTCCTCTTCATCAAAAAATCACTATGTTCTGACTCACTGCTCAGTGTGTGGGTCCAGATATTCTTCACCACATCTCATTTGTGTCATTATAATAGCTGTTTTCTATCAACTCCCACTTCTGAGCAGTGATTAGTTTACTTAGTTGTTTACTGCGTTTCTTACCCAAAGTGGTAACTATAGAGGTCTGTGGATATTTGAAGTCATGGTCACTTAAAATGCATTTTAATAAAAAATGTAGGGATTCTGATCTCAGCATTGAAAATTCCATCACTTAGTCATCTTTTATTGTCTGAGGAATAATTTAAAAAATCAGAGCCTTAACTCACCTCAATCTGAAAAAATCTACATACCTTTGTTGCGGTGAGTGGATAACTATAATTCTGTCTTAATGCACCTCGATGAATCCTGTCCATTGGTTACTTGTTAACCTGTTAATGTCTCCGCAGTACATATCAGACACACTTTCAGTTCATAAGCACAGTAGATGTCTCACGTTATAAGGCAACTGCTTCCTTCAGGTCTCCAGAGCTTTCTGCAAATATGTTTAGAGAGCATTTAGCATTTATGCACAGAAAGCATGGACAGGCCATTCTACTGATAAGAGACTGGCAGCGACAATGTTATCATCAATACTTTTTTAGTCAGTTTAGTGTACTTAAATAAGTTAGTTGTATCTTAATCATTATTATTCGGATATAATATATATATTTCTTTCCGTCTCTGTTGAACTTGTTATGTTTGTGCTCTTTTCTCTGTTACTCTCAGTCTAAAGAACTTTAACTGCATATACATAAAGTGGTGTTATACAAATAAATAGGGGGACTTAAAGTAAAGTCAAAAAGACCAGGCCTTATAGACTGAATTGCCTATTCATACCAGTTCCATTCAGTCTGACACTTTGCTCATGTTTACAGTTTTCTTGTTGGAAGGGGAAGTTATTTTCTTTTGTTTTTCATTTACACTGTGGTTGCAGTAGTGTTTGCTAAGCACAAGAGACTTAATCCTGTCGAGTTAAGAGTTGTTATTTTTGTGCATGGACTTTCAACAACTCTTACAGCTGACTCATCCATTCTTGTCGCCATTAGCTAGATAGCTACAGTACCAGTCAACACCTTCCCATTCACTTGAAAGAGAAAGTGTGTCCAAACTTTTGACTGGTACTGTATGTATGAAGATGACTTTCCCATTCCTAATCCCTCCTGCAGTATAAAGTTCTAATCGGTCAACTGTTTCTCCAGTTGGCAGAAACATACATCATATATGAATGACTTAACAAATTTGAGATGTGGGCAGTGATTTACAGGTCTGGTACGAGGATAGAAAGGATATAAATAGAGATAAAGAACAGCAACACTGGCAGCAGTATGATGCTCCAACAATTATCAGGCAGCTGCAGTTCAAAACAGCAGTCCCCTCTCTGTCTGTCAATAGTACTCTGAAAGCAGCTGACATTAAACATTAACTGATTTCTGCATACAGTTAGTAAATTATTTGAAGCAGCTGCACATATTTTGAAACCGTCAACAAAATTCGGTAAATAGCGAAGCTGTCTGCTTCATTACTTTATATTCATGTAGGATAATGAATATAGAAATGTCAATCAGATGGTAATCTGCATGAGAAATAAAGACAAAAAAATTACAATAACCATCCACTTGTAGTGATCTCTTTGACTCGGACAGACGTGATCACTAGAAGCAGTCTCCACTGTACTTATATCTTTCTCCAGTTTCTTTATCTCCAAGTGCAACATCTTAATTTTTAACTTTGGATGATTCTTGTAAATCGAACAGACATACTGCGAAGGAAAATATGTGTCAAATTGACACATATTATTGACCCTAAATGGTGCAAACCAAATTTCATACAAATCCATGCTGCTGATTACGAGATACAAACTTTTTGCATTTGTGGCGCTCCTAGTGGTAGATTGTCCAAAACTGCATAGCAAAGCTCAGACCTAGTATCTGAATATGTGCACCAAGTTTGGTTGCAATTGCTCAAGCCAATTTTGATTTATTTAATTTGTATTTAAAATTGAACTTAAAGAAACAGGTCCAAAAATGTATAATTCCAAAACAGACTGACATATCAAAATTTCCTTGACAACTTTAGTTCAGGGAAGTCCATAGATGATCCTGACAAAGTTTTGGGATGATTGGCCTAACAGTTTCTGAGGTCTTGTCAAAAATAAGATTTTGAGAAAAAAAAAAAAAGTCGCAAAATTTGACATTTTTAGAGCAGAAGACTATTGGAACAAAGTGGCAGATGAATTGAGAGGTTAAAATGATAAAGAATTATGACTGCAAGATAGCCGAGATAATTGCAAAAACGTAAACTTGATTATTACAGCACTCATTGAGGTCAATGTGTGTCATTTTATGTGCATGAGTAGTGAATGGAATTTGCAACTCATCTGCCAATTTTGATGACTTTTGGTCTTATGGTTTCTGCTGCAATTAAGAGGAAGAAGTATGAGAACAATAACAATATGGCTCCAGCAGCGAGATTTGATGCTTGGACCCCTAATAAAAATAATATCCAGAGTTGTGCTGGGTTGTAAAGTGGGCCTTGTAAATAGGACTTGTGCCATTCTGCAAGAATTTCTGCCAGATGACTAAATCCATAATGGGATGAAAATGATCCTTCGTACAAATAATGAAGATGAAGAACAAGTCAATCATATTCAGCAGCAGCTACAAAGACTGCTGCCTCACAGAAGTACTGCAGGGTGCTCACATTCTTTGTTTCTGCTCACATTTCCACCTACACCTTTCAGTATTATACTGCACAGTATCAAATAATAGAGGATAAAATGTAAGGATGAGATTCGGTCATTGTTAAATCAATATGTATTCATTTATATTACAATGAGCTCAGTCCATTTAATCTCTCTTTCAATGCACTACATATCAAGGTTCAAGTTCATTTTAATTATCATTATACAACACAGGATTGCACAAAAAATGAAATTCATGAAATTGTGTTTTACGAGCACTAAAGAAGAAATTAAAAAGGAAAGTATTCTTTGTCTATATACAAGGAATATAGAGTTACATATGTACTGTGCATACAAGTACAAGTTTTCACAATATGTGCAAGTTAAATGTAATATGGAAGTTATAGTGCAAAAAAAAACTTGTAGTAGTAGTGGGAGTGCAGGTAGTCCAAAGGTAATGGTATGTTATGTGCATAAGAGGGCCAAAAATGACAGGACATTTCAAATTTCACAGATGCAGTGTCATATATAGAAGAGGTGCAAAGGATGGGGTGGAGTTGAGGAGCCTCACAGCTTGAGAAAAGGAGCTGCTTTGTAGTCTGATGGCATGGTAGTGGATACTGTACTTCTGTATCGCTTGTCAGATGGCAGCAGGGTGAATAGGTTGTGGCAAGGGTGGCTTTTGTCTTTTAGAATCCTTTGGGCTCTGTGTATGCATATATCAGAATTAGAATAAGCTATATTGCCAAGTAGGTTTTCACATACAAGGAAGTTACCTTGGTGTTATTGTGATGCATAACAGTCAAAATATTCAAAAAAATTAAGTGATCCTTAATAGTATAAATAAGAAGGAATTTACAATAAAAGGAAAATGTTAAGTATATTCTAAGTGAGAGGAGCAGCTACAGGTTTAAATATTAACTATTAAATGGAAGAGAGTGACATGAATGTACAATGTATTGATCAGGAGTAAACAGTATATGCACTGTGCATCATTACTATTATTATCATTATTATTATTAACAACAACAACAACAATACTACTACTACTACTACTACTACTACTACTAATAATAATAATAATAATAACAATAATAATAATAATAATAATAATACAAGTTGCGTTAATGTAATGCTATATGTAGGATCAAAGATGACAGATGTGCAAAGGTCTGTGTCAGTGGGGGTCCCGGGCCTTGTTGATGAGGCCGCAGATAGGAAGAAACTGTTGTAGTGTCATGAGGTTTTACTCTTGACAGGCTTCAGCCTTTTGCCAGAGGGGTGCATTTCTAAAAGTTTATGTCTGGGGTGGTAGGGGTCAGCCATGATCTTTCCTGCTCACCTCAGGTCCTGGAGGAACAGCAGATTGCATCCAATTAATTCACCATTGACCATCACATCCTTTTATAGAGACTGGAACATTTAATTGGCATTAAAGAAACTGCATTAAGCTGGTTTAAATCCTATTTATAAGATCAATTTCAGTTTGTATATGTTAACGATGAATCCATCATGCATGCAAAAGTTAGACACAGACTTCCACAAGGTTCTGTGCTTGGACCAATACTATTCACCCTATATATGCTTCCTTTAGATAATATTTTTCAGAAACACTCCATAAATTTTCATTCTCATGCAGATGATACCCAATTATATTTATCAATGAAGCAAGATGAAACCAATCAGTTAACGAAAGCATGCCTTAAAGACATAAAGACCTGGATGACCTGTAATTTTCTGCTACTAAACTCAGACAAAACCAAAGTTATTGTGTTTGGCCCTAAACACCTTAGAAACACATTATCTAATGATATAGCTACTCTAGATGGCAGTACCCTCGCCTCCAGTGCCACCGTAAGGAATCTGGGAATAGTCTTTGATCAATATATGTCCTTTAACTCCCACATAAGACAAATTTCAAGGACTGCCTTTTTTCACTTATGTAATATTGCAAAAATCAGGCACATCTTGTCTCAAAAAGATGCAGAAAAACTAGTCCACACATTTGTTACTTCTAAAATGGATTATTGCAATTTCTTATTATCAGGCTCCCCTAACAAGTCTCTAAAGACTCTCCAGCTGGTCCAGAATGCAGCTGCAAGTGTACTAACAAAAACTAGAAAAAGAGATCATATTTCTCCCATTTTAGCTTTGCTGCATTGGCTTCCTGTAAAATCCAGAATACAATTTAAAATTCTTCTCCTCACCTTCAAAGCCTTTGATCGTCAGGCAACCTCATATCTTAAAAAGCTCATAGTACCCTATTACCCTACTAGAACACTGCACTCCTTGAATGCAGGCTTACTTGTGGTTCCTACAGTCTCCAAAAGCGCAATGGGAGGCAAAGCCTTCAGCTATCAGGCTTCGCTCCTGTGGAATCTTCATCCAGTTTGGGTCCAGGAGGCAGACACCTTCTCTAAGTTTAAGAGTAGGCTTAAAACTTTCCTTTTTGATAAAACTTATAGTTAGGGCCGGCCAGACTTACCTTGGATCAGCCCTTAGTTATGCTGCTATAGGCCTAGACTGCCAGGGAACTCTCCTTGATGCACTGAGCTCATCTATTCTCCTCCTCCTCTCCATCTGTATGCATTCATGTACCATTAATGCATGTTACTAACTTGGCGTCTTCCCCAGAGTTTTTGTGCTTTCTCGTCTCACAGGAAACTCCAGAATCCGAACTGTGGGCCATGGCCATGGAGATGGTGCAGGGATGATGGCGTGGTCCTGTGGGTGTCCTGCCTTGACAACTTCGCTGGCTATTATTGCTATTATTATTACTAGTCATATCTCTATTGTTATGATCATTGTTATTATTGTTGTTATTATGCTTCCCTGTGTCTTTCTTCCCCCTCTTTCCCTCCCTCATTCTTCCTCTGGTCAAGGCAGATGGCCACCCACCTAGAGCCCAGTTCTGCTTGAGGTTTCTTCCCATTAAATGTGAGTTTTTCCCTGCTGCTGTCACCAAGTGCTTGTTCATGGTGGAATTGTTGGGTTTCTGTAAATTAAAGTAGAGTACAGTCTTGACTTGCTCTTTATGAAAAGTGCCCTGGGATATCTTTTGTTATGATTTGGCGCTATATAAACAAAACTGAATTGCATTGAATCACCTTTTCAGCAAAGCAGATAATATGCTGCAGTTTGCAACTGTCCTGCAGTCAGCAGCAGTTGGTTCACCAGATGGTGATAGAAGAGGTGAAGATGGACTCAGTGATGGTGGTGTAGAAGTGCACCATCACAGACTTTGGCAGTTTGAATTTCTTCAGCTGCCAAAGGAAGTACATCCTATACTGAGCCTTCTTGGTGAGGCTGCTGATGTTCAGCTCCCACTTGAGGTCCTGGCTGATGATGGTTCCCAGGAAGCAAAAGGACTCCACAGTGTTGACTGTGTAGTCACACTGGGTGATGGGGATGGGTGGGCTGTGTTCCTTCTGAAATCCACAACCACCTCTGCTGTCTTTTGAACTTTGAGCTTCAAGTTCTTTTGTCCACACCAAGTCACCAGGTGGTCAGTTTCCCCCCTAGGCAGTCTCAATGTTCTCATCCCAGAGATCAGCCCAGTGAAGGTGGCGTCATGCGCAAACTTCAGGAGTTTGATGGACTAATGACTTGTGGTGGAGCTGTTGGTGTACAGGGAGAAGAGAAGTGGCAAAAGGATGCAGTCTTGAGGGGAAGTAGTGCTGATGGTCTGGGAGTCAGAGAGCATAGGTTCCTGCAGAGTCCAGGTGCTGGAGGATGAAGTGGAGAGCCATGTTTACTGCATTATCCACAGACCTGCTGGCTCTGTAGGTGAATTGCAGGAGTGGGTCTAAGAGTGGGTCCATGATGGTTTTGAGGTGGGACAGTATATATTTATATTTATTTATTTATTTACTATTTGCATTAATATAAAATAACTCTAAAATATGGATAATATTTTCAAAACATCAAAAGACCATAGTACATTTAAATTCTTGTGTGCACTTGAACAAATCACACCAACCTGCTGCTTCATGTCTGAACTCTTGCATGCTTCATCACACTGTTGTTCTAAAAGGTATGTGTCTGACCAAGTATGAAATTAGTTTCCATAGTGTTTTAATGGTGCTTATATACTTCTAATCCATTTTTTAAGTTAAAAATTAGACTTGAGGCATAAAAAGGTGAAAAAGGTCAAAGTGGTGGTGAATGTGTGACAGAGCTGGAAGCCTATACAGTGATGATGATTAACTGTTTTTAGACAGAAACAGCTGTAATATGTAATATGTAAGGTTTTGTACAGACATTTATGTTCCCCAGAGGGTGAAGCGTACTGACTTTGGTGATCCCCCTTTCCTCTAGCACCACCAACAGGCTGACGGTTTTGGTTTTCAGTGAAATATCTGGTCCGCTATTGGCTGGATTGCCATGAATTTATATTATTTTGACTTTTCATCTAGCGCCATAATCAGGGCCTGGTTTTCACTCATCCACCGAAATATCTGCTGGGTGGATTGGCACAAGTATTTGTACAGAAATTCATAGTTCCCAGATAATGTGTTCAAATGACTTAGTGATCCTCTGACTTTTCCTCTAGCATCCCAAGCAGGTCAACATTTTGTCCAACCAGATACCTGCGAAACTTATGGCATTCTCATCAGCAGCTGCCAAAACACTAAATTACAATGCTGATCATGGTAAACATTATACCTGCTAAATATCAGCATATTAACATTGTCATTGTGTGCAAGTACAGCCTAACAGAGCCTTTCCTCATGGCTTACAAACCTGCTAAGTTCAAAACAGGCACAACTTATGTAATATATTTACAGTTTAGACTTGAGGTGGTGGAACATGGTGTGGGCTCAGCTACAGGGGAGAGATAGGTGGGAGTGGCTCATGGGAGCAGTACCAGGGTTAGTCTGGCACAGTTGTTACCTGTTGGCTAATTATGCTCTCTCCTTTGTCATGCAGTAGTGTGCTGGAGCTGGGCGCACACACACACACACACACACACACACACACACACACACACTAGAGCGAGAGAGGGTTGGGTGCTGGACTGGACTCCAAGAGCACCAGGTAAGTGAACGAAGGAGTAAGACAGAGAAATGGATTTATGTTGTGTAAGCGTGTGTGTGGCCAATGAAAGAACAACTTAAAGAGTAAAGTACTGCTTGAGACTGTGTTTGTGCTGAGTTAAACCCAATTTCAAGACTTAAAGTAATTGTGACTATGTTAAAGTTAACAGTTTTGGGATGTCTTTTTATGGCTGTTCAAGAGGATTTTCATACTCCAAAAGATTTCGCAGTTACTTGTTGAAGTTGACTTTTAAGGATTAATTTTGATGGTTGTGAGGGTTATATGCATATAGCATTCCAAATTCCACAGGAATCCACTCTATAAAGTTAATGGCGGTTGGTTAAAATTGTAATTAGAATGTTGGACATGTGCAGTTCCATGTCTCCTGTTTTTGACACAGCATGAACACAAACTGAAACCATGACTAGACTTGCCAGTTGTGATGAATCACTCATGCAGGATTCATATTCTGTGGTAAAATGATGACAAATTAAATCCATATGCTCATTTTCCCTAGCAACACAGAAAACCACCATATGATGTGACTTTCTTTTACAGTTAGTGCTGAAGTTAGGTGTTTGAACTTGCTTGCTGAAAAACAGCCCGGCACAATGCCAGAGTGCAGCTTAACACAGTCTTGTCATCACAGTGAGGTTTGGTATCATCTGGCCTGCTCAGAGACCAAAACCTCTAGCTGTTTTCACCTGCTTTATGCTAAGCTAGGCTAACCATATCCTAACCATGTCTTTTATATGCACAATACACACAAATCAAGATAAGAGAAGGGGGGAGTTGGATGAGTATGACTAGACCAGATGGTATTTGTGTGTGTGTTAGGGGTTGTCCATATATTGGGACAGGAATGTAGGCCAGCAGAACTCTTTGAGCCAATTACAGGCAGAGGTGCTGCTAATTGCTGCTTTATAGGGGCTATGTGGGAGTGAGGTGATCTGATGGCTGGCAAAGAGAAAAGAAAGCGACTGTTAAAGTTGGTGGAAACAGATAGTTAGCAAAGTATGAATGAGAGCTGGCTGCAGATGAGTTTAGCTCTTTTTTTTCATCAAAGTTTTCCACTGCAGCAAACTTTTTAAGGACAGGAGATGGGATGAAGGAGACTGAGCCAGCTTGAGTCTTTAAAAATCATTAGCAGGCCAAGTGACTGTGAGAATTCCCTTTCTTAATTATCCTCTAAGACAGGCTTGTGTTTTTGGCCACTAATAAGATGCAAAGCCCTTGTGTTGGAAGTCACAGCTGAGCTGCTTTTACTGAGCTACATGCTACACTGTGGAAAAAGACAAAGTTGATTAGTTTTGCCCTCATTCAGACTCATCAAGTTTACTCAGGTGCATTGAATTGATATTAAGCTATATCAGGTTAGCAGGAGATGCTTTTGCTGGTTGACATATAATCTGTTCTTTTGACATTATGATGTCTTTGAGAACGCAAGAAAACTTTGTCACAAGTAGACTAAATAACAAAAGAAAAAGATATAAGACATAATTTCTACACTGTAAAAATTTACACTATCACAAGTATGTGAAGAATGTATAACTGCAATATGATTGCATTTACAGTTTTTAAACCAAAACAGGACCAGACAATATTCATTAGGAGATATTAACTGAAGATTTGATTGGCGATTCCTTGACTTGTATGTTTTATTAATTCCCCACATTATACTAAAAGATGAACAAGGTAAATAGCCCTATATTTATACCAAAAGTGAAGTCGGAGGGAGGAGGTCTGGGTGGACAGGTAAACGTTTTTAGACAACTGCCAAGCTCTATGGCACAGAGGAAGAAGATATATCAGGCTTTGATACACACATTATACTTGTTAGCAGAATACAATGATAAAAATGACAAAATAAGTGACTGATTTCAGTCTTTCCAGTGGGAATGTGTCACAGTGCATATATATATATATATATATATATATATATATATATATATATATATATATATATATATATATATATATATATATATATATATATATATATATGAGAAAACCCATTATATTTTACTGTCTTTATATTTTACATTAATTAGCAGGGCAATACATATTAGACAAAAAGCCATGGAGATTAAAGGTTGATGACTGTATCCATGTGAATAGAGAGATGCATTTTAATCTCACTTTCACTTATCTTGGTGAGTGGAGGAAGGTGGATATGCTTCAGCAGGTCACCAACATTACATGCTACCTCAGAAATGTGTTAAAATAGAAAAGGTCAGGTGGTGACCATCACATAGGAGTGAAGTTCGGGGAAAAGGAATGGAATGAGCTGGAGGGGATTTTTTTTTTCTTTTTAAAAAGGATTATTGAAGCATAGAGGCCATGGACAGACTTCCAGCTTAGCATGCTAATGAGTGTGTTTCTTAAACCTTCCTCTAGATAGTCGAGAGAAGAGAGAGTGGCCCAAATCCCAAACAGCAGCCCCAGCACGTCCCGTTATCAGCCTCCTCCGTCACAGGCAGCAGAGGAGTAGTGATGAGATGTAGCTTCTGTTTCATCTCTTGCTGAATGACTTTCTTCACTTTGCATAGAGAGCGAGGAGCTGCTGCCCCGCTGTGAGTGGAAGGTGAACCATGAGGTGCTATGGGTTAAACATTCATCTCCAGGACAGAATACTGGCCTCCAGCATGTATGTATACACACTGCCTTTCTCTCACTCACACTTTCACTCACTCTCTCTCTCACACACACACACACACACACAGGTTTACTGATATATGGGCCCAATATGGTTGTTCCATGAAAAATTTGATCTTGTCCAGTCAGTGTGACACTCCTCCAATATGATACACACGCATTGTAAAACTTAGTTTGACATTTTGGAAAAGGCGTTAACTTTTAGGGACAAATGAGAAGATTGACTGTCATTTCCATACAGCAAGTATTAAGCTAGAGCCATGAGATGATTAGCCTAGCTTAGCATTATGACTGGAAGAAGGGGGAAACAGCTACCCTGTCCAAAGTTCAAAAGTACACCTACCAAAACCTCTACCTGGAGGAGAGAAGTGACTATGACTCCGATTGCTATTACAATAACAAACATCTGATCACTAAGCTTAAATTGTGTTGCTAACAGTGAGCTGAAGCCAATTATAGGGCATTACATAGCCTTGGTTTCAAACCAGTTCACTGCATTCAGTCGCAATTTTGGATGAATTCAGAAATCAATTAAAAAATAAATCTTTTTTTTTTTTTTCCTGCTGGGTGCCTAAAACATACTGTATAAATAATGTATACAAATGTGACGTCATCACGTTAGGTCAACCAGTTCCAGTTTTCTGTCAAGACAACTGCCTCATCATCAAATAAGCAAACTGCATCCAACCCAGTTAAATAAGTACAAAAAAATGTACTGCAAAAGAAAAATGAGAACAGAGTTGGTTTCACCAAACACAAATACAGCTAGGCACATACAAACATACACAGGCCCACCACATACCTGCTTGGATTGGAACATTTAAAGCTATTTAAGCAAGCCACACTCTAATATAGCTACCATTGTAGAACAACTCAAAATAGGTGTGGACTGACATGTGTTGCTGCTGACAGGTCACTGAAGTCTCTACAGCCTCCACCTGTGTCGGTTTTATGTTTTATTAAATACATTTTCAACAAAATACAATTTCAATTGGTTTGGTTGTTAATGGACTTGACTTTGCAACAGGCAGCATGGCCTCGGTTTTAAAGTTATTGTGCACTTGTTTATCATGCATTACAGGTCTTATATCATAGTATGTTCCCCTTTCAAGTAGTGTTTCCCGTATCCTCTGTGGTTGTGGTTATGTCTTAGGTTAGGTTATGGTTGGCATTGCAGAGACGATTGGTTTGGGTTAGGGTGAGGTTAAACTGAAATTATGCTTCTCCGAAGATACAGAGAGTAAACATCTTTCTGATCCTATGCAGAGAAGGGTGTTATGGGTAGGTGACAGAACTTTGCAGAGGAGCCAATGTGCACACCTTCCAAATCTCAATAACCCATCATCTGGACCTTTGTGTCAGTCACGTTGATTGGCAGAGATGAAAAGAAGTACATACAAGTATAGAAGAAACATCTCTGAGCAACCCCCATGCACAATACCTACGTGCAACTCAGGGAAACATAATTCCAGCCTTACACTGTACTGTGTCTACACAGAAAGTGTTTCAGGCACGTTTTTCAGTCATCCATCGCACACTCGTCTGATGGAAAAGATATGCTAATATTTTAATTATTAAGTTGGAAGAGCAGCAGCTACTGCTCCATTTGTGGCACAGTGCTGAGTGTCGGTCACCCACAGAGCCCAACACACAATCACTGTTTTACATCACTGTATGAAACCACTGAATGGTCATAACATAGAGGACACTCTCAGACAACCCAATGAAAGTTAAATATAACAGAGTTATAACTTTCCTTTGATATCCTGTCCATTTCTCTTTATCGTCATTGGGCAACATTACTATTCCTCGGAAATAGTGGAAGCTGATAACCATAACACTTACATATGGTATTAATCAAATATCCAGGAGACTTCAGTATTTCTTTGTTGATGTACATTCAGCTATTGTTAAAAGTTTTAAAAATTTTGAAACTTGAGTTTACAGTGAAGAAAAAATCCTTCTAAAATCGGCAAGTCTTCTCACTTCGCAACTATATATACCTATACAGGCAATTAGGCATGCCAGCTAACAGCACACAACGCAACCTCACAATCAAAATACATGCATTAGAAACAAACAGGACAGCTGAAAAGCTGTAGGCCATAAAAAATGAAGGCCTACGGCATGGGTTAGACAGGTCTCTTAGGGAATAACTGATACACCTGGAGGTATGCCAAATTTTTTTCCCAGGATGGCAAAGTCATGACCTGCCCTACTCTGCTTCTGATTGGCTAGCACTCGTTGCATTCGTCGGTTGGGTTGGTTAGGTTTAGGCATGAGGAGTGAGATTAGTTAGGGTAAGAATATCAGTGTAAGCCAATCAGAGCCAGATAAGACTTCGCCATCCTGGGGAAAAAAAATATCATTGGAGGTATACAGCTAAACCATACCAACACAGTCATGGCAGCAGAAAGAACTCTGGTCAACTGAATATTCACAACACTTTTCAGATTTGCTGATCATAAAAAGATGGTAAGTCCCTCAGATGCACTCCAATAATCTTGGAAAAGATGTTAATTAAGTTCCTCCAGCTTTTTCTGAGCCATATAAGTTATGAAACCAGCAGACCAAGAAAAGTTCAAAGACCTTCAATAAAAGAATGATGGAAGAAACAAACATAAGTGCACTGAAGCATATTTAAGTTTTCAAATCAGAGAAACTCTCTGCCGGCCACACAGTAATCATGTCTGTTCTTATGTACCATCTTACGTCAACTAACAAGAATCAGTTGATTATTACACCACTATACCAAAGCAAGAGTACAGATATGGTGTTGTGGACTTTGAAGGAAAGACAACAGTACATTATCATCAGAAAACTTAAGAAGATAAATATATATATCAATTGCCATCTGATAAATATTTTGCTGCATCATTTTACTCCACAATCAATCAATCTGTGATCATTGCTGCGTGCAGCTTCAATTATTATAATAATTATGATTGTTGTTATTATTATTATTATTATTATTAGTAGTAGTAGTAGTAGTAGTAGTATGGCCAGAGCACAAAAGTGCAATGGCTCAACGGTCCCTAGCACTGAAAGTACGAGGAACCTATTGTTGAATATGAATTGAATATGAATATATTGTGTTAGACCTCTGTTTTGGTAGGGACATGCACAAGACGATTGTTGGTATGCATCGCCCCCCCCCCCCCCCCCCCCAGCACATTTTGATGCTTTGAAGGACATTGCAAAGCTCTGGTCACTGTATGCCTACTCTGAGTTAATAATAATAGGGGATCTTAACCTGGACTGGCTCTCTGACAACTCTAACAAATTAAAAGAACAGTGCCTTGAACTTAATCTTTTTCAGCTCATAGCCAAACCCACCCGACCAAATTTCAAAAATCCTCTTAACTCCACATTAATTGATATCATACTTACTAACAGACCACGCAAATACCCTGCCTCTGGAGTTTTTCTCTCAATGTTAGTGACCACTGTCCCGTTGCCTGTGTCAGAGACATCAAACTCCCTAAATTTCAATCTCAAATTATGACCACAAGAAATTACAAGCATTTCAATCTTCAGGATTTTTTTAAATTTTTTGTCTATCTCTGACATTGATAACACCTTCTCCATTACTGATCCTGCCATCGCACTGGAAAACTTCTCAATCTTTCAATGGTATTGACAGACACGCCCCTTATGAAAAACATAGAATTAAAAATAGATACAGTCCTTGGTTCTCCTTTGGTTAACCTTTATGCAACAAAGAATTATCTGCACCAGTATGATTAGGAGGGCTAAATCAAATTATCAGTCAGCTTTCTCTGCCTTTGATAATTCCTCTTAATTTTGGAACACTATAACATTCATCACATTCACATCTCCTACCACATATCAAACAAGTATATGGTCATATTTCCGATAGATCATCCATGGCTGAAGCTTTTAATCACCATTTCCTCTCCTCTGGTCTTTTATTTAATAATGTGTCTGCAGATTCAACTGTAGACAATTTCCACATCTGTCCAACAGAGGGAGTCCCCAAGGCCTCAGCTTCTTCTGCCTGCAAATTTTCTTTTAGATTGGTAAGCAGTGCAGATGTTCACAAAGCTCTGCTTAGGTTAAAAGCATGCAAAAACACTGGTGCAGATAATCTTGACCCATGTCTTCATCTGAGTGCCCCCTTAATCTGTCCACATTTAGCACAAATTTTTAACCAAGCCTATATAACAGGCATGATTCTAGCTTCACGGAAAAGCGCCTTAGTAGTTCCCTTACACAAATGTGGTGATGTCTCTGATCTCAACATCTACCATCCAATATCTAAACTTCCTTTCTTTGCAAAAATCCTAGAATCATCAGTCAATTTATAACTGCACGCCTTTATTGATTCACTAAACTTACTACAGCCTCAACAGTCTGGTTTTCACCTGGGACACAGCACAATAACAGCTGCAGTTTCAGTTACTGATAACACTGTCTCCTCCCTAGATTAAAAAAAAAACAAACTATTTTGTGCAGCTCTGTTCATTGGCCTTTCAAAAGCATTTGATACCGTTGATCATAAAATTCTACTTCATAAACTAAAGTTTATAGATTGAAATGAAGCCATGCTGTTGTTGCTGATAGTACTCAGTCAAGCCCTCTTGCCATCAGAAATGGGTTGCCACAGGGGTCAATCCTTTTTCCACTGCTGTTTACATTTTACATAAATAACATCATTCTACCCAATCAATACTTCAATGTCCATATTTTTGCAGATGATACAGTTTTATATACCCCAGGCTCCAGCCCAGCCCAGGCCCTGACTCGTCTTCAGTCTGCCTTTGATGCATTCCAATTATCACATTAAATGCTAAAAGACCAAGTACATGGTATTTTTTCTCACCTCCACCAGTGACTTTGACTATCCTGCCATTAAAAAGTTTAAATGGCACCTATATTACTCTTGCTGAGTCATATAAATACTTGGGAATTTGGCTGGAGAGCAGACTATCATTCAAGATTCATATTCAACATTTGATTCAGAAATTAAAAATGAAATTGGGCTTCTTGTATAGAATTAATGGTTTGTCTTCTTCCAACTGTAAGACAATTGTGCACTCAACCTTCATGTCTGTCCTTGACTATGGAGATATTGTTTATTGTCATGCTGCCACATCTACACTTCAGCAGTTAAACCCTGTGTATCATAGTGTATTACGTTTTATCACAAATGACAAATTTCGTACTCATCATTGCTCTCTGTATCACAAGGTTGGTTGGACTTCCTTACAGACAAGAAGAAATAACCATCTCATGTTATTCATCTATAAAGTTCTACTGTTGAATCTTCCAAACTTCCTCACATCTCTTCTTTCATTTAAATCTAGTAACTACAGTACATGATTCAGTAACTACTTAACATTAGATATCCTTCATGTTCGCACTAATGTTGGCAGGACTGTTTTCAGCTACTATACACCTTTTTAAGTGGAATGAACTGCAAACTGCACTCAAACTTAAGTCTTATATTCCTCCTTGGAGATTTTAAAGCTTGATTATCTGATGTTTTTTATGATTCTTGTAACTGTTTTTATTAATTTCTTGTTTATTGTGTAGTTGTGTTGTTTCTGTCTGCTGATTGTGTTCTTGTCTTATGAATGTGTTCTCAGGTCTCTCTTGGAAAAGAGCTCTTAATCTCAATGAGACTGCCTGACTAAATAAAGATTAAATTAAATACCTTAAACCCAACAGAAAGTCAGCCATTTTTAATTTACTCTGCAATTTTTTCAAAGTGAAGCCATTGGCAGGCAATGCACTTTAACAAACTCCACCAACAGAATGAACCTGAGTGACTTCAAATTTGGTAGGTGACATCTAAAAACCTTTGACCTTTGATAAGAATCCAGACCTGAACACATCAACATGTCAATATTGAGTCATAGTCATGACAACAGGAAGTCAGCCTTATGTGACAAACATCATCCAATTTACATGACATTTACATGGTATGGTCTACACATGATATGCAGTAACATCAGTATAATTAGTAGGTGTTCTCTAGCACCACATAGTGGGCACAAATAGCGATAGTTATCTCCTACATGCAATGTCAAATATTTATGAAAATGTATATCCATGTCAGTTGCCCTCTGGAAATGTATTGCTGTATTAATATTTAACTTATGTAGTATTGCCTATGGGCAACAGGGAGTGAAGCCTAAATGACACTTAGTTCATCAAATATATACACAAATGTCATCTCCAGCGCCATATACCGCATACAGGAAATAATATTTTACCCATTCACACCGTGTCCAATAATCCTGACAGTTCAGAGCATATCAATCGACTTCCTGTGGTGATACCATGGCTGTTGCTCCCATGCAATTGCGAGGGCCTGTTCATCATTGCTTGCAGCTTCAATTTGGATTTGTGCTTGTGTTCATTTGATGTATGTATGTCCAATATTCACTCTCTTTTAGCTCTATGTGGTCTCCACCAACTCCTGAGAAGAATATCTGTCTCTTTAGTTTCAAAATTGAAAAATGTACAGTGGGTTTATCCGACAAGTTCTCCAAACTAAATGACGAAATGTGTCAATTGTCATTGTACATCACCTGTCAGCAGCTTTCAAAATGGTTACAAATCACAGATACATAATTCATAATTCACACAGCCACTGGTGGTCTTTACTAGTTACACATCAACATACAGTGTGCAGCACCAACCACTGATGCTGTTTTCACTGAAAACAGCTGCCTGCTGTGGTTGGAAACGAGGGTAATGAGAGCTGAGTTTTTGGGATGTAAAACCAAAACACTGAACTAAAAGAAGCTAAAACAGCTTGGGAGAACTGCAGAGGTGATGATAAATCTCTTTGAGATCATTGCTGTGAGAAACAACTTTCACAGTATACACATATTTGACCCCTTAAATAAAAGGTTAGTTGACTAGCTTTGTTATACATGAACATTTTTTTAACAGCAGAAGGAACATTTACAAAACCCATATCAATAGTTGGATGAACACTCTAAAACCAGGCTATGTGACTTTTGAAAGGCATAACACAGTCTCCCTCTTACAAATGAAAAGTTTAATTCATAAGAAATTCAACACACATTTGCTGAGTTCAGTACAGTCAGGGCCTTTATTACATCACTGAGTCAGTCTACTGATTGTATGCTACTTTTTAGTATTTAGCATTATCCTGTAATTGTCATGTGTGACTACAGTGGTTGCTTTTCAGAAATGACACATTTGCTGGCTTTAAGTTCTGGTTAAGGGCTGCTCCAGAATGGGGTGTCAGCAGGTAGACGTTCACAAGTGCAGTTGGCGTGTACAGTCGGGTGTTTATGTGAAGCACCAGAGACATGGACCAAGCTATGGAGCTAATTTCCTCCCAAAACTTGACAAAGAAACAAAACATTAGCTCCATACTATGCAGACACAGAAGTATAGTTTGAGCTATACTCTTTCATTGTGGTTGAAAATGCTGTTTCAGTGGCCTGGATGAAAACAGCACTCTGAGGAAATCCTATTTTGGATGTGGTTGGCTTGAAAAACAGAAAGCTGAAAGACTTTGAGTAGCAGCAGAAAGTTGCAGTGGTAGGCATGTGCAATCCAGAGACAGCAATATTTGTATGAACCCCCAAAAACACACCAGTCAGGGAAAGAAAGGGGGATAATGGAAGATCTGAGTCCCTAGGAAATAAAGAAATGGTGATTCATTCAAAAGCTGGATATCAGTTAAAGATACAACCCTCAATTAATCACCAGGGTATTACTAAAGTCCATACTTGCATTTTGAAAATCATGCTACAAAAATTCCTCCTTGTACAGACAAAAGATGTTGAATATAATACGCAAAAAAAAATTATATGACAGCTGTTTCACTGAAAAATATTAGCATCTGTTTTCAACAACCCATATCAGTCAAACATTTGCAAGCATACACACAAACACAGGCAAGCGGGAGAGGAAGACAGCAATAGAGAAAAAGGAAAGAGGATTAAGATAGGAGCTGTGTTGTACATTCATCAGAGATGAGAGGTTTATTTGGACCCTATCTATACTGCAACACCTTCCACCACTATTGTACATGCAGGAAATGACATGGGAATTCCAAACAGCAGGTCCGGAAACGTTACGTATCATACCTACACAAACATCTGCACACACACATCGCAAGGACATCAAATAATTAGTTCATATTCTTAATGGAAGAGAGGAAAAGAGGGAAGGCTTGGATGATAAACTAGAGTCAAAGTGAGGTTCAGGCACATTCATGGTTTGTTCTGTTCCTAAAATATTTATAACTGATCTGTTGACCAAATGCTACCACATATGTCCATATCTTTGGCAAATTAAAATGTAACTCAATGTCCACTTATTTGATTTTTCTGAAGATTTCAATAACATGTCATCATTTTTGTGCCAAAATAAAGACCAAAATTGCACTGTACCTCCTAATCAGTGT
This sequence comes from Thunnus albacares, assembly GCF_914725855.1. Taxonomy (NCBI): domain Eukaryota; kingdom Metazoa; phylum Chordata; class Actinopteri; order Scombriformes; family Scombridae; genus Thunnus; species Thunnus albacares. The sequence goes on along the minus strand of NC_058114.1, from coordinate 33,131,063 downwards.
AAACACAGCCTCAGCTGCACTTTTTCTCCCATCTTGGTGCAAATGTTTGGTACCAGCAAATCAAATTCAAAATCAATTTTAACCAACTTTTAAACTTTTTAAACAGCTGTGGAAAGTTTGATTTTATCGGTGATCATACACTTCCTACACTTGGCTGTGGATCACAACGATTCAGCAAAGTCCTTAGCCTCCACAGGCTCCAGTCGATACTTCCCTCTTCTTCTACCGTGCCACCTCATAGTACTGTTTCCCAAGAGAACTCCCCCTACAGGCCCCACCTGTCACTACCCCCCTCAGCTGTTGGTCTCCCCATTCAGACTATTGCCACTGACAAGTTTTCCTGTCAACATAGCAACTGCAAAGCTGAAAGCAAAAATAACGTCTCTTACATAAAACACAGTGTCCCTGCTTCCTCATCACCTGCCACCCTGTGCATTCTGGCTCTTCTAAATGTAAGGTCTTTCTCAAATAAGTCTTTCATTCTGTATGATTTTATCTCTTCCACCCACGTAGATGTCCTATTTTTGACAGAAACCTGGCTGAAACCTGACTGAAACCTGGCAAACACAGTTGGCTCTTGGAAGTTTGTCCCCCTGAATATGACTTTTATAGCTCCCCTCAGCGCAATGGCCATGGGGGAGGCTTGGCTGTCATTTTCAGAAAGTGCCATAAGTGCACTCCCATTGGTACTAATGATTATTCTAGCTTTGAAGTCTTGATGTTTAACACCAGTGATTCAAGTCCACTCCTCTGTGTAGTTGTGTATCGCCCTCCTAGGATGGATGCCATTTTCCTCACTGAGACTTTTTATCTTCAGTTGTTGTGAATCATGACAAAATTTTAATCTGTGGTGATTTTAATTTTCATGTTGACCTCTCATCAAACATCAAAGCCACTGAATTTCCTGGTATTATGGACTCTTTTAACTTTGTGCAGCTTGTTTCTGACCCAACAAATAACCATGGCCACACATTAGATTTTGTTTTTACGTTCAAGTCTCATATGACATGATGAGAAGCTGTCTTGTTATTTATCAGCAATCTGTTAAAGCAGTGAGAGCAAAATACTTTGCTGATATTATTTTAAGTACTATTTCAGTTAATTAGTTAACCCTGGTGCCACTGCCTACCCTGTGCAAACCAGTCACTTGTGATGGGTTTCTAAACTTTTTCACAAATAAAATTGATAACACCCGATTTGCTATTTCACCTCCTGCCCAAGACCTCTCCATCCTGCTGTCTCTTGACTCTGGTAAATGTTAGACCTTAGCTCCACCTTCAATACAGTTGACCATACTATTTTCCTGAACTGTAGCCAGCACCAGGTCAGTATCCAGGGTAGAAATTTAATTCACTGTTCCTTCCTCTCTTTCTATCAACTCTCCAGTGGACCATGCTTCATAGTTTTTTCAATGCAACTGCAATACCCCAATTCAAAGTCAGACACACACAATGTGTTGTTTGGATTGAACATATACATAGAGCAGTGCAGCAGGCAGAATGTGTTGTCTAATTGTGTGTGATCTCAGGAAAGGGTTTTTGCTGTTTTCTCTGCCTTCATCACTGTTGTTGTGCCTGTGTGGATGGCTGGTTGCTAGGGAAAGACACTGCTGATGAGGCCTTGGGCCTGGAAACCATAGGCCTGCATATAAGCCTAGGTTTCCACTGGAATGTGAAAAGCATGAAAAATCCCCCCAAAAAACCACCCATGGTTGAACCTCACTGTTGACCCTTGCCATAACCTTTGCCTTATGCTAGTTTTGACAGAAACCACAAATATTTATGAACCAGAGAGAGAGATCGATTGTTCTAGGGGATAATATAAACCTCCAGATGAGAACAAATGCAATCCTTTCATAAGTAAATGCAAGAAGGTACACTTTTACAGGTGCTGGACAGATCAAATTCTATATGAAATAATATTTCTTATATGATCTCTCTTATATGTCCTCAGTGACCTACACTGCTAAATTGAGCTTTTAGCTACATCATTGACATTGACCGAACCACTTACAAAATGTTATGCATTGAGAATAATTGTAATTCAACTGAATTATTTTTTATCACTAGATGAAAAAAGAAGCTGAAACTGCAATTTTAGTCCCAATTCGGTGGATGTATTTTTTTAAGTATGTCGGCCACAAAGGACCCATGGGCAGGTTGAGACCTCCTCCCCTAATGAAACAGTGCAGCGTCATTCAGTGTATTTACTTGCATTTCAGTAACCAGGTTACAGTTAACTTTCTCCAGTAAGTTGATTTCTTAACAAGAAACACAATTTCTGTAATCAGGGTAGAGGATTAGAGAAACCTGGTTTCTTTAGGTTGGTTTCTCATGCATGTTGATTCTCTAGGTCTGATCTTTTAAAAAATAAACCTAGAATGAAATCGAATGACCACATAATATTTACAACAGAGTATTCTAAGAGTGCAGAACAGACAAATGAAATAATAACGAAACACTGGTATATACTTGAATCTGATTCAACCTCTCATGGTATATAAAAGAGGTAAAAACCTGAGAGACCGTCTCTTACACTCATATTTACATCCTCTTCTAGTGCCATCCCAAGCTACTTTAGCACCTATCCCTGAGGGCAACTATCGCTGTGGTTGTTGTAGTCAGTGTAACTATACTTACTGTCGTAACAGTTTTAAACATCCTCACACAGGTAAAGAGATCGCTTTAAAAGGAGTTATTTAATGTCACACTAAGTCGGTCATTTATCTTATCACTTAACCTTGTGGTAAGTCATATGTTGGAAAGACAAGTAGAGCTGAAAGGTTACAGGATCGCACACAAGTCATTAGGATTCATCCTCTGGGGACCATGACTGTCCGAGCAAAGCTCCATAGCAATCTATCCAATAATTGTTGAAATATTTCAGTCTAAATCAAAGTGGTGGACCTCATAATTTAAGCAACTAAACAAGCAAAAACACCAACGAGAGGAGATGACCTGCACAAATGTTAAGGATTTGATATCATATTTATGTATTTATGTAGTAGTGTGCTAGTCCCCAGTGGGTTAGATTAAAAAAAAATCCTTTTCTATTTTACATATGTATTACCCACAAATATTACCATTATTACTATAATTTACAATTACAAAAGATAATTTTCTCTGCCACAGTAAGAAATCTAATTCACTGTTCCTTCCTCTCTTTCTGTCAACTCTCCAGTGGACCATGCTTCATAGTTTTTCTGATGCAGCTGCAAAACCCCCATGCACTGTCAGACACACACAATGTGTTGTTTTGATTGAACATATACACAGGGCAGTGCAGCAGACAGAAGCTGTTTGTCTAATTGTGTGTGATCTCAAGAAAGGGTTTTTGCTGTTTTCTCTGCCTTCATCACTGTTGTTGTGCCTGTGTGGATAGCTGGCTGCTGGGGAAAGATACTGCTGACGTGCCCTTGGGCCTGGAAACCACAGGCGCTCTGTGTGTTTAATGTCGGATTGGAGATAAAAGGCCAGAGGAAGAAGAAGAGGGTTTAAAGTTGCCACAGAGAAGCAAGACGCTGCAGAGGACTCAACTGAATACCAATGCTGGGATCTGTGTCAGTCTCTGGCCTTCACCAGTGTTATCATAAGACCTGCTTTCACCCATTTATAGTCTGCTCTCATAGTGTTATATACAGGGTTTTTCCTGCATAGAGGAAATTTTTGGTGCCTCCCAAAGAGGTTTTAGCCAGCGCCAGAGGAAAATCACCAGTCCCAAAATGGTAAGAATTGAGAATAAAAATAGAAATTCAAATCCTCTCCCAATGTGTTTAATAGCAATTCCTCAAACAACTGTTGAACAAGCAGAACATAAACTTAAATATGACGTCTTTGACTTCCAGCAGTCAACTCCCCACTCATCAACAGCTGCTATATTTTACAAATGTGGCTGGTGCTGGATAAACACAGCCAGCTAAGCTGCACTGGTTTGACTGGGCCTAACGCACCACTGTGAAGCTAGTGCTAATGGGAGAGAAGACCTCCTGTGATTTCTCATAAAATAAGCCATTTTATTTTTGGTGAAAATCTTAAAAAATGCTGAATTACAACTGCAGCGTACTTTTTGCGTCATGTCCTGTCTCTTCCTTGTTACATCTAATACTGCCCTCACACAAGGATAGGCAATTAAACTATGGTTGTGCCATGTTAATCGAACAGTGCATAGTGCTGAAATTAAGTCTAATAAACCTACAATAGTGTTAATGTGTGAATTCTAAGACTGTTATAATTCTGCAAACTTTATCTTGTTGGACCAGAGCGCCATTTGTTCTTCACAAATAAAAACAGATAAACAGAGTAGAAATGGTGTGTCGATGCAACAACAACAGACTCTCAATTAACCATAAATGAAGCAGACTGCTGTTTATCATGTGTTGAAAACCAATAAAGTACGTCTTTAGGCTCCAAGTGCAACACAGAACATACAGTATATTCATGTATGGGTCATCTTTAGCTAGATGAGGATTAAAATAAGCTGTAACTGTATTAGCCTTGACTTACTAATGGGAAATGAAATGACATCTGCCCTCAAATACAACCCTAAACATTGTTAGAAATCAATTTTATTCTTAAATAAATTCGAAGAAGTAAACAAAACATAAAGGCCTGAGTTTCCACTGAAACATAAAAAACATGAAAAATCCTGAAAAAAACACCATGGTTGAACCTCACTGTTGACCCTTGCCATATCCTTTGCCTTATGCTAGTTTTGACAGAAACCACAAATACTTATTAACCAGAGAGGGAGATCGATTGTTCTAGAGGATAACATAAACCTCCAGATGAGAACGAATGCCATCTTTTGATAAGTAAATTCAAGAAGGTACACTTTTACAGGTACTGGAGAGATCAAATTCTTTATCAAATAATATTACTTCTCAATCTCTGTCAATGATGTAGCTAAAAGCTCAATTTAGCAATGACCTAATTGAACCAATTACAAAATGTTATGTATTGAGAATAATTGTAATTCAATTGAATTATTATTTTTTATCACTAGATGAAAAAAGAAACTGAAACTGCAATTTTAGTCCTAATTCGGTGGATGTATCTTTTTAAGCATGTCAGCCACAAAGGACCCATGGGCAGGTTGAGACCTCCTCCCCTAATGAAACAGTGCAGCGTCATTCAGTGTGTTTACTTGCATTTCAGTAACCAGGTTACAGTTAACTTTCTCCAGTAAGTTGATTTCTTAACAAGAAACCCAATTTCTGTAATCAGGGTAGAGGATTAGAGAAACCTGGTTTCTTTAGGTTGGTTTCTCATGCATGTTGATTCTCTAGGTCTGATTTTTTTAAAAAATGGACCTAGAGTGAAATTGAATGACCGTATAATATTAACAACAGAGTATTCTAAGAGTGCAGAACAGATAAAGGAAATAGTAACGAAACATTGGCATATACTTGAATCTGATTCAACCTCTCATGGTATATAAAAGAGGTAAAAACCTGAGAGACCATCTCTTACACTCATATTTACCTCCTCTTCAATCAGTGCCATCCCAAGCTACTTTAGCACCTATCCCTGAGGGCAACTGTCGCCACTAAGTTGAATTGTAATTGGGGTAGAGGATTAGAGAAACCTGGTTTCCTTAGGTTGATTTTTCCTGCAGAACACAGATTCCTCTGTCATCTATACGTGTAACTGGATTTCTAATCAGCTTTTTACAAGTAACATATACATAACAAAAGACTGCAGACAGAGAAAGTAACAGCAGAGCAGCTGGATGAAAGGAGAGATCATTACAGAGTGATGTATCTTTGTATTTAACATTTGACCATTTGTCAAGTCAGGAAGCAGCATCTTCCATCAATATAGTTCAAATAAGCAAGCCACGCTTCCAAAATAAAGTTGATGGTAGGGTAGAATATTTCCCACCTAACCTGGTTTCTCTGAGTAACCTGGTTACTTAAGCACACTGACCTATATGCACTGACTGAGAATAAAACTAATGATGTATTCGGGCACTCGTCACCCTTTTAGAGTTTAGGAAATCAGCAAATATTGTTTATGACAGGCCGTGCTGACTTTACAGCATGATTTTTGATGATTTACCTAAAGTCCACCTACAGGCAAAAAATATGTTTTTATTCTTCTCACTTCACTGTGATCTTTGAGCGTCATTGTGCAGAATGATGTATGTGCAGAGTTTGACACTAGAAGACTGTTTTACATTTATCTGCTTGTAATGAAGATCCTCTTCATTAATAGTACTGTAGCACACTGCATAGATTAGCACTATATCAATTTGTATACATCACTAGTACAGGAAATGAGGCACAAACTTGTTGGGTTGGATGGCTGTGATTGAAATTGTTACATGCATTAATGATGTGTATTTTGTAGACGTTGTAGCTGCCTCTCAGCTGGAACTGACTGAAGGGCAGCTCTGTGAAAGAAAGGATACACACTCAGTTTGGCTGGTTTGGTTACTTCAACATGGAATAATGTTTTCATTGTTGTATTACCTAGGCCCAGATGATTTAACTGAATGTATAGTTAACTGTTGCTTGATTGTGCAATAATATAATGTGCAATGTGTGTGTTCAGGTCACTTACCTCTGTTGATGGGCCTTTTCCAAAGTAGCCCCTACACCCTCTCCTTACCTACTTCCACTCCGTTTGCACGTTCATCTGGAGGGTCCGCCATATTAAGTACCATTCCAAACCAACTAGCGGGGAGTGGAAGTGGGTTGTAAAACCCTCCAACAGCGAGCCTGCATCGATGCTGATTTACTGAGCATGTGCGACGCCCATTGTGTTCGTCATGGCGCTGTGTACAAATGTACAACAACAACCTATACAAACATTTACTAGTAAACTGCTCAAACTAACATTTAATATTGCCATGCAGATGTTAAAAACTTAAAGGCTACATTGTATTTAGGATCAAATATACCGTTCTCTAGTCTAGAAAATGGCAGACGTGTCTATTTGATTGTAAGGTGTTTTAAATTTACAGGAACTGTTGCTAAAAACAAGCAGCTTATAAACATAAGAATGCAAAAGGAGAGGATGTTTACAAAGAAAAGAAATGCAACCAAAGAGGCTTGGGAGTAATTTTGGTATTATAATATATGTATATGTAGTATTATATATGATGAAGTCTAGCTATATGTTTGACATTAGTGTCATTTTTTATTTAAACAAAACTGGTTTTGACAGGAACTTCTGTAAGTTGTTTAATTTATTTCCAATGGAACATGAATACATTTTTAAAAAGTTTGACAGTACCTTTGTGTATCCTTCATATCTCCAGAGACAACAATGTTCACAACCTCTGGTTGTTATATCCCAGTTAGTGGCAGGAGCTAAATATACTTCTGACTACAAATGTATAAAGGAAAAACTAAACACATTTATTGTTTTAGGGGGAAAACATTCATTAACGTTTATGCACAAATGTAATTACCACAGATAAATTATATTAATGCACAACAGGCTTTCAGTAATACTTGCAGTGTTACTGTACCATTGTATTGCCATTGACATGTGACATTTAGCAAATGACAATATAACCCAGGATATTTGATATGAATAATGAAGCTAAAAGGAAAACAGTTTTGAATTGCATCATAGCAAGTGGTCTTTAAAAATGGATCTTTTCAATAGCATGTCTGAAAAATGGCTCATCACCACGTACAAAAGGATCACTATGCAAGGAATGTAGTGATGTGGTCTATAACCAAGAAATGTATTTTTTTAAAAACATCTACACCTTCTGGAAAATCTCCTTCTCTCATCTTGCAACAGCTGGTGGATGATGGCAACTGTTGTCGTTCCCGACCATTGACTATCTATAAAGATTTATTATAAGTACATAAATATTTATATAAAGTCAAAGATCCTGAGAGATGCTGACTGGAAACCATACTGACAAAAGTTACGACAGTTCCTGTTTCCACCGGAGAGAGTGAAGTTCGTCCCAAAGCTTGCCGCTGTATTTATACCCTACAACTTAATGAAGGGAACTTCATTCAGCTGTGAGTGTGACTACAAACAGAGTGCACTCCGTGACGAAGTGGTAGTGGGTAGAGGCTACTGCCTATTGTGTCTCCTCTCTAGGGTGTTCCAGGGCTAAGTCCCCAGGGCAACTGAACACCAGTTAAAGGTTCCAGGAGATACCATGTTGTAATTAGTGTAGGGGTGTACTTTAATGTGCTGTTCAGATTTTCTATGATATTATGTAATGTGTAACATAAATTAAGATAATGCATTTGCGTTTAAGATAATAATATTTGACAGTAGTGCAGAATAAATGTATTTTAATTATTCAATGTATTGTATTTGTTGTTTTTCAGCTGCAACACGGCCATCCTAACACCGCTGAACAGGGAAAGTTTCTCTGTGCTCACCTTAAATCTGAGTGTGCAGCGTGTACCTACAAACATGATTTGTGACATCACAACAAGTTTAGTGCCAATTATGGTCCAGTACGCGACTTAAAAACTGTGTGTTTTCATTTCACTATACAGTGATGTAGTGGACAGCATGTATCCAGCAGTTAAACTTTTGATATGAACAATATTTGCATATTCATAGAGTCTGGATTTTTCAATAAGGCTTCTGTAGCCAGGTGCACTTTGCATACTGTGATGTGGATAGGTGAACTCAACACTTGTTAGCAGCTGGAGAGTGAATCGAGATCCAATCATGACTAACAATGAAGTACATTGTATTTGGCCAGAAGACCTTCTTCCTGTTTTTGTGTTCTTGCTCCCACCTTAGACACAACTAACCAATGGGCTGAGTTCTCTCATGGCTTTTAGTGATGCACTTTGGTTAATTTGTATTTTTCCTGTATGAAAAGTGAGAGTAATGAATAAGTCATCAGTTTTTGTATTGCTTGACCTGTCTGCTGCATTCGGCATAGTGAATCACCTGGTCCTCCTGTCCACTCTCTCCAGCCTAAGCATTATGGAGAGTGTGCTCAGCTGGTTTTGAGTCCTGCCTCTCTGGGAGATATCTGAGCCTAAAATGTCTGGTATACCAAAGTACAAGGAGACAGCCAGATGTCTTTTTCATTACTTTTTAAATTGCTCCAAACCATCATATTGTTAACAGAGATCATGGCTGTTAGGGTATCTGGGTAGTGTAGTTGACACAGATGCATATAACCATTATATTCACATCAAGTCCTCATTGTAAACTATAAATACTACAAAAAACGGTAATGACTCATTTAGTAAACTGAAGGCTGAAGGTCACTGCTCCGTCTGTACGTTTATACTGCTGTAAGCTGTTTGCATAAATAGAGAGAGGTATTTCATACTAAACAGACAACATTCTAAAAGTCTTTTCAACCACCTGAAATGAATGATGACAATCCACAGGCAGATCTAAATGTTTCTGGGTCATTTGGGCTCTAGAATGACATCATACAGTGTATACTGAGTGCTCTGTCCTCTGTGTGAGGGCCAAATGTATTGATTAGGGCTGTCAATCGATTAAAAATATTTATTATTATTAATATATATATATTTAATATATTATTAATATTTATCATGTTCAAAATTTTTATCTGTTCAAAATTTACTGTAAAGGGAAATTTTTTAAGTGTTAATACTCTTATATGCTTGCTTTATGCAAATATATGCATTTATTGTTGGAAATCAATTAACAACACAAAACAATGACAAAGATTGTCAGAAACTCTCACAGGTACAGCATTTAGCTTTTTAAAAATAGGCTCAAATCATATCTTATGGCACACTCCAGCTCAACAAGCAACAGATGGGCACATTGGCCAGCGAAATTTTGCATTACTTCAGTATTGATCAAACATCACTCCCTGGATCCCTCACTTCAAAAGCAAATCACACCATGTAATGGGAAAAATAAAGGCTAACGAAAACATCCCCTTGTGCTATGGGATACAAAATAAACAAACAAATAAAATCTATTGTTTCTTGCTAGTTGCCATCTGATTTAATGCTAGAGGCCTAAACTACAAGTGAGGCAAGAGATCATTATAACCATAGACTGTAAAAAATATGGACGTAGTCACAGTGATGTCACCCATTAATTTGCGAACTGCCATTGAGCCTGGAGTTTAGCGATTTGACCATGGCCATCTTGGATTTGATCGTCACCATGTTTGATATTTGAAGCCAGAAATGACCATATTTGGACAAGAGGGTGGAGCTGACCATAGCGCTAGCTGAAAGCTTGGTTAGCACGTTGCTAATGCTAATTTCTGCGCAAAATAGATAATAAAATAATAAAACCATTAAAACAAAATGTACTCACCAAAAAAACTGAACATCAGACTCCTTAGAGGATATTTTATCACAACCAAACTTCACACTGTGAAATAGCAGCAGCTACACCTATACTCTGTGAATCCGGGGTTACACCATGGTTACATTACGTAATCAACGTTGTTGCCGTGGTATCAACTTATCAATCACAACATAGCCATGCCCTAAAGCATATGCTGCTTTATTGTCTATTTCAGTCTGCCATAATTTACAAAATGAACATCATGATGCACTGAAGAAGACTTGAAACTAGCGATTGAGACCATAAACTCATTAAGAAAGTTACTGGGATCATAAATCAAGTGAGAAGTAGGGTCATTTTCTCATAGACTTCCATACAATCAAACTTCTTTTTGCAGCCAGTGGAGTCGCCCTCTGCGAGCCATTAGAAAGAATGCAGGTTTAAGGCACTTCCATATTGGCTTCACTTTTCAAACCCGCTTGATCATAACAGAACCTTCTTTTTCTTTTTGTTTCACAATGGTATCCAGCTTATTGGTACATTGCTGCCACCGTCTGCTCCAGAGTGTGGATTAGACAACAGCCTTACAATCTAATTCCCCACAACAGAACCTGCATCAATGGCATCAACAGAATGAGTTGCATTAAAACAAATTTGTTTTAACGTTATTATCATGTTAACTGATTTTACATACCAAGATCAGTTTACTCTTCACGAGTGTAAACACTCATCCTGTAAAAACAGTTGTAAATGTCATCTGAGAAAAAAAACATGATGATGTCTTAGTGTCATACAAATTTATAAAAGAAAGCCTGCAATCTGGATGCATCAATTCACAAGAAGTGTCCATTTACCAGGCAGGGAGTGCCAAATGAAAGAAGCTATGGGGTTGCATTATGGGAAATGTTGGATCCAATGTTTTTTGAGTTTGACTCATTCTTGGACTACAAGTCAGGATTTCTCTGCAGTTTTGATTACAACAATTATTTCTTTAATGTCTCCCACAAATCCCCAAACATTATAGAAGTGCAATGCTAAATTAATTGAATACTTGTGAATTACTTTACTGACACTATTTTCTTTACCTCAGTGATGACAATGTTGGTTTTTAAAGCAGCACTAATCAATATTTTTATATGAACAATGGGTTAAATTACTACATTTAAATGTGAAAGGGGTCACTTGTACTGACGAACCCAAGGAGGAAAATCACCAACTCTGCAGTTCCCCTCAGCTCTATAGAGCGTTTTAGCCTCTTTCAGCTCACTGTTTTGTTTTCTTGGCCTGCAAATTCACTGTTTTGGCTCAGTCTCACAGCTCTCATCAACGTGGTTTTCAGTGAAAAAGCTCCGATAAACCTACTGCACACTACCTGACCCGCACCAAACAGCAGACAGACACAGTTAGAGACTAGCTGATAAACATAGTGGAGCATTTAGTAGCTAAAGAGACATAGACATTTTTTGCAGGAGTTGGTGGAGACCAAAGCAGAGGTAAAAGGAGAGTGAATATTCAACTTACAATCAAGTTTATAAGGTGTTAATATATCACTGTTGTGTTTACAGCTTGTTCTGCTGACCCTACGTGGATGAGGACCCTAAGTGGAATGAAGGCCAAGCGATCTCTGTGAGCTTCTAACACATTCTGAACCAGGGTCAAGCTTTGGATCTTCTACTGTGTGTGTTAGAGTGTATTTAATGTGCCTGCAAAACATCCGAAAAATACTGTTTTCCCATAATGAAAAGATAAAAACATGCAAAAAATGTTTAATTTGTAATCCAAATTACACATATACAAGGATTCAGAATATTAGCATGTCATTTTCAGAGACCACAGCCAAAAGAACAACAAGAGAAAAAAATACAATCTGTACATATTTCAGTTTACAGTGAGTAGCCAGCTGGAGAGTACCAGAGAACACTAAGGCAAATCATCAGCAGACAGAAGAAACATTGCCTTTTTTGTATTTAATCCACCACAGCAGAGTATCAAGAAGTATCTTTGCTACAAAACAAGGACTGATGACTCCCTTTATTAGCAATCAGCTGCATAAGTTACATTGTGATAAAAGCAAAACAAAAAACAGAAGGTATCTATCTAGAGTCTAGCATTACTGTACATGTCTTCTCAATAGCTTTGGAATACCAAACTGGCAAAAATATGCAGCTCTTTTGTACAGCTCTGGGTATGACCAGTGTCTGCTCTTCATGAGTAGAAACCCACAACAGGTTCAAAGGTTGTGATTCAACAGGAAAAAATGCTATTCATACATATGTAACATTGGTCCTGAGAGTTGTGTTGGGCTCATTAAAATGAAAAGGGTTTATCCCCTTTGGAGCATGACGGTGCTCAGTAAATTAAATGACAATCTGCTCATTAGATTTTAAAGGTAAAGGACACTCAAAATAGTGAATTTGTAAATAAATAGGCGTTGATTATGTTTGTGGTCTTTTTTTCCCTTAGGGGTCGTATTATATTCACAATAGCAGATGTTCTCATTGAATAGAGAGAGTACCAGCTCCTATAGAGCCTGTTACATTAAGAGAGTGTTGCATTATAGGTTGTCTGTAGCCTTAATGTTGCTACACTACCAAGTTTCTCATTTACCATTTTTACTGTGTGTCTATAAGAGTTAGTCAGCCCTAAAAGTGTTTTGTTATACAAGTTCAACCTACAGAAGTTTCTGACAGCTCATGTAGCGTGCTTTGTTGCCATGGAGGAAATAAATTAATGACAAATGAAAACAAGTGGAAAGCATCTCCGTACGTCTTTATCGCAGAAACAGACTGGGGACCAAATTATTTGTAAAGTTTCCAAAAATGACGACTGTCACAGAATGTCATGATGAGAAGTCTGGAAAATGATAACAGCCAGACACAATCATTCTGATGCTTCCTGACTGTAGAAAATGTGACTGATAAACAGAATGAACAACTAACTGTGCCTGAAAAAATATTTAAACAAGCTACACGCACTTGTGATTTGTGTTATTGGAATGATTTGATGTGGAATGATGTTTCACAGAGGGAAAGGCTAACAGAGAAGAGAGAAGAGGGAAGGCTAATAGTATCTCAGCAAAACTTTCCCCTGCATAATGAGTGTCTCATAAGTGTCTCAACATAAGTGTCTCATATATTCATGTATGTATGTATGTATATGTGTGTGTGTGTGTGTACACAAACACACGTACATATATACATACATATATAGGTGTGAAAGATATGGAAAAATTCCAAATCAGGTTACCTGTACTATTAATATTACATCGATGTATATCTCAAATTTCATGTAAATCTAGCCAGAAATTGTCAGAATGAAACTGTTGGATTAATGGATTTTTTTGCTAGCATTGCTAAAATATCTCCAGATGGTTCCAAATTTTAAAAAGCAATAAAGAAATGCTGCAACATATGCAACTGTTCCAGTGCAATAAGCAAATTCAGTGAACTTACATCAACTCCATTTCTGAATTTTCTGTTTGTCAGGCATAGTTGTTTGAAAGATGTATTAGCAGATCATTATCTGATATCAGACGGCTTGTTGTTTCACATTCTGGTCAACCACAATACTGTATAACTGGACATTATGGGGCGGCTGTGGCTCAGGAAGTAGAGCGGGTTTTCCATTTATCCGAAGGTTGGTGGTTTGATCCCCGGCTCATTCATATCATGTCGAAGTGTCCTTGGTCAAGATATTGAACCCAAACAGTGTGTGTGTGAGAATACTTAGAATTCCTCCTGATGAAGAGGTTGGTACCTTGCATAGCAGCATGCGTGAGTGTGCCATGTAGTGTAAAGCACTTTGAGTGGTCGGAAGAGTGGAATGGCGCTATATGAATGCAGCCTGTTTACCATTACAGACTAAAGGTGTTGGATATTCTGTTCACAAGATGGTCACCAAACACACATATGCATCTGTAAGAGAAATCGATCCACAATGCGTCAAACCTACACAAATCCACTCTTGCTCTCGCTGTCATACTCGTTACTCACTTCACTCTGTTCATGATGGGAACTGTAATTTGTCATTTCAGAGATCTTACTGTTTGCCTCCAGTTTCACAGATTGAGTTTTCTTTGCTTGTCCCCTTGAAACTCTGCTGCTGTTTTTGCTTTCTGTTTTCTTTCATCTGCACAAACACATACATGGAAATTATGTTTCACCACTTTGCTTCTGTATTTTGTCATCCTCCAAATAAGCTAAACTACATCTCATTTAAAGTTCCCATTTGTGAAAGCGCAGCAGGGACATAGCCGCAATATTTCAACCACACTACAAATAACATTTCTGCTTGTAGGAACCTCCCGGATTGAGAAACAAAGCTATTTAAATTCATTGTGGCACTAAATGTTCTCGACTATGTAGGAATGTTGAAAGCCAGCAATTCTTTATAGCAATTCAATCAAAGCTTTGATGTGATGTGGTGTTGAATGATCAGAGTAAAATCAGTGTGGGAGAGCGGAGAGGAAATTAAAACTTCTGATCTCTGCAGGCTTTGTTAACACAGGCAGTCAGTCACATTAATACCAGACCAGTGAAGTGAAATGAACTTGCTGTTTATGCATACAGACATGTGCTTCAAAAACCACACAGATGATGTAACACATATATCTGCACTATTGCAGAGAAAGGTGCTCCGTTGTGTCTTCCATGTAAAAACAGCAGCTATAAAGAAGGTCCGGTGAGTGGATCGTTTCACTTCAGGGATTATTCTCATGAAAATACAAAACTTGGTTAGCTCAAATCTAAATAAGTGTATTTGATCCTGCTAATCTCTGTAAAACATATTTTGGGTATCAGATGGAAAAAAAAAAGACCCAGAGCTGTACAGTGAAGCCATGTTTTTGCTGGTAATATCATCCAAAGCTCCTCAAGATAGGCTTTGCCCTTTAGAGTGTCCATCCAGTGTGTCTCTGTGGAAATGACTATCTCTCTCACACACACACACACACACACACACACACACACACACACACACACACACACACTCACACACTCACACACACTCACACTCACACACACGCATACAGGTAATGAGGTGGAACCCAAAAACACACACACTCATTATCATGGCGAAGCGCTCCTCCAGTTGCTGTTGCAAAACACTGGGAGCTTTAAAGCAATGTACAGAATCAAGACTGAACACAATCAAAAGAATGTACAAAAAGGCACATTTGACCCCAGTGCTCCTGTACTGTGAGATTCAAGTGTAAATGAGCGTCTGTAGCATGGCTGTCGTAGCTCTTAACCATCATAGTGACAACATCCCCCACTGAGTGCACTGTTCTGGCTGCTAATGCTCCCGATGATAATGTCCATCAGCCTGTGGATGCTAGCCGCTGTCAGGCCTTTCTCAGCCAGGAGTCAGCATGGTCCCTAGTGTCATCAACTGTCCTGAAGAGGCAGCGAGTCTCTTTACAAGCTGTCCCGTGGTAATACAGAAGTGCCGCTTGCGTATCCCAATTCAAATCCCCGTGTTTACCCCATAATATCCTCTTTCCTTATCCCCACCCCACCACCACCTGAGCATTCTAGCACGGGTGGGGGGGCAAGGGGTGGGTGATGTCGGTGTGGGGGTCGAGGGTGCTAGTCGTCCCCTCCGCCGTACAGGTCGGCCAGCTTGCGGAAGCGTGGCCCCCAGTCGCCGAGGTAGTCGTAGTCCTGGTCTCCGCAGCTTGAGGACGAGTGCAGGGAGCTGAGGGAGCCGGCGGTGGAGCCGCTGCCCTCGTAGTCGAACACCAGCAGGGAGTCGTAGGGGGGAGCGGTGGGGTCGTTGTCTGCTGCCTTCAGGCCCTGGAAATAAAAAACGGAGGAGACGGGGAGGTGAGCAAAGAGCATCGCAGCGGCAAATGATAGTGGCAAGAAAGGGCAACCTTGTCCTGCTGAAGATGAAAGTACTACTTCTGGACTTCCAGAACGTGGAGGAGTGAACAAGCATCTGAAATTAACGGTCGATCCGGGGATCTAAGTCAATAATCAGCTCCTTTGTTTTACTGATATTTAGGTTTAGATAATTAGCTTTGCATCATTTTATAAAAGAGTTGATTTCCTCTCTGTAAACTAAATCATTTCCTTTTGATATCCTACGACTATGCCTACAATCAGCTGTACACAAATAAAAATGGAGCACTGCAAGGATCAGTTTTATCTCCCTTTTTATTCACTGAATATTGGCCTGATATCAAAGGGAAATGATTTAGCTTAAATGATGGAAAGCTAATTATTTAAACCTAAATATCAGTACAACAAATGAGCTGATTATTGATTTGAAGAAGAAGAGGGAGGAAGTTACTCCTGTTTTTATTGATGGTCAAGAGGTGGATTCTTTTCTTATTCTTACAAATATGTGGGTGTACATTTGGATAAAACTCTAAACTTGATGGAAAATACCAACATCAGTTCAGATTGTTTTTTCTGAGGAATCTAAGGTCCTTTGATGTAAATAGAGAACTACTTCTTGTTTTTTTTCTTTCTTATTTTTATTCTAACTGCTCTTATTTACAAAAAAAAAAAATATTCAGTGGAATTTTCACTGAGAGCAATACTCTCTTTTTCAGGAGAGAGTTGGTCACATTCACTCAGTTAGACATTCATACTTGGAAGCTTCCCAGTACAACCACAGTCTGATCTGCTGGTCCCTGAGCAGCTCCACTGGTTAAGTCTCAACAAGGGCACCTCAGTGGTGGTAATGAGGGAGGGGAAAGCTCTGCTTCTTTTAAAAAAAACAGTTGAGGACCATTCTAAAATATGAAGAATACCCACTCAATAGTGTCTTTAGTGGACCGAACAGTTCCTTTAGTGCATGGCTGCTCATGCTCCAGTGTTCACCAGAAAGACTGAGAAGGTCCTTTGTGCCCGCTGTGGTGAAGCTTTTCAGTGACAATGAGTATTAAGAGGCCTTTATGATCATTTATTACTGCTGGCTGGTTTTTTAAAAAAAAAATTAAATAACTTTTTCTGGCTTTTATGCCTTTATTTGATTTGATTTTATAGGGACCATTAGACAGTGTAGGGAGACAGGACACATAGGGAGATAAAGAGAGAGGTATGACATGCAACAAGAGTCCCCTGGTTTATGTGGATTATGTGCTACGCGCTTTAACCATCAGGCCACCGGTGTCGCCTGCTGTGAGTGAAAAAGGTAAAAATGGATCAGAAAAGGATTTTTCATTTTCTATTTTAACTAGGCTGTATCATTCTCATATTTTTTTTTTCATAAATTCACTGTGACTTTTCAAGGACTCCAGTCTACTGTCGATGACCACACATCATTGCTGGATCAGCTCTATTGAGGTGCTCTATGACACCTCAATAGTACTTGCTGAGGCTTTGCAGTTATATTACTGATAAAAACCTTCACATACAGAGCCTGCGTTTGATGTGGGATAATGACCGTGCACCGTCATATCAGTCTGATGTCACAGGTTAATCCCTGGAGTTCCATACTCATCACTTCTACACCAGAGAATTCAAAAATTGTATTAAAATATTTGCTAAGCAGAGCTGTCAACCTTCAGTTCATTAAAAATGGACATTGCCGCGTTTGCATCGGAGATTTAGCGCATGACGGTGCAACAAGCCACAGATTGAGAGAAGCTGAATTTATGGTTGAGAGAGCAACAAGACTCAGACTATATCTAATGCAGGATTACAGTAATCCTATAATACTTGTATAGTAACTGTATAGTAAGGTAGTATAGAAAGCTGTGTTCACACTTTCATACCAAAGCAGAGCAGTGTAAGACCCACGTTAAACCCCTGAAACCAGATCTGATTGCCCATGTTGAACCATTCAGAGCATCTCAGAGGAGCAGAATTCACTTTCAGAACTAGGATTCAAAATGTCAAACTTCCCATCAAAAGCCAGAATCTCTAACCTCCAAATTACCTTTACGTCAGTCCCTAGAGGACAGGCACCAGAGTGTGTATGTGTGCTACGGTTGGGTGATTGTTTCCTTTTTTCATATCATCCAATCGTGGTTACTTGAGATTACCGATAGGCGATCCGATCGCCAGGGGGCCGGCGGTAGTAGGGGGGGGGGGTCGGGAGAGTTATATCACAGCATCCGTCCTTGTGTCTGTGCTTGGTGCAACAATATCACAGCATCATGTTCCAAATCAATCAATCCAAATCATATCTATAATGTTAACTGCTCTTATGTTTTTTAACATTTATTTATTCAGGGGAGTTTCTCTGAGAGCAATGCTCTCTTTTTCAAGAACATCCTGATCACACCTGGAAGCTGCCCAGTACAACCACAGTCTGATCTGGCAGCCACTGGAGCAGCTCCACTGGAGCAGTTGGGGTTAAGGGTCTTACTCAATGGTGGCAATGAGGGAGGGTGTGGTTGGCAAGTGCTGCTTCGTCACCTTCCCCACCCAGATTTACCCTGCCAGTCAATGGGATTGAACTGACGACCCTCCGGTCACAAGCTCGCTTCTCTAACCTTCAAGCCACCATTGTCCCGATGGGATGGCAAAGTTTTGGTGAGCAGGCATATGGAGAACAGAGAAATTCACTCGTCACTCTTGCTGATTAATGGGGCTCAGCGGGCGGACATGCCGCTCCACCAAAAACATCTCTACACAGTAAGGCTCAGATTCTAGAGATTATATTTATAACATTTTATTTATGTAAGTTAGTTAAAATTTACTTAATATCAGCGTAAGAAAAAACAATTGTCAATCATCCCTTCAATCGTGGGTATACGCCTAGTGTGTACATGTGTGTGTGTGTGTGGGGGCGTTGAGATGGACAGTAGGGAGTGCTGGGGGAGAAGGAGAGAAGGAGGGATTATAGAGGAGCGTAGAAGAGAGGAGGATTTGGGTCAGGCTGGACAGATGCTGCCTCTATCTCTAGGAGGAGATTCAGCAGATTACCCAGCGTAGCCTGAACTTAAAACCACCCACCCTTCCCACGCATACAAACGCACACATACGTAGTCACGTGCACCATTTCTAATGACCTCACTCTAAGAATTTCAACCTGTTCCAGTGCCATCTACAATTAACATCTAAACATTTTTTTTTTCTCCAAAACTAGCAGTCCAGAAAATGGGTGTTTCTTTTCCCCCTTCCTCACCACTCAAGAGTGGTTGGAAATGAAAGCAATAAATCTGATAAGCTGTGGAAATGTTTTGTGGGCCGCGTCTGTCGTCTGACTGAAGACGCTCCTGTCACTCGGAAACTCAATGGGAGGAGAGAATTAACGCGGAGAGAGGGAGAGGGAGAGGGAGAGGCAGGGCGAGAAGCATCGGCTTGTCATGTCTGCCGGATTAAGCTGTCTAGATCAGCTTGCCATGTCTGACAGCTCCCGCTCATTATTCATAGCTCCGCTTGGCAGATGTCTTTATGCAGCCCCGACCAAAAGACACACACACACACACGCTTGTGCACACAAACAATATGGAAGCAGATAGCGCACAGTGAATGCCGTGCGTCAGCTCACGTTGACAATGATGACTCTTCACGCCTCGGAGGTGCCTCTCCACCGTGGAGCCATGCACTCCAGATGTGAAGACGGTTCTCGGCCCTGTTACGGGAAGAGTTCGGTCTCTTCAAGAAGCCTATGTGATTAACTGTGAGAGTCATGTTCATCCAGCTAAGAGTCACACTCAGAACTGATGAAAACATATTTTTCAAATTCAGGATGTTCACCTTCTCTCTAGAGCTGCACAAACGTATGTACGGAGTCAGCGCTCAACTCTTATGAATTATCTTTTACAGTCCAGTCATTCTAGTGTTGGATGATAAAGGTATGCTTCAAACAAAGTGCTAGTCTAACGGCGTCTGCCACAATCTCTGTATTCCTCCACACAATCCAACAACCACACCCAACCTTCTCTCTTGGGCTCTCTCTTTGTTTGTTCTCTCTGCAGCTACTTTTGTCACTTTTCATGACTATAAACAAGTGAAACACCATGAATGGCTTCGAGGAGAGACTGTCCAAAAGCGTGTGCGCCTTTATCCCCATTCGAACACTTCATTGTGTTGAGACTACAAAGACAGAGAATTCTTGGAGCGAGACGGAGAGGCAGTGGCCAGGAGGAAGCTATGATGGCAGGCTTTTTTTGCTTTGCCTTTGAGTGTGGCCTGGATTCATCATATAGAGATGAATCTGGGTTGTAGGTGGTAAACAGACAAATCGCTATCACTGTGGTGGCACCTCACTTATACACCCGTGTGTAACACTGTAAACACTTTTGCTAAAAACTGTCAAAGAGATCCTGTAGAACATATAGACGTAGTCAAACAACACATCATACTAACTAGTTTGAAGCTTACAGAGGCCTGAAGGTTCTTTCCTGAACACTCACACATCTAAACAGAGACATAATACTAGAACGTTATCAGCAGATTTTACTCAGCAGTGTTTGGTATAATCATCAGATGTAAAGATATTAAATATATGGTAGCAAATATCTGGTTTTGGTTGCTTTAGTCCCATATAGACAGATCATAACCAAAGCACCACACAAATCCTTTAATGGCACCAGTAGTTTGTTCTAATGCCTAAACACCATGTTTACATTTCACTGACAAGGAAACTCTGTGAAGTTGTTATAGTCCCACAAAAGTGGAAGATCCTGTTTTTTTCTTCTTCCTGCTCATTTTCAATTGTGGAATTTGTATTATGTCGTTACAAATGGTAGCTTACATATAAAAAGTTTGCACTGCTGCTTCAGCAGTCTGAGTTAGCTACATCGAGTCGTATCTTCTAAGTTACAGTCTAAATTTTTGCCTGATTTTGGCTTCAGCTGAACTTTGGGCTGGATTAAGGGCAGTGGATTTTTGCCCCCATTTCTTACAGTGTAGCTAGGGTAGTTAGAGAGAACAGTTTCAGGGTCAGTATGGAGAGTAGGAATTGTTACACCAAGACTCATTTACATAATGACATGTCAGTACTGTATTAAGACAGTAAATAGTAAAAAAGTGGGACGCTCTAAAAGACTTCCCCAAACTGTCCCCTTAAGGGGCTGAAGATGACCTATAACCAGTCTGTGGGATTAACTAAACTCAATGGATTTACCTCCAATTAGGTGTCCAGGCTGTGGCCATGTCTGAGGCCAGCTAATCCTGACCACTAGCAAAGCTAATTAAGAATTACAGACACTGTTCTGTGTGCCACTCTCTCTAGCTACAGTATGTCTGTTTCTTAAACAAACTTGAGTTTGCATATAGTGTCCTTCTGCCAACCATCATCACCGTCATCACTGACACTTGTGTATTGTTTCATACCAGTGAGGCAGACTATGTATTACTGAGCTTAACACTGAATACATTTGAAATCTGCATCATTTTTTATGATTTCTGTGTTTGAATATAAGCATTTCATTCTGTTTTAATTAAGTGCAATCAAAGTCTTTGAATGTTACAGTGGGTTGGCTCCAAATAGCTGTGAGGAGCAACTGTTTGAAAAAACTGTCTGAACTACAATATCCCTAAATCCTGTAAGGTGATGAGGTAAACTACACACATCCCGGCCAGTCTTTGATGCTTTACAACAAAGGATAGAAAAGGGATGAGATGAGCAAAAGATCCAAAGAAGATTGGCAAATCCAGCTTATTCTGAACAATGTTCACCAACTGGCCAACAGACTGTTTGTATTTCACTCGAGTTGTGATTCAATACTTCTGGTGAGCAAGTACATGTGCCCAACACCTGAATTTAACTTGAGTGAACAGAGTGAATCTCAGTCAGTGAGGATGGGACACCCTCCTCTGCTGTGGTCACACTTGCTGGTTTAGACTGACAAGAACACTGAATTTTTACACAAAGATGTTGCCTGGAGAGGTTTAACTTGACAAAAGACAGCCCTCTCCAAACACACACACACACACACACACACATACACACACATACACAGCCTGTGTTGTCCTACCTCGTGGATGAAGTCTCCTATGTCTCCTGGGTGGGGGGCAGCAGAGCGGAGGGGGTACTGGTGGTCATGATGGAGGGGTCTCTCATCCAGACGTCTAATCCCCACCTTGACACACTCCGGCTCCAGAGCATCAGGCTGCTGCAGCTGACTCAGATCATAGTCCTAAACACACACACACAAAGCCACACATATAATTGTTTATGAAGACATTCAACTGACTTCAAACTCACAACATCGCGTTTAAAACACACTACTACTAGGATTACCTCATCTCTGATTCCATGACCTTTTCAAAACTGTACATGATGCTTTTATGAACCAGAACTGTTAAACCTTCCTTTGTTGTTTTTCAGCCCGGTTTCCAGTCCAGTGAGGCTTAAACCATGTCATGACTGTATGACAGAAATGATTGCTGGAAAATCCATGTGAACCTTCCTCAAAAAAGGCCCTGAAATTTCCATATGAAATGTACAAAATTATTTGTTGTATGCTTTCCTGTCTTAACTTTAGGGTTACTCCAGAAATCATGACCACTAGGAAAACAGGTATTGTTTAGGAGCTGCTGGACCAGGAGTTGTTCTGTTTCTGTTGATTGGGTAAGGAAAGTTATGGAAGTGTTTGCTAACCTGTTCGCAATTTGAAGTTTAGCTCGACTAATGCTGGATGTTTGAGGACAATGCCATACTTGATTTTGGATTTTTGAATTGATAAAAATATGTTACCTTGTGAGGCAGCTGGATTCACAAGATCACAACATCATTACATCATGTGAGAATCCATCATGTCAGGCTTCAAGTTATGCGTTTGTGTCCAAACCATCCATGGTTCGGTAAATAAGCATTCCTTATATATTTGGTGACCTAGCTATGTTATGTAGTGAGTGGGACATAAACTTGTCAGTGCTCTCTTGTGGACTAACTATATATACCGGAGACACTGTTTCTAAATAACCTGAAACATATCTTTGACATCACTGTAATGATATTTGTTACTGTACGTCTGACATTTACATTGACACCAGCAGCTTGGGTGTTGGGCATTAATACAATGTTGGTCGATGATAAGTCTGCTTTAAGAAAAAAAAAGAGAGATCAAAATAGATACAGCAGAACAAGAGATGTTCTTTTTTATTCCACACATTCTTCTTCCTTGTATCTGAGTGATTACCGCAATGGGGGGAGAGTGACAGTAGGAGGATTTTGCCTGACAATCTATCACACACAACAACTGACCACATTTTGTGCCATCAAAAGCACTTCATACAATGCTGTACCCTCATTTTGTTTCCCTGTTGAGCATCAGTGGAGGGATATGGAGGGAAATTTATACTAAAAAAGACAGTTACTTTGGAAGATATACACTCGATTTAACTAAATCAGAAGCCTCATATTATTTCAGATAAACTTTTGAATACATTTTTGCACAAAACGAGGACCATGGAATATGTCCCCCATCACTCACATTGAAAAGGCATTGGGAAGGGACTTAAAGAATTGTGAACCTATCCTACTTTCCTGTTTAAATTCCGTAAAGATTTCTTATGCAGACACAGTGAGTTCTGGATCATCCTGAAACATGAATTCAACTCTTCAACACCTCTGCTTAAAAAGAGACATAATCTCTCCTTGGCAGCATATTTGGGTTGCTGTACATTCGTACCTCAAACTAAATGAGAAAAATCTGCTTCTTGGCTTCAGCTTCATTACCAAACCCCAACAAATCTACCTATAATTGCATAATAATGTATTCTTCATAACTGCAACACTAATGGCAGTATTTTTGCAGGCTCTGGTTGTGCCAGCACTCATAAGAGACTTAACTGCTTCATGGAAATAACAATCTTCATCAGGACAGATTTGGAGGAACATACACACATACACTTACAGTAAATGGAGCTATAACTTGACACTAACTACCTTTATGTTCCTGCTGTATTTAACAGTTGATGTAGTGAGAATTTCAATGACTCAAAGGGGCAGCATGATCTCCTCTGATGCAACGTCTACCATCTCGCCTGCATCATCCGTCCTCAGGGAGGAGTCAACCCCATTCTAATGTGATCTAATTAGCATCCACAGTCCATCTCTCACCTTCTCTTACACCACATCAGCACAGTCAGCCGGGCAGAGGGGGAGTGTGTGTCACGGCCTCTGATCTGTTCATGTTAAATGGTAGTGTCTAAATCACTACAGCAACCATCCAGAAACCATTTCATGCTCTCTGGTCTTCAGGGAAATCGACTAAAGCAGTCTTTTCAGGACAATAACAGCATGCTGTGGACTGACCTTGGGCTTTATTCACAATAATGGCCGACCAACAGAAAACTTTTCACTGAAGAGCTGCTGAGAGCCCTGCTATAACCTGACAGGATTTGTCAAGGACTCTGTATTTAATATTTTGAATGACTGGTATTGTCCTACAGTAGGCTACCTGCCATTAGTTTTTGTTGATATCTGTCTATTCTTTTCTTGTTCGTGGTCGCACAATTGTACATGCAGACCAAAGTGAGAGCCCCAGACTGCATTACCACACTATTATAAGGTAACACTGATACACATAAAAGCAGATACAGTGTCTGAGGTGAATGATTAAACTCAAGGTCAAGTTTAAAGTGTTTGTAAGTTTTATATACTTGTATGGAAATGAATAGGAAACAATGACTTCTTAGACGGTAGGAAAGGCATTCAAAATTGAAAACACAATGGTGTGTTTTAGTTGGCAGTAATATAAAGTGTATAAAGTTTTACAATATGGGTTAAATTATGCAAGAACACAGGCATTGCTCTTCAGTGGATTTTTTTGGCCTGTTACACAGCAGATGCTTTTTCACCACTTGACTTTCAAGACATTTCCACTGTAGAAGTATGGCCACCAAAAGTTATTTTAGAGCTTTGGAGACCAAAAACTGGCTGTTTCAAAATTTTAACAATTTAGGCTCAGGAGGTAGAGCGGGTCGTCCACTAATCGGAAGATCGGAGGTTCGATTCCCGGCTCCTCCAGTCTGCATGTCGATGTGTCCTTGGGCAAGATACTTAACCCCTAATTGCTCCTGATGGCTGTGCCATCAGTGTATGAATGTGTGTGAATGATTAGATGTCTTCTGATGGGCAGGTTGGGACCTTGCATGGTAGCCCCTGCACCCATTCAGTGTATGAATGTGTGTGAATGTGATTCGTAGTGTAAAAGTGCTTTGAGTGGTCGGAAGACTAGAAAGGCGCTATACAAGTACAGTCCATTTACCATTTACCATTTTAACATGAAATGACACATATTGAGAGTCCCTATCGACACATACACACATATACCACCTTGGTGTGTTTATATCTATGCTAAGCAGCATTTTTGAATTAAGTTTAACCAAAAATAAAAAGATGCCAGTGTTATGGTCAAACATTGTCTTTTGCTGCATTTTCAAAACATGAGGGTAATGAGTTGAGATTGCATTAGACTTTTATTATTATGTTACTAGCCCTTTCTCACACATGAGCCTGTAAGATTGCTGTTACGGCAGTGACAGCGCATAGGGCCCTCAGGTTAGATGACCTTTAAACAGCAAGAACACAACCTCAACATGCTGAACGGCAGCAGTCTGTGGTGAAAAGTGTCCGGGGGTTCTTTACTTTACTTTGACTCTCTGCTAATCAGAAACCTCTGCTGATATTTACCAGTCATATTCTGCTCCAGGAGAACAGACATTTCCATTCCATTTCATTATGTAATCTTTAATAAAAGGTTTGAGGTGAAAGTGGTATTTAAGGTTATAGGTAAGGATTAGAGGTGAGTGAACAACTGCAGTGAATGAAGGTCTAATAAGGCGTATTTGTGAGTGTGTTCCTGGGAACTGAGTCTGCTTTTTATCTGAGGCTTAAATCCAGACAAATAAAGACCCAGCCTGTCAGTGGATGAAAAAACCCACCAACATGAAAATCTAATCAAATAAAATAGATCCCCGACACTATCCAAGGCCTGTGTTACTGTAAGCAAACCAAGATTTCCTTTCACTAATTTTATTTATTATATTTACTGCAGAGAGATTACATGAAGGTTGGTTCCTGGTATTTACTTTCATGTACTGAACCGTGCACACAGTCTGAACACAGAAAATAAACTATTAACTCAAACCCACCACTGAATTATGCAGTCATTTTATGTGTAACACTTATTTTAAAGTGTTATATAGCAGATTATGATTTGATCTTTCTGCATGTAGACTGTTGCCATTAATTTGGTTTAATGTCAGAACAAGTTGACATTGCCTAAGAGACATTAGCCTTACTTGTTGCCTAGCCTTACTGGCTGCTCCACAACAACGCTCTATGAGATACACCTCACCACTGCTATTGGTCCAGAGAATAAACACACAGCCAGTGTGTGTAGTGTTAATTCTGTCAATTATTCTCAGATTAAGTCTTAGTCCTGAGATCAAAAGTCCATGTAAATTTTAGTTTTATTTGTTCATCCTTCTTATTTTAGTCAGTTATCAACAAAAACGTGACATTTTTATCTAGTTTTAGTCTAGACCAAGTAGCCTTGACTCCAACAGTAATTGTAGTGCTCAGTTTCTGTTATGACCCGTTAAACATATACATTAATTTTACAACGTTTTGTGTGTTGTTCTTACATAGTGTCACAGTGCATGCCCATGCCCTCTAGAGAGTAATGACCCCGGATGACTAGACAAGCTGGCCATTTGCCAGGAGCGTAATTCTTTGGCTGACTGGTTAGCATAGCTGTCTGTGGTCTGGGAGACCTGATGTGGGAACCCTCCTTCACTACACATAGATTTATTGATATTTTTCTCACTTTACTTAAAGCACCCAATGACCACTTAGAGTAACTTATAATCACATTATAATATATTATAACAGTGATTATAATGCATTATAACATGATTATAATGTATTATAACTACAATACACTTACAATACACTATGATCCTTGTAAAAAAAAATGTCAGTGAGTGACCACCAACTATTAGTATTATGATACTTGACATTATAAGTCATTATAAAATGCTTTATCATGTGTTATGATTATTGTTATAAAGCATTATGAATATTTATGAGTGATTTTAACTGTAACTATACATTGCAATAAGCAGATTATAAGGTATTATAAGTTTATAATGCATTATAGACATGGGTGTCATAGAAAGTGTTACCAAAAAGTTAAATTTAAATG
Organism: Thunnus albacares; assembly: GCF_914725855.1. Classification (NCBI taxonomy): domain Eukaryota; kingdom Metazoa; phylum Chordata; class Actinopteri; order Scombriformes; family Scombridae; genus Thunnus; species Thunnus albacares. Next base: position 33,103,778 of record NC_058114.1, on the reverse strand, counting down.
AACTTAGAGTCTGTCATGTTACAGCAGTCATACCTATTAATCAAATATGATTAATATCCCAAGTCATATTTGAGGAGTTGTGAAAGTTTCACTATAACCATTATTTGTTTAAGTCTGGTGTATCTACTTTTTTAATGAGAGAGCCGGTTGTTTCTGGATAAATTAGTGTGAGGAAAGCAGTGGTTTTGTTGATCAGTATATCAGACAGTGATGGGTGCAGTCTGGTCAGGATCAGCCAACACAACCACAGACTATGTTTAAAGTTTATTTAAATTTATGTTTTTCTTGGCTACTGAGGCCTCAGGGGGGGGCATCCTTCTGTACACAACACATTTGATGAACAATCCTGCTCCCAAGTTGCAGACCTACACAAATAATGTCAAGATCCCACATAATTCTGATAGAGTAACAAGTCTCAGTGAACTTTTAAAGCTATTTTATAGACATGGAACATCTCTCCTGACACTATGTCACACTTTTTCTTTCTGTGGCAACAGCTGCTCCAAATATTGATTGAAATATTGTTTTTTTGTTTTTTCCCATCACCTTCTCACTACTAGGAAGATGCTCAGGATAAGAGGTCATGGAAAGTTTTGTGTAATTTTGTATTCTCGTTATGCTCTTTAAAAAATTATATTTTCAAATATTTCAAGCAAGTTTTTTTTTTTTTTTAACATAATATAAAGATTTAGTCACACTTTTGTTTCATAAAGTCAGTTTGGCCTTGTCAACATTTCATCTACATGGGAAAAAAAGGTTATTCATGAATGTATTTAGTCACAGTTTTTGTAGACAAAATATGGATTTTGTGATGTTGGACTTATTGAATTCAATATGATTTAAACTTACAATTCCTCATCTCTGATCATGTGTGTATTTGAAAGAAAACCCGACTGGTATGAAAAAAATTCTGATATTCTGATATGAAAAAAAGTGATATTTTTATGTCATCCTGATCTTGACATTAAAGAAAGGCATGTGTGAAATGGCCATTTTTTGGTACATAATGTTCTGATTTATGTTTTCAAATTTTAGTTTTAGGATGAACTCACTGACATTCAGAGGCATTTTGGGTGCTTTTTAGTTCCACATGGTTTGTATCAAAACATATTAGCTCATCCTCTTCCCTTAACCAAAAGCTAATGCTGAGTCAGTCACTACCAGTTCCAGGTACGCCCCTAAATTAATCATCCCTCTTTCAGAGGAACAAGCTCAGTAGCCAGCAACAGAAGCTGCTCATATCAGCCAAGTGTGACACCATCTTGGAGGTACAGTGAAGAACTGGCTGTCCTCAAATTATGTCTAAATATAAAAACAAGTATAATATATCAAGGAAAGTGGTGGAAAAAAAGTGTTTGTGTGGGTGTAGATTAAACCAGAAACAATATCAGATTCAATCTTCAAGTGACCCACATGAGCAAAAGAGCAATAACACAGATGTTCCACCCAGATGAAATACATTATTTAACAAAGCTGAAACTGTTATGACAGAATAGTGACTGTAATGGGAGGTGCCAACAACAGCACAGCGGGTTATACACCTTTACAAACCCAGTCTTATATCAAAATCACGTCAGTAGATAACAAATAGTGATGGAAATAGAGAGCAGAGCAACTCATTTCTGTTCACTGCTCTGATGCTCTCAGCTCTGGTGCAGAATGCTAGTCATGTCAGCAAAACTGAGGATGCTTATTTTGTCGCTATTGTCTTTATAGCATCTTGTTGTCGATTCTGAACCTGTCACCACACTGGTTTCAGAACATTTTTACTAAAGGACTGCTGCCGAACATTAGCCATCTGGCTAACACTGACACATTTACACAAGTTTTGATAAATGTGTGTTGTCCTTACAAATAAATCAGTGAAAATGCAATTAAATGAACTAGACACTGATTTTCCTGCTCTCTCTCATAATCCTAAGTAAGGAGTATTAACCAGGATTTATCTATAAAGCAGCCCAAATGTAACAATGTCAAATATCGTGTGATTGTCTCAGTTCACACACATAATCTTACCTCAGTTTGCTGATGAAGACTGTGAGATGTGGTTGAAAAGCTCTGGAAAAAGCTAGTAAGTGGCCCATGAGTAAAAAAAAAAAACAATTTTGGCAGTCTGAATGTTGCCTTAGGAACACAATCTCAGTCTTTGTTCCCTTAAAGCTGAGAAACTCTACAGCTGCCAAACACTGCTTTATGTGAGCGTCAGTACAGAAGTGTAGGTGTAACAGCACTTCAGGTGTGTATATGTTCACACATATACAATAGAAAGTCTGCAGCCTCTCAATTGAGCCTCTGCTATAAAAACATGCTCTTAGTGGAGTCGGCTGGTTAAACCAGAGAGTTAAACATCTTTCCAGCAGAAGTGCGGAGCAGCTTATGTGTTTGGCACCAGCAAGAGGAGCTGCGTGGAGGGACACAGGATTGTTCTCCAACAGAAAGCAATTAATCCTGTTTTGAGGTCCTCTTTTGTAGTACACTTAATCTTAGCTGGAGGACAGATGATTGAAAACTGTAGAGAAGGGGAGTGTGTGTGTCTGTGTGGCAACATTATGTGTCTTTTATGGTTGTTTTCTGAGAATATATGTTTGTGCGTGTGTGTGTGTGTGTGTGTGTGGGTGTGATAGGGGGAGGAGAGTGTTAGCATGAATTGTTAAAAGGATGTTTGTTTATTTAGCAGTGATAAACGTAAGTGCAGCTTGAGGCAGATTTCTGTCACAACCGTCAGTGGCGTTAAAGATAAGCTTCGACACAAAGCCACCGATCAGATATAACCTAATACTAACCTATAGTCAACTCAGCTAATCAGGAGTGACACACCAATTAAATAACTGTAAAGACTGCACAGCAGGAGTGATCAGTTTGGATGGCTTCCTGGGCGTTTTTATTGTCTTGTTATTTTTCTAGTGTGTGTGTGTGTGTGTGTGTTTGTACCTGATCTTCCTCTCCGCCTCCCTCTTCGTCATATTTGAGGATGTTGTCTCGGACGTCGTCCTCTGGGTCGATGAGGAGCTGCTTGGCCTGACGCTCCTTATCCCTCCTCTTTATCCACATCACAAACAGCAGCACAAGCACTGCAGGATGAAAGAAGATGAAGATGCTGTTAAATACAGGGGACAACTCATGTTTTCACTGTACATTACTGAGCTTCCATAGCAGGTCTTCTGAGACCATCCAGTGGTTAATGAGAGGACCTCCAGGGGTCCAACATCCTGCAGTCTTTTGCTAGACACCCGTTTGATACATTTCACAAATAAGAAGGAAACAACACTGTACTGACAATTATTATGTGAAAAAAAAGTGTGTGACCTCAGCATGGCACTACAAAACAGCCTATGGAATCATGTAATTCAAAACAGTTCCTCTTCAGGGGAGCATGAATGTGCTTGGCAAATATATTGGAAATCTGTTATGTGATACTCGAGGCTGGTTAAGCTCGCAGAATCATCTAAATCAGTAGAGTCATTCTTCTGGGAAGCACATATTTCTACAGCAAAGTTCATGCCCTTCTCTCCATTAGTGATTTTACACACAAAGCTGAAAATGAGGCCCGACAGTGGTGCTTAAGAACAATTAGGAGTGATCCTCTGCATAGCATGAAAGTTTTTATTAAATATTATGGTAATGCTGTTAAGTAGGGATGTCTTAATCAGGTTTTTTTATCTATAGACACAGCTACCCATGCTTACATGAAGCACAATCTGAAAATGAGAAAATATAGTTATTATAGTTAATTCATACAGCAAAGAAAGGATCAGCATTTGATCAAGTTTGAATGGGTTTAACTTTATAATACAGCTCAGGACTTCCCTACTGTTACACAGTATATATGTTCTAGAACTATTTCCACAGTTTTCATTCAGTTTTACAACTGAATCTAACACTTGACATTAAGAAAACCACGTCAATACGTTTTTTCTTCCAACAGTCGTCCCTTGCCAGAAGCCAAAATGAAAGATTAATGGACAATGTGTGGAGCAGGTCTTGGGGGGTGAAATATCTCAGTATTATATTATATTACCATCTAAAATGAGAAAACATGTACAAATAGTCAGCAGGGTTGCAAATACCAACTAACATGCATTTCAACGCATTGGAAGTTGTTTATACATGACAAATATAAATGTAAATATGCATTCCATGAGCTTTTCACATTTAAGTGTTTGTGCAACATTGCGGTCAAAAACGGCCTCAACAACAATCAACCCTTATAAGATGACATATAGTGAAAGTGAAAGTTTGCATAGCACACTAAGAGAATGTCGTCACTGTCTTGTTCTTCAAAAGCGTAATATGTTGCTAAATGTATTAATATTGAACTTATCCATGAATTCCTTCATAGCCAGCTCCTCAGCTGCTCAGTGACATGGCGAGACCTCTCAGGGTTTCTGGCTCAGTAACTCAGGGTGCGTTTGTGGGGGAGCTGTAGTTCTCTGCTCGAGGATCAATGTGTGCAACTAAACACGACTCAAAATGGATCATTTTAAACTCAATTCAAAACAGTTTTTAAAGAGGGATCAGCCACTTAGTGCTGAATCATCTGTTGTTTGTTATGGTATTTTTATTGTTAGGGCTGCTTGATTATGGCAAAAATCATAATAACGATTGTTTTGGTCAATATTGAGATCATGATTATTTAACATGATTATACTCACTGACTCATGGAACAGAAATGCTTCCGTTTTATGAAATATATCAATCCACACAGACTCCGAGACACGCGTGAGTGACGGCCGTCTTTTTTTAAGCTCCCAGTCTATTTCTGTCGCATTTAATGAAGAGTAATCTGCACAGACAGCTGTTTAAATCACACAAATATTCTGCTGTATATGTGTTTTGAACTTATTAATGGTATCTACATTGATTGGTCAAGGCTCCCAGTCTGTGAGCCGCCTGTTTCACTACAGGAAGATTCCCCTCACTCACTACGGTGGGCAGGGAAATAACATCAATGTGTCAATAAATACAGACACTGTCGATTTCTTCCCGTGGAGCCCACATGAAAACTATTTTGGTTCAGTAAATTTCTGCTGTCAGTCAGCCTGGTGAAGGCAGTTTGTCCCCAGGAGCTGCAGCTGACAGACGGCAGTTTCTGTGGATAGAGACCCTGAACACAGGTCAGAGTCGGTGCCGACAGGCTGACATCTTGCTTACTATGTGGATTCCCAGTGAGAGAGGGTTTGGGGTTTTTAGGGAGGGGTTAAAGTGCACTGCTGTAAAGGAAAAGGGTGCGCTGGATTTCTTACAACACAAGACAAATCGAGAGCATCGTTGCGAAACGGAATGTGGTACAATAACCATTTTAGATGATTATCTTGTTTACATAATTGTTGGAAGCCAACATTGTAACTGAAAATAAAATTGGATTAATTACCCAGCTCTACTGTTTGTGTTTAGTATTTTCTTGTATGTTGACTTGTGTGTAACTCTTGAAAGGTCCATCAGGGGACAGGCATCAGAGAACATCAGGAATCTTCAACCATCATTTCCAATTTTACATGATCTAAAACTCTAATTGTCAGATGATTTATGTATTTAATGTTTATTCTTGAGACAGTAAATGCTATTGCGAGGACCAACATCATTTATAGGCTAAGCGGTGTTAAGCAGTGTACTGTGTGACAGCAAACATCTCTCAACATTTGGAAACACTCATGAAATTCTAATATTACTGACTTCTATACCCACAATGCAACACTCTTATCTTACACATCTTACAGTATTTGTGTTTTTCTTGACTAGCTCTGTGTTCAGACACTATCAACTAACTCCACCAGGAGATGGTGCTCCAGGAGACCTTGTTCACCATCATTAATGCAAGATTTGTATCACAACTGCAAAGCCTCTCTTATGTCTTCAAGAAGGTTGTAAACAGTTGCAGTTCAACACCAGACAACAGCTGAAATCCCCTCATAGGGACTAAGTATTTTAAAGAATGACAGTAACACACAGCTCTATTTAGTATTTTAAGACAACTGGTGGTTTTTAAAACTCAATGTGAATCTCTCTTTTTGATCATATTAATCTGCATTGATTTATGAGGCAGGAGAGCTCAGGCTGTGTGCACGTGTTTGTAAAGCCACACTGCTATACCTGCAAGGGCCAAAATACATTAGGACACTGAGTGAAATTCTAAGTGAAGACAATTTAAACCCTAGAGAGGCGATTTGAAAAATGGCTTGTCACCATTAGTAACATTCCTCTGTGAAACCAACAGGGAAGGCTGGCTGCTAGCAGCCTCACAGCCTTTCAACCAGACAACAGACAACACATCTAGTCTATTTAAAATAACAAGACTGCTGCTTGTGCCAGACTCCACAATTGGCCTCATTCTATAATGTGCTCAGTGTGCCACAAAACATGCTCATGTGATTTTATTCATCCATACTATTGTGAAATAAATTAATGCATAATAATCATGAAACTGTGGTTTTTACTATAATATACCAACAAAATCTATAATCATTGCATCCCTAACAGGTACTTGAACAGTCTTTGCAAAGCCTTTCAAAAAAAGTTCATGATCTGATGCACTTTATATTTAATGTCTGATACAGTAAATCCCAGTACAGTAAAAGCCATTACTTGTTCATAATCATTCATCATGGTCCCAGCTGAGCACTCAGTAAGTGAGTTCCTTTGTTTGTCCACTCCTGGTGATGTAGTATTATTATGAGGAAGCAGCTCATAAGGGGCCCAGTGTCCAAGCACATGAAGTGCTACTTGTTAACAAGCACATAATTCATGAAAAACTGCAACCAGTTTGACACTCACACTTGGGATTAGAGCCTGGGATCTCTGCCATGGCAAACCTATGCTTTACCAAACAAGCTCCACTCACAGTGACTGATGCTACTGTAGCTGCTGGCTGCCACATTTGGGGGAAAGTTGTGATTTATTTTTCTTTAAATTTAAATAATAGAGTAAAATGATACCTTCGCTTCCTCTTCAAGGCTGGGTTAAGGTATCAATCTGCAAAAAAAATGCTGCTTGGCCCCTACTGAACAAGTACAGTTGAACATTGAAGCAGGAAGTAGGTCTGTAAAATGTGAGTGTTGATTACAGCAGATAGTTTGGGTAGTAATTTTACTGTTCACCTTTGTTTTTTCTTCCAAGTAAGTCTGACTAACCTTTAGGCTGGCTTACAACCTACATGATCATCATTTGTTACCATGTTGGACCTATTTTTTACAATGTTACCACATTCCCAAAATCTCAGCCATTACTTTGGTCAGTACAGTGTTCCTGTTTTAGGCCCTTAATGGACAACAACAGTGGAGACATAAAGGAAATGAGTGGAAAGAGAGATGGGGAGGGACATGCAACAAACTAGGGATGTTGTGGTTCACGTGAGGGGCCTTAACCCTGAAGTTATCTTAACTGATAGACCCAAGCTTTGAAATTATGGTACTTTTTTAATTAACTTAAAACTAGGTTTTGACACAGGCTCCCTCTACAATACAGGGCTGAAACATAACTTAATAATTCAGGACTCATGTTAGTTCAAATTTATCCCTAACCAATATGCAAATAATCAAATGGTGAAAAAATGAATAGACCCAGCGTGAACCTGGAGCTTTTGGGGACCCTGATGGTGTGGGACCTCTAGTTGCCCACTCTGCCCAGTTGGTAATCCAGCCAGTTGGGTTTAGGGTTAGCAGTACTGGTGTTGGAGGTGTTTCTATTGTTTTTTTCAACACTAGTTACTCTTTCAGTCAAGTTTCAACCCAGTGGAATCACTCTTCATCGGCTATGTTCCAGATTTAGCAGGGACTGATTGAAATAAACTGCAGGCTTTCATACAGCCTTCCACAACAGCTATAGATTTAATATGATTGTACTTCTTACCGCTGGAAACAGCAACAGAATGTTGAAAGCTTTATATCTAAGCTCGATTTTCATTCACATTCATTTCTTTCTTTCATGGTTTGTAAAGTCACAGCAGAAAATACTGTTACAAAACACTGTAATAATTTTTTCACACTCTCATACAATTCAAAATGTTTCACTGCTGTTGAAATTGTTGTGTTGTTATGTTTGAATACCTTCTTTCGATTCTACTCTGAGTCAGGTTCAACATTATGCAGCTCTATCCTACTAATTGCCTCTACAACAACCCACCTCCCCACATTACATAGTCTGCTTGTATGTGTGTGTGTGTGTGTGTGTGTGTGTGTGTGTGTGTGTGTGTGTGTGTGTGTGAGGCTCACCTAGCAGTATGATGATACAGATAAGGATGGCAATGATGGCTCCGGTGCCCAGTCCAGCAGCGATGATTCGCTCCATGTCCACACAGTCTCCATGGTGATCACACTGGCAGACCTTGACCCGCAGGTAGGATGTGTTGGACATGGGCAGGTTGCCAGAGTCTGTGATCATGATGGGAACCTCGTAGATTCCACTGGCCAGGGAGCTGATCCGCAGACGAAGCTGGGCATACTCGCCTGAGAGTGCCAGAAGATGGAAGAGTAGAGAGATGGAGAAATTGAAAGATACAGACTTCATCGTGCTTCACCCTTCCATTCAATTACACCGGGAGCTGCAAAGTATGGCTAAAGTCTGCTGATGATGGTCACTGGAGCAGCTGGGGCTTCTTTGCTTTGCCAAAAACATTTCAACAGTAGATGCTGATGAAGAGAGGAGTTCTACAGATTTTCAAAAATACTAACTAAAATAGAAACATACTTTACCCAAACCTTACGCCAAGCCCGAACCCACAAAAATCCATTAGTTACTGTGAGGTAACCTGCACAAACTATTTAAGTGAAAAGTAGAGTAATTGATTCAATAGGGTCCAATGGGCCCAGATTTACCTTGTTATGTAGCTCTTACCTAAGAGAAGAAATTGGTTAATTTCTCTTTCTTGTATAGTGTTCTGAATGGAAACAAGGAAATGGGCTGGAAACAATAGCCAGTAATAGAGAAAACAGTTTCCGGTCTAAATTTGGAAGTATACTTGGAACTAAATCAAACACAAAACGGTCACATTGGCTTCAGTCTTTGCATGCTAGTTGGCTCAACCAGTTGAGGTTCTCACACCATCACCTGTAGTTTCTCTGGTTTATCACATTCTTTGCATATTCTTCTTCCCCCCAATTAATTCAAAGAGTCTCAGACCACATGCCATCTATGATTTGCAAGTTCCTGTCAAGCTCAGGTCACATTCCGTGTACAGCAGTCCAGCAGATGTTATCATCTGCTTCTGCTTTATTGTTCTGGCTGACATGCTACACAAATAACAGATACAATCAGAGCTCTTTTGAAGTCTTTTGTGACAGATATGAGTCGAGTCTCAAGTCATTAAGACTAGAGATACATTCTTGACCTTGGGAACACATATCTGTGGTTAATATTGTGAACTCAAGGTGCAACTCAATAGCTTTTCCCAGAGTTTTGGACCAAAAGCCTTTCTCAGCAAATGGTATTTGCTCAAGTGTCATCATGTGACTTAAGTACATAACTTTGGTGAAGAGGAAGGGAAAGTGAGGTGCAGCAGATCCGGGGGGCTCTCCAGGCCAAGGGGTACAAGGAGTGAATGGTGACAACCCATCATGACTTCAGACCAAAATGGACTGCTAACTCAGTGGGGGCCACCAGAAGCATCCCAATGGGAACCCTTATGTGGAACCCTAGGACATCTAGTCGTCAAGTCACAGGGAGTCAGCACTTACCACAAACCATGCAACACCTTAAGATCTCTGCCGGTACACCCTAAAGACAGAACTCCCCCCTGACAGGGACTGTGGAGAGCTGTGGGAAACACTACATCAGTGAAACAGCAAGAATCCTGGACAAGAGATTGTATCAAAAGTGGAAACAGCCAATATCAGCTGTCTGTGAACACCAGACCAAAATCACTACAGCTTCTATTGGAAATATGTCAAAGGTCATGGACCAGGAGTCAATGGACAACCAAAAAAAGTTCAAGGAGGACATTCCCATCCGACATCAGAGAGCAATTTTAACAGAGACAGTGGTTACCATATACAACCACCTGTTATCATGTGACCGAAATTCCACATGATAACAACGGCCCAATTGCATCTTGCAACGCTGAAGTTGAGTGAAGTCAAACTACTGTTTAAAAGGTAAAGAAAGTACTTTCATGCTCAACCACATGACTAAATTTCCTTCACAAGGAGGATTTTGATATTTTACTCTTCCCTTTAAGCAGCTACAAAAAATGAATTCAGGGAAAACTGACTTGGCACAGACACATTATCTCATACTGACCACTGAGGCGACTAAGTGTCCAGTTGCGGCGTACGTCTAATGGACGATTGGCCAGCTCGAAGGCGAAGGGCCCAGCATTAGGGTTCAGGTCAGGGTCGCTGGCTGTGATGTTGATGGCGTTGGGGTCTGGCTTCTCACACATTTCCACCTCAGGAGGGAAGACGTGTGGTGCATTGTCGTTTATGTCCATCAGGTACATCTGAAGGGTGCCTGTCCCGCTGGCAGGTGGGATACCTGGACATGCAGAATGAAAACATGTTCAATATGTCTCCATTTCATACCAACACCTTCTACTTGTTTCCCCTTCGCTCATATCTTTGGCATTACTAAGGAAGATGGTGGAAAATGTTTTTCTCTATTGGCCTGAAAAAAGAGTAAAACTCTAAAAAGATAGGTAAATGCTGTTCATTACAACTCATAATGAACCACATAATAACTTAGTATTGAGTATTGTGGTAGAGAAAAAGGTATGGGGTCATTATAACCAAAGGTGTTTATTCCCATGGTTTGACAACAGGTCCTATTAACTGCCCTATTAAACTTAAAGCTATCGTATATGTAAAGTTATTTTGGCCTGAGAGAGGCACAATAGCTCATGGAGTTTCCACAATGACAAAGCTTCATTATCTGAGGAAGATGCCTATACCCAGGACATTTCATAGCAATCTGCCCATTAGATTTTAATGTTTTTTATGTCCAAATGGAAATTTCGGCCTGATGGGGATCCCAGAGAATAAGTCAGACCACCAAAATTATTAGTATTCATCCTCTGGGGTTTATGGACATCAGTAGAAAATTTCAGGGAAAACCGGCCAGCAGTTTAAGAAAAGGTTATGAAAGAAAAGTACTGCCCAAAGGGTATATTTGGCATCACTGTGGAGCTACCAAATAGGTCAGGTGGTCACCAAACTCATTCAACACCATATATTTCTTACAGTCAACAACTCCCATGAGCAGACCCAAATCAACAGCGAATTGTTCTACTAACAAGTATTGCGTGTGTATCAAAGCTTGATATATGTTATTCCTCTGTGTCACTGAGCTCCGTTGTTGTTCAAAAACTATTAAAAACACATCAATGAGCCACACCGTTGCACTGGCTGACAATGTTCCTTCATTACCATGAACACACACACTAGTTTATTTTAACTCTTATCCCACACACACTGTCCTGCTGACAGAAATACTCACTAGAACACCAAATGTGGATTATTCTGACTCTGAAAATAGTCCCCAACAAATGCACCATTTCCTCCTGTTTGAGCAACGTTTTCTAAAAACTACAGTCACCAGCTGTTTTAGCAAATTACTGAGCCCTTTTTAAAAATGGAACTATATATTTGTGAGCTGTTTTCAAGGATGCACTCCCTCAGTAGGAACCCAAGGGCTTGGGGCTGAAAGCCACAGACAGAGTAGAGAAGTCAGACTGTATTGACAGACAGACTGACACATTGTGGTTTTGGTCTCTTCATGGGATTTGTTGACAATAAATTTACAATATCACCAGCCTTATTTTTTCAGTGAATGTCTACTTTCATAACGCTAAGCGTCAGAATACACAACTAAGACAACCAAATCATCCCCAGTAGATTTTTGGACACAGCATATGGGAGATAATCAACAATGTAGTTATTGAAAAATAATGTATGCAAGCTTGGCTGCTACTGCAGAATATGCACAGCCTTCCAGCTATGCATATTATTATTAACAATGACAAGACCACTACATCAGTTTTCTGAAATTAATGCATGCCCTCCAGCAAATCAAAAATGTATTCTTCATGGACACAGTATAAACTACAGCATGCTCAGTAATAGTGGGTGACTGGTGAGCATATGGTGACTGCTGAAAAACTGCAGACATGTAACCTCTTGCATGAGCTTGCGTGTGTTTGTCCTTGTGTCTGAGTGTGCGTTTGTATCAGTGAGCTCCTTACAGTGTGTGTGTGCTCAAAAAGGGCAGGGAATGTACTAAGACAGTTAGCAGGAAGCTCAAAGCACAGCGGGGTCTCTGTATGGAGAGGGTGCAGGGTAGAGTGGATGGGCTGGGTGGAATTGCTGCTGAATGACATTCCTCTTCAACAATTTTCCACTTTGAACAGAGAATGCTCGTTTCTGTGGCTATGAAGCACATTTGTGATCTGAACAAAAGGGAGACTCTGGGAATGATGCAGCAAATAGGCAGGAAAACATCTCCATTAGAAATGAATGGGAGTACTGTGTCCAAAACACTGTCTAATCCTACAAACCTGCCTTAGGAAATCTCATCCCTGATCAGGACATTTGATTGAGGGAATAAAGTATTGAAATGTAATTAAAGATGGACAGTACAAACTGTTGTCTACAGGAAGAGGTCTTCCTCTTCCCATTATGTGGAATAAGAACTTGACTTCAACATAGAGTCATGATGTGCAGGATCCCAAATTAAGAGTTTCCTGTATTCAACTTGAATGTGCCATCATGGCAAAAAAAGCCTGAATAAAAGAAAAAAACATATATATTCATTCCATCAAAAAGACAAATGAAGTTGTGTTTAGTGTCACTTATGCATTTGTTAGGCAAATACTAATGTGGCATTCTACTGTACGTTAGTATGGTGTCATATTATTGTTCAAACTTTTTTAATGATACCTGGAATCAAATTTAAGGCAAACAAATAAACACAGCCAAACAGTTTTTTACTGAACATTAATTAAATTTGACAAGGACAAATAAACACCACTCCACAAAGTCAGCTCTTCTAGTGAAAAATCCTATCAATGTAATCTTCAAAATGATTGTGTAAATGTTTTGTTATTCAAAGGAAGAAAAAAAAAATGTCCTGGAGATGCATCTGAAACGCTCCTTTACCCTCCAAGAGTCTGAGTGGTGGGCTGAATGTGTTTGATTAAAGAAAGTGTTCATGTTTGTAGATGAGAAGCAGACATAAGCTAAAAAAACTCATGTTGATTGTTGTTCTAAGTCTGAGGATCTTGTTGTGTTCCGTCTCTGTCTGGCTATTAGTTGTTGTCACTGTTGGCTAATCATAGAACAGTGCTTTACATTCTGACTGGTTATTGTATAGATAGAGGGCTCAGGACATGCAACTTACTGACCAGATCTGTTATGCTATAGCAGGAAAAATGTGATTTAATTCCAGCTGAAAGGCTAAACTGGGAGTCTATCTGCTGGTTATTTGTAGGTCTCGACTGGTGACCAAATGTGAGCGGGCCTTTGCTGTTAGAGCACCCAAAATGTGGAACAGTCTGCCTATGAGGTCATCCTTAGTGTCTTTTAAATGTTTCCTTAAAACATTATTTTACTGGAAAGCATTTATGGATGTTTGACATGTTGCTGTTTTATGATCCCACTTCTGACAATTTATATTTTTGTGTAACTTCATTTTATTCCTTTGTTTTATGATCTGTTTTTCTTTTGTTTTAATTGCTGTTTTTTTCTTCCATCTGTTAAGCTCTTTGTAACTTGGTTAAGAAAAGTGCTATATAAATCAAGTGTATTATATTACTATTATTATTTAAGATGCTTCTAGACTTTTCAGGGTCTTGTAGATACCCAGCGTACATTGCTGCAAGTTTGACTTCATTTCCTTGTAGTCTTTACACAACATAGCATTCAAGGTAGTGTATCTACTTTTTTTTTTTTAGCAATTTTATTCCACTAAATAAAATTTCATTTTCATTTGAGGGTAAAAAAGTCTGCTTATCATTTAATTATTTTAGTGCAATAACAATAATATCTGTAATAATATGTCATTTTGTTCATGTTTCTTGATGTGAAATAGCTTCAGTATGGTAAGCTGTCTTTTCTAGTAGTTCAACAGAAGTGAAGTGTTGCTGTAGCTTAACTATAGCCAATGGTGAAGAGCTCCACAGCTATTTCCTACCTAACACTGCAGATATTCTGCAGAAGCTGGACTGACGCTTCAGTGTAACCAGCACTACTGCAATTCTTGCAAGAGCACTGAGGCGCAGTGAACACAATCCACCTCTGTATGTGGGGGGATGGGGTTACTGCAGGACACCAGTGCAGCCGTTGTGTCTCACCGTTATCAGAAGCCATAAAGGTAACGTTGTAGAGGTTGTTCTTGACGTAGGGAGACTCTCGGTCAAGGATGGCGATGGTGGAAATCCGACCGTTAACCGGGTCAATCTCCAGCCAGTTGGCAGGGTCGTACATCTTGGCGTACCTGGATTTAGTCAGAGAGACAGCATGAGAAACCACCACAGAGAGGCTTCTTTATCTGCCTCCCTGGCTGCAGCCCAAACAGCTACTGGGGGAGCTGATATATGGAGGCTGCAGTACTCTCACGAGGCAGCCACAACTCATTCATTTACATTTCGTCTCACTACAAATGATTTTTCTTTTACCAGCTTTGACAATTATATAAAACATATATATATTTGTCACTGAAAATGTGTTTTCTTAAAATCTGTCTCATTTATTTTCTAGACTTGGAAACATACCCATAAAACAGAGTGAAGCTTTGCAAATCACTGTGACTTGCCATGTATTTCAGAAACGACTGCATTGCTGTAACAGCAGAAATAGTCATGTATCAAATATGGCACACGGTTGAGAAATAATGTGAATAAACAGGGAACTAGCACAGCTTCCAACAGATGCTAGCAGGGCTTCCATAAAGCCACCATGAACCACCCATCAATGAGGAATATAGTCAAGTTTGTATATTTTTAATTGGTGAGATAAAGAGTAGAAAGGCACAGTTATGAATAAATGTAGGACAGACACCAACTAAAAGACACAAAGCAACTAAAAAGAAAAAATCACAAAACCAAAATGCTCTCCCTGGCCTGCTCTATAGTACACAATACAGTCGCTTAATGTCTGTGTGCGTGTGTGCGCTCGCATGTTTTTTTGTGAACACAGTGTGAGTCCACCATTGGCTGTTGCTAGGCTACAAAGACTTCAGGACTACATTTAGAAACAAATAGTGGGATGTAAAAGAAAGAAAGATGGGGACAAAAAGCAGCAGTCCTGCAGGCTCTCTGCACTCTGGTCTGGTTGTTGTTGTCGTAAGCTCACTGCTGCAGGATCTGGAAAGACACATTTTCTGCTAGACAAGATGTTTATAGAAAACCCAGCCATCTTATCAGCTTTTATCTCACAATGGGGGCTGCAACATAGAGCCACATGCCACCCTCACTAATTGAGAAGGCAAATGTTCACCCTATTGCTCAAATTAAATTGTGCTATTCAGTACGGTCACTGGAGAGAAATCTCAACACGGGAAAAAAGACTAATCCCAACTCCTGCTTATTGGGAGAGAAACCACACACTGAATATTTTTAGAAAAATAGAGTGCGGTTAAAATCTATTAGGACAGTGATGTTTTTCACTGTGTGAGCTCTGTACTCCAGCATTCAGCAATCAAACAGTAACTACAGTATGGGGTTGACGTGCTGACTTTCAGTTTAAAAGGGAACTCTACAGATTGTAAACATCAGTGTGTGTTTCTAGGTATTGGGGAGTACTACTGCATATGTGAAAAAAAAAGTAGTACAAAGCCTTTTGTGTCTCCAGAGGGAGCTGTGTGAAATTTGATAAACTCCCTCTAGTGATGTCCCTTGAGTCAGCGTGGGTTGGGGCTGAAGACTACAAGTTGGAAAATAAAATAAAAAAATCTGGGGGTTATAAAGAAGTGAGGTCAACAGTCTCTCTGTATCTCCTCATCTCTGCTGGAGAGTGAATCAAGTCAAGATGTATTATTGGCAATGAAAGTTATCCTTTTTTTTAAAAAAACTGTCCATCGTGAGTCTGGAAGTGTTATAGGAGGCAATTCTAAATTTGTGGAGTACTCTTTAAAGCGTATTGAGGGTGTTCACATCCCTACTAAGTGAACAGTGTACAACTTGTAGTCCTATAGGAACATATATCCCATTTTATCAGCCAGCCATCTATTTATTCTTGGCAGGGAGAAGAGGAGCCTTTCCCAGCTAACACTAAGCAGGACAATTCAGCAATACAGCAATCCTAAACATACAGCAGTGTTTCCCCTATACTCATAGTATGAGTATGAGTAATTTCACACAATCATTAACATCAACAAGCTACACTCGCACATTGTGCAAGCACAATAACACCCCAGTTACCGGAATTGTGTTGAGTCATCGACTAGCGCATCAAATCCCAGAATCCTCCCTCTCCTCATTCCTCAAAGGGTATCTACGTGTAAGGTACTGTTATAAGAGTAATGTAGCTGTGGTCGTGTGTGTGGTTGAGCGATTGGAGAGGGCAAGTGGCAGAAAAGTGACGGTGATGTGAGCGGAGCAGAGGAAAAGGTTAGCAGTAAGTTGTCAGTCTGACAGTAAATGTACAGTACAGACTACAGCGTGTCAGTTAATAAATGCTGCAGCTTCTCAAGACCAAGAAAAGTCACGTCTGTTGTTTCCCCAAAAGTCTCATCTGGAAAAGTGAAGGGGGTTAGCTCTGAAGTTAGTCACAATTGGTTAGCCTAACCTGACCAGGCTCACTTAAGGTGGATTGACCTTTAAGGTGGACCAGCTATTGTCATTTTAGTTATAATCTCTGCCGCTCCTACTGTAAACAAAGAACGGACAAGTGTCTGGCTGCTGAGTCTCTTCCGAGTCAACCTAGGGCAAACACTGTACAGACAACCCAATCAATAGGATTTTATGGCAAAATGGTGGAACATTCCTGATCAGTCACCTGACCTCAACCAATCATGTGCTTCACTGCTGAATACCAGACTGAAATCAAAAAGTAAAACTAGCAAAAAGAGAAAATGGTTGCAATGCAGTCGTGGCAGAGCATCAAGCAAAGTGTCTGCTGATGTGTGGGGGTCGTAGCCAATTGGCGTGTTGGTGACCAAGATGATGAGTGTCCTTAAACATGCTTTTCCAGTGAAGACAGAAATAAGTTAATTATTTAAAAATATAACTGACCAACCACTGTTAAATTTGATAAACAAATCTAGCTAGGTTTAAAGTAACAATTTTGCACACTTGAGGTTTTTTTTCTTATTTTTCTTATATTGGTTCTGCATGCAATTCCAAGTCTTACTTTTTATGCTGTCCATTTGCTTTATTTCTCTCATTTTTATTAGTTTAATTCATATCACGCATCTCTTTAAACCCTTGAGGGGTCATTATGGAGTACATCATTGCCTCTGTAACTGAAGGTTTTTGGGGCATAACAGTTGGTCTTTTCTGATGTTTTTCACACACAGGAAACTTGAAATGATCATTAGTAAAGTGGATATGATAGCTGAGCAGGTAGAGGCAATTATTTTACTCTGACTATTTTCACTTTTAACTCCTAAATAAAGTTGTTGGATGTTTTTTTTTTCTCATTTTGTATTTCTTCAACATCATTCATTTGGGGATAAACTCAGATTCCACTGCTCTTTTTTTGTGAAATGCTACATTAAAACAAGTTTACAAAGGGTAAAGATGTGCAATATATTTAATTGGCTTGTTAGCAGCACCGCTAATTGCTCCTGGAGCACAGTTAGCTAATGTTCCCAGACTGGCATGCCAAGAATGAGCCATATCACCACTCCTGCAGTCGCGGGAAAGTTTTAACGAGCTAAATGATCACTGCCATGTTCACAACCTCATACATCACATACAACACTCAGGTGTCACCACCATATGAAAAATACCTCTTTAAACTAGCAGGAGAATGGTGCATCTTCCCCTACATGCTAATTCTGCCTTAAAATCTAATCACAGTGTTTCAGCTACATGAAGCTGCACTGTATGAATAGATAAAACATATTATAACTGTGTCCAAGGTTGTATTAAATACATACTAATAAGCTAATTTGGTTTCAACTGTACCTTGTCAATGACAGTGTCTTCTGAATTAATTTTAATAAATGCAAGGCTAATTTAAAATATGATAAACTGAAAAGGCCTTCAGGTATTTTAAGGATCTATATCAAATGACATTGAAAGATATTTTGATCTCTACTTGAACCACCTCAACATGTCATAATTGAATTATTTATTTTAATCACAAAATATTTATTTATTTATATATATATATATGAAATGGCTTCCAAGGTGCAATGGGTGCTTTACCGGATGGTTTGTCTCATGAAGCGGTCGGGGTCCTGGGCAGTGAAGGTGGTGAGCAGAGACCCAGCAGGTAGACCCTCCTCCAGTTTAATGGGCTTTGGGTTGGGGCTGAACTCCGGACTCTCGTTGATGTCCAGGATTCGTACGGAGACGGTTGCTGTAGACTGGCGAGGCAAGTGGATACCGCGGGCCAGCAGGGCCTCGTTCTCTGCCTCCACAGTCAGCATGAAAGAGCGGGTCAGTTCAAAATCTATGGGCTAGACAGAAAAGGGAAGGGAAAAGAGGTGACACATTGTTATACTGAGTTTTGGGCTATGTTAGTAGTTTCCCCTACTGCCAGGTTTTGTGCTAGCTGGGGTACATTACACACATAGCGCAGAGGTTAAACAGCAAGTTGTCCTTTGGTATCCATTAAGCAATGGTTTTATGATTTTCAGATCAAAGACATCTTACATATCTAGACTAAAATTGATCAGTAACATTTTAATTTGTCTTAACATTTTAGTATTAGTCATATCTTCTATCTAAGACCTACTTCACAAATTAGCTGTTTCAAATCCTGTAGTCACTTAGTGCCTTGAACCAACAAAAAATCTGGGAAGGATCAGAAGCTTATTTGTAAAAATGTTGAAATGTTCCTTTAGAGTTATAATCTTTAAGATTTTTACGATATCAAACCGAATTTTGATACTGTTCTGCAATAGCCATTCATTGCATTTGTATTCCATAAATACCTCTCCATATAGTGCTGTAGTGTTCATTGTTACCGTTCATGCACACTGATTCAAACTACCTGCACAAGAGATTCACACCTATTCCAAAATGAGTGTTCACATTAGGCTGTTTGAAGCTTCCCTCCCTCTCCTACAGCTGTGTCAGTGCTGCATTTGTTACTGCTAATGCAAACCCAACATTTCCCACTGCTGTTGCTTCACATTAATAGCATTCAACTGACAAACCACAGGATGGCTTTTATTGTGAAGCAATCACAGCAAACGCAATGTATTTGTCATTGAGGTTAGCTCTTGATCCATCTACAAAACATCTTTGCAAATTTTTGCATATTTTTGTTTCTTTTTTTTTTTTTCCAACATGTCATCGAGGCAAACCAGTCATTGTACTATGGCATGCTGTTGTATGGAAACTACTAGCACTGTGCCTGCAGCATGATATCAGATTGCAGTGGCTCACAGTATGATGGTAGAAATTCAATTATTGACTTTCTTCTTTATTAAAACAAAGTGGAGCGATGAAGCATTGTGTAGTTTGTTTGACAGTGCTGTAAACAGAAACACCAGCTGTTCCAGCTTCTTCTGTTGCCTTTGGGACAGAGAAGCCACTACAGGTATTGATACACCTTCTAGTGGTCAATACACATGTCTTGTCCAATGGAACTCTGGGAACTGTAGTTTTAAAACACACTTGCTGTTACCCACAGGTGCTGCCAAATAAACCAGGAATGAAATCTTACTAGAAGTACTAGAACTTTACTGGAAGACAACAAAAAAAAACCCAAACATGGACAAAATGGAGAACAGCACGCACAAGACATGCACATCAAATAGGATAAATCAGTATAAACATGCTTTTGCACTTTTATTGGTTTAATTCCATTGTATGTGTGAGTGTGTAGTGCCCACCTTGACCACAGTGAGCAGGCCCTCGTTGGAAGTGGGGTCAGTGGGGATGGAGAAGCGTCCAGTGGGGTCTCCAGCGATGATGCGGTACACAGCGCTCCAGGCTGGAGTGTGAGGCTGGTCTTTATCTGTCACAGTCAGGTTAGCGACGATCACGTTCACCCTGTTCTCATGGACCTCCCCAAAGAACTGACACACAAGACACAAAGAGAGATTTGTTATTAATGACTGCTGCTGAGCATCAATAGGTGACTGTAAAATGAACAGCAATAAATGAACACTGTGGTAAAAAATTACTGCCATTACCACATTTCCTACAAACACTGCCTCTTCCTGCCCAACCTGTTAGATTTTACTGAGGAAGACAAACATATTGGACGTTTCATTGGCTTTTCACTCCTCCACCATCTGCCACTGCCAATAAAAGCTGCGAGAGCTTTAGTGCTGTTTAGAAGAACAGTGCCTTGCCCCTGTTTGCTGTTTAAGAGCCATTAGAGTTCCTCTGTGCATGTGTGTGTGTGTGCGTGGACATTACCGTGTCTGTGGTGAATTCCGGGGGATTGTCGTTGACATCGGTGATCCTGATGACAGTGGTGGCAGTGTTGGACAGGCCATAGGTGGGGTTTCCCTCCATGTCTGTAGCCTGGATGATCAGGGTGTACTGGGTGACTTTCTAGAAACAGACAGAGAACAAAGAGGCTGAACAGTTGGAAACATGGACTTTTAATTCTTCCTCTTCTTCTTCTTCTCCAGAGAGCGGGGCCAAGTACAGACAGATGAAGAGAGGAAGTAAAGATCAAGCATCCCACCATCCATTTTTCACGTTCACACAACTTTCACAGGAGCTAATGAAGTGATTTTTTATAGATTGATATAAAATATATTTTAAACAAGCCTGAATTAAAATATTAATATCAAAGATCATAGTTAGATATAAATGTAATTAAAGCCATTTGACAATTGTAAAATGCCTTTTTTGTCAGAACACCATTATAGCTGGTGAGTCAATCAGTTCTGCTGTGTGTTCAGAGCACTAATGACTGCTAGATTTAACAGGTTCTGCACACTCCCTTCACAAATTTAGTTACCTTTTCAAGACCTCAAAAAGGATAATTATATTGTTTCAATGGAAAAAAAAAAAATCAACAAGGACGCACAATGTCAAGTAAGCCAAATGAACTCAAATACGTCATGCTACAACTTCTGATGTGCTCTGGTGAAGGGGTGCACTTCTTCAATTGATCTGATAATGATCACTGCCTGTTTTGGTTGTTTGATAAACTGATCAAGTGCACCCCTTCACCAGAGCACACTGATTGTTGTGCATGCAGAGTCTGTGTATCACCTGCCTGTAAACATGCACATGACGCAGCTGCTGTCACAGATAATGTCGTCTGGACGCCAGAGGCAGGCGTTCAGTTCGAGAGGCAGCTTTTGAGCGTGTTTGTTCCTGTTATCAGTGGCATCTTGTCCCGTTGCCGGTTAAAAGTTAAACAGTTACTGTCACAGGGCTGGTCCATGCCCTAATGTTAGCAGCATAGCTGTGAACGTAGCAGTGCAGTGTATGTACAGTCTAGTTTATTTGTCAGTGAATAAATGCTACAACTATGTAAGACCCGAGCCAAGATCCCATGTCTCGCTTGCCATCTGCTGATTAAAGTGAAGCCCCGAAGGTGACAAGCAAAGTTAGCCTCTTGTGACGGAGCATAAATGAGCTACACTGGTGCCCATTGGAAACTGACCAAGCTCACTTAAGGTGGACCGACCTTTAAGGTGGACCAGCTATTCTCATTTTAGTGACAATATAGGCCGCTCCTAAACAGAGAACAGAGAAATGTCTGGCTGCCTAGTCCCCACCTACTCCCAACGCAATATATATCACAGAAAAAAAGGATATGCCAGTTTCTTCCAATATCGTGCAGCCCTAGTACAAATAGTGTGCCCTCAGAACAGAGTAAGGACGTTTTGTAGGATCTACTGATGTCAGAATATACTAAAATGAGACACAATCTGTCTTAACACTGTAGGAAACACTGCAGGCTTGAAAGATATTCACAGGCTGAGAAGCAGCTGCTCCATATGGATTTGGGGATGAGCTTTTACAAAATGTCCAGCCAAACACATACACACACATACACACACCTCCCGATCGAGGCCTGCTGCCACAGTGATGATGTCACCAGTCTTGTTGTTAATTGTGAACATGTTGGAGGAAGGGCTCTGGGGATTCTGGGATAGGATCTTGTATCGCAGCATCCCATTAGCTGTTTTTGGATCATCCTTGTCCACTGCTGTCACTGTCATCACAAAGGATCCTGCAGGGAAACAACACAAGTCAGTACAGACATGTCAGTGAAGCAAAGACTAAATCGACAAGGTGTGTGTGTGTGTGTGTGTGTGTGTGTGTGTGTGTGTGTGTGTGTGTGTGTGTGTGTGTGTGTTGGTACCAGGCTTGGATCCCTCTGGTACAGAGCCATTGAAGGTGGTGTGCGTGAACTCTGGTCTGTTGTCGTTTTGGTCAATGACATTGATGACGATGTCAATGGGGTTCTCCACCTGATTCCCATTCAGGTCCACAGCATGGGCCCGCAACTGTACACACACACAAATACACTCCCTATCAGGTCAAGCAGTAGGGTTAGGGCCACTTTTAACTCAAATGGCAAAAGTATGAAATCTCCATCCATGCTAGCGGCTCTGTGAAGCTGCGCTCAGGCACAGCGGTTCTTGCTAACACCAACATGCTAACATGCTCACAATGGCAATGGTAACATGCTGATGTTTAGCAGGCATACTGTTTACTATACCATCCTAGTTGTTAGCTTTCTAACATTTGCTAATCAGCACTAAACAGAAAGTACAGCTGAGGCTGATAGAATGTGATTTGTTTTTGTGGGTATTTGCTCATAGAGTTGTTTGATCTGTTGGCAGCACTAGAAGAATGAGAATGTTGACATAATTCATTGCAATCCATCCAATAGTTAGCAATCACCAAAGTCATTAGTCATCATTCATACAACAGGGAGCATGAATGTCTGTAATTCATTCCATAGTAATACAAAAGACCAACCAACCAGTATTGCCATCCCTAGAGCCACGCCATTAATGTTTCTAAAAGTATTGTAATCAATATTAGGTGGCAAACACATTTAAATACTTAAGAAGCTGGTGTTTCTAAAATAAGGTGCCTTCTTCGAAGTATATGACTCATTATTAAGTGCTTCTGCTTCTCTGTCAACTTATTATATGTGTTTGCTTCCAATGTTCATCAGGAAGTATTGTGTAGTAGCGCAGTGATTCCCAGCAAGGGGTCCATGCTGGTGCCCAAGAGGAAAACTTGGACATATTGTGGTGTGCCTCAGCTAATAAGAGAAAAAAAAAGTGATTTGCTAAAAAAATAGATATAAAGTATATCCACATATTTGTGTTTAGGGGAAGAATCAACACAAATAGGATTAAAAAATGGTGTGCAGCTGATATTTAACCTTTGATAAGTATAAAGTAATGGAGAAATCATTGAAACATCCAGCTTCTGCTACAAGAATGTTAGTAATACAACTCCAAACTGGACCAAACCTACTGAATAAAAGAGAGAGACCGAGCCTAAATATCGATAATTCCAGAATCATCTTGTCTTGTACGGGTTCCATGCAGGCACTTCCATCTATTGAAGAGATACAGTAAAGGAGTACTTGACCCCAACTAATTGGGCTGTGGGGGTACATCAAACAAAAAAAGGTTGTGTGCAGCAGAGCATGACCCCTGCAGGTCTGACAGTTATCTACACAATAGAATACATTATAATCAAGATTGGCCTTTAAAATCAGCTGATGTGCATACAATGTATAATATGAAATATCAAATTAATGAAAACTACTGAAAAATGCAAAAAAAGCAATCTCCATAGAGCAGTGAAAATCTATCTAAGAACAAAAGATTTCCAGTTTTTATGTAACTTCAGTTAACATAATTCAGTCATTCAGTCTTTGATGCTCCCAATTAAGATGGCAGAATAACAAGATTTATTTATTTAGCATAACATGGTCAAAGATGCTGAATATAGCTATTGATTGGCCTCGGACCCTCGATATGTCATTCCTTTACAGTGTATGTAGCATCTGTATGAGGCTCTCAAAGAGCCAAAGCCTCCCTCATGCATAAACATGTCGGCCAATCCCAGCTCCTAGCTCTGACAACTACATCCAATCACATGAATATTCATCAGACGGCTTAAATGCAAATCACCCTGCTGCGACTCCAGATTTCCACTCCCCTGTGTGAGTTGTGTGTGTGTGCATTCCTTCAGATCAAAAGGTTAGACTCGGCTCTCTGAGGTGTATGTGACTGTATTAGATATAGTGAGCAAACACCAAGAGTCTTTTTTTTTTTTTTTAATTTCTTCTTCATCTCTGTGCATGAGAGAGAATATCTCCAGGAGAGAGTGACAGCAAAGATGAAAATAAAAACAGAGGGGGGGAGGGCTGACATGTGAGCGAAGGGGTGAGGCAGACTGGAAGAAGATTCACCCATCAAGTGAAACAGGAAGCCCAGAGGTAAATCATCTGAACTGTAAATATGAGTGTTTTGGTTGTGTTTCAGTTGAATTTTTATATCATCTGAATCTTGTTTCTGTTTCCTTATCAAACATGTTGGTTTGGCTGTCAACATTTGTGAGTCACCAAAGTTACATTCAATTAAGATCAAATTCTGTTGAATCAAAAGGGAGAATTACTAAAGTTTTGACTTTAAGGCTAATTAATGTTCACAAACTCTGTTAAATTAAACAGAGATGAGACACATAATACAGAACTACTTACTTCTGAAGGCCACATTTTTCATGACTTGCTCCAAATACTGTTGATCCTGATGCAGAACTATTAAGATTCATTCATGAGAATCTGGCTAATGAAAGTGATGCAATCAGCTGGATTATTTTAGTAGAGAAGACTCACCACTCTAATGTTAAACAGTTCACTCTTGATCATTGTTTCTTTTACCTCCAAAGGATCTTGTCTGACCTGCTTGCAGAGTGCACACTATAGACAACAGCCAAGCTCCATTCTGGCCTTCCGGCGATGGAATTCACTTATTTAACTTATTTGTTACTAAATTTAGCATTTAAACCCCCAAAAGCAACGGTCTGCGCCAGCTAAAGAATAAATGCCTGCTATGTGAATGTTTTGTATTTCTCTTTGGTTATGTAAAAAGAACAAAGAGAGAAACCTACGAATGAATATGGAATAAATAAACAGGATGTTGTTTGTTAATTAGTGAGCTTCAGCTGTTTGGACAGAGCCGGGCTTGCTGTGTTCCCCCTGCTTCTTTATGCTAAGCTAGGCTAATCGCCTCCTGGCTCCAGCTTTGTGTTTAACAAACAGATGTGAGTGTGGTATCGATCCATGGAAAGAAAGTGTAATTTCCCAAAATGTTGAGCTGTTTTGTGTCTTTACAACACTCCAAGGTCCCTGTGGTTCTCTAACAAGGATATCTTAGTTTCTGAAAATAAACTGTGAGCACACTTACTTCAGCTTTGCTCATTTTTAGACCCAATTTGAGGGCTCAATTGTTTTTTCTATAATGTTTTCCAGATTTTCTACTTCTTTTTCACAATTTGGACTTGTTTATTTTCCCATCGTCTTCACCAAAACACTGTGAGGTGCTTGGCAACATAGTACTCTGTGTTTAAGGTGCAGTAGAGGTAAGATGATTCAGCAGTAAGAACAAACAGTTTAAGTCCAAACATACAGTGAGCAGTGTTAGCTTTGCCACCTAGCTATCACAGTCTTACATGGAAGTTGGAGATGTGCTCTCTGTCCAGAGGCTTGGTGACAGACAGCTGGCCAGAGATGGGGTTGATGATGAAGATGCCCGTTGGAGGCTGATCGGCCCCGGGGCCCGTCACACTGTAACGCAGCATCCGGTTCTTATCCCGGTCTGAGCGGATCTGATGCACAGAGAGGGGAGGAGAGAGAAAGGGCGTGGCAGGGAAGTATTTACAGTTAATTTACTATACACAGGCAAAGTAGAAGACCGAGCTGAAACATCAATTAATGTGGTTTAATGTGGAGTAACTGAATAAAAAGCATGTTCTATGTGAAAGTACCTGCGCAAGATAAACAGCATTTTTTTTCACTTTTTTGTGTCATCTGTTGCATCTACTTCTGTCTGTGTATTTTGGGAAATATCTCCTCCCAGTCAGCACAGCTGCCTATTTAAAGGTAAGAATATGATAAAATACAAGTGAAGCTAAACTTTCTGAGTTTGACCTGGATGTGTCTCATATGTCAGTATGACTTTAGGCTTGCACAGGCAACACTCAGCAAATGCTTGAGGCTGCTGCTACGTAACTACAGAAAACCTGATTTGAGCTGAAGTCAAAATAAACTGTGATGCCTGGTGCACCGTTAACATCCTGCATGCTGTCCATAAGATTAATACAGAAGAAAAGAGAGGCAGCACTGTGAGGACAGGTCTTGACAAACACACAGACATGTTTGCACAACAGGAAAAAAAAAAGAAAGAAAATGGAGAAAAGTGTAAAATCCAATCCAGTTTAACTAGAATTGTCATTTAAGTTTTAACTGCAACTATATAATTGACTTATCCTCTTAAAGAGAAAACAGTAACCAAGGTTATCAGCGGGCTTTTGTATGGAATTGGGAGGGGGAGGGTATATGTGGAAGTACTGCTCATACCTGTGTTCATGCTAATAGAAGTACTGTAACTTGTATGCACACACTAATTGTTGCAAACCATGCGCACACATCCACAGGAGATGGTGTGTGGCTTAACAGGTACTGCCAGAGCTTCTTCTGTAAGAGATTTGAGAGGTGGGTAGATGGGCCTGTCTGTGTCAGTGTTGCGTTTACATCCTACCTGGCAATATATTTCTGCATTTGTTCTCTATGTCTGCAAAGTTAGACATTATAGACGGGGTCCCCCAGGGGTCTATTCTTGGTCCACTGCTGTTTAGTTGATTTTTTTGTCTTGTGTTGGTTGAACATGTTACTGTTCCATGACAGAGTTTCTTCGGTGTTCACCAAATTAAATTTAAAAGACTTTCAAAGACTTTATAGTACCATATAGAATGCAATTTAATAGCTTTTTCACTGTCACACCGGTCAAAGAATGGCGGACAATAAGGCCTGCAATGATTGTGCATATTTGTTGATATTTATATCACATATTTGTCAGTATTTCCAAGGAATATACTGTACAACGATAATTTTTAGTGATATAATTCATCTGACCTGGATGATGGATGGATTAACCAATTAAAAAATCATTAATACTAGTTTTTGCAAAAATCAACACTTCCTAGCTACTGTAGCTACTGAAACTCCACAAAAAACTATCAAGCAGCCTCCTGCAGCACAATTCACTGTTGCATCAGTCTCACTTATAGTTTATAGAAGTAGAATGTCTCCCAACAGCCCGCAAAAACACATACAAAAAAAAGTTATAATTAATGTTGCTGTCTACAGCAGGAAATATTCAGCACCTTTGTAAATGAAATGTAAGACTTTTTAATACCTTCTAAGGCATTTTTTGAGGGAACTGAATTCAGTGTTTTTCTAGACCTTTCAAGACCTGCAGATACCCTACATGACTCATGTTAAGTCGTTAATTGAGTGCATTCAAGACAAATAAATGGATGTCCCGCAATGTCCTGCAACTTAACAATTACACAGAAATCCTTGTTGTTGGTGCCAAGCCTTACTGGCAAGA
Organism: Thunnus albacares; assembly: GCF_914725855.1. Classification (NCBI taxonomy): domain Eukaryota; kingdom Metazoa; phylum Chordata; class Actinopteri; order Scombriformes; family Scombridae; genus Thunnus; species Thunnus albacares. The sequence goes on along the minus strand of NC_058114.1, from coordinate 33,076,124 downwards.
GATATGTTCATGTTTGGCCTCCATGTCCTTTATACGTACCAGTCAGAAATCTGTGTAATTGCTGATGGTGATCTTACTTTTCAGGCTGTGTCAGTGACTATAAACTGCCTTTACATGTATCTAAGGTGAGACTTGTCAATAGTGGATGCACAAAAAAAAAACTTGCATTTATCTATATTCAGCTTGCCTACTGCAATGCCCTTCTCAGTGGTGCACCTAAGAAACTGTGCCAACTACAATTTATTTAGAATGCTGCTTCCAGAATTTTACCAAGAAAGAGAAAATTTCATCACATAAGTTCTCAGATCTCTACATCAGTTTTGTAGAATTAATAATACAATTTCACATCTTGCCTCCAAAGCTCTGCACAGCCTTGCTTCGCAGAACATCTCTGACATGCGTGTCAGAAATCAGACCTCTAAGGTCATCTGGTACATGCCCTTTGGCTGTTGCAAGGGTTAAATGCAAAGTTGGTGAAGCTGCTTTTAGTTTTTATGCTCCCAGCTGCTGGAATACTCTGTCAGATTGAATTAAATCTGCTTCACTGTTAGCATTTAAAAGAAGACTAAAAAACATTCCGTTTTTTCCTTTGCATTTGATTTGTTTCATTTTGTTGTGGTTGTATTTTTAAATTGCATTTAATTGTTTTAATTACAGTTTGGCTTATATGTGCCTTTAATGTTCTTGGCTTTCCTGTTAAACTCAATTTATTTCCCTTAAAATGAAATGTACTTATTTCCTTGCTTTAGGGTTAGTCAGTGAAGGGTCCTCACAGCTACAGTAAGAAAGGCTATGTGTGTGTGTGTGTGTGTGTGTGTGTGTGTGTATGTATGTGTGTCTTACTCTGACTAGGTCCTCGGGGAACTGTCCGCGTGAGTTCTCGGGGACGTTGATAGGCGGAATGACCCAGTCCCTCTTCACCCGCCTTAGAGTGCCATCACCCTTGACAACCACGCTGTGCCATGGAAACAAGATCTCTGGTACCCGCTGAGTCAGTGTTGCATCACTGGGCTTTACCTGCAGAGACAGTAAACAACCGTTGTATATTGGGATACACACACACACACACACACACACACACACACACACACACACACACACACACACACGTACATACACATAGCACACGGCTGAGTTGCGGAGACATCGTACTGGGACGGCTTGATGACTTGGGGTATTTCTGACCTCATTCCAGTGGCTTGGATTAATGATCTCATTATAGTCCGTCTGATAAATGACCACCACCTGTCACTGTGTGTGTGAGTGTGTGTGTGTGTGTGCGTATATGTGTGTTCTATGCAACCACAGATCTGCATGACTGCCACTGAGCAGTACAGTACACTGCAGGATTCACAGAAAGAAAAAAAGAAGAGAGCTGCTCATTCACTCTCATAGAATTCACCTGCAGCTCAAGGAAAATAAAGCCCTGACCTCGGAGGTAGGGATGGGATGGATATTTTCAACAGTTTTATAAGTCGTTCATTCAATTAAATGCTATTTATGAAATAAACAAAATCTGATACCATCCATCCTTTATGTAAAGAATAAATAATCTGTAGTACACTTTGTAAAAAGCATGTACAAAACAAGAATCATTGAGAGATCAGGGTCATTATATGCAAGGTAATCCTGTTACCAACTACATCAACTAAAAACAGAACAAATTAAACAAAAGAACATGATCAATCCAATCAGCAGAGCAAAGAAATGATCTAATGTCAAAGAGTGAAAGAATTGATTTTTTTTCTGTAGTTTTATAAACAGATAACATGATCTGACACCACTGGAAAAATATAACTGCAAACTAACTAAAGAGGGGATGACTTTAACAGGCTTTGTCTCACATGAATGTATGTTAGCTCGGTTCAAAATGAATGTAGGGCAGTCAAAGTGATATGACCCAGATCATTCACTGCATATCTGTTTAGTGTTGCTGTTGTTATTGTTTCTATTCCTTACTGTTACTCTTCTCGTCATTTTTAATTCCTCCCCCTAATATCTCTTTCTTTCTTTGATTTTTCTTCTTCTTTATCTTCATTGACCTGTGAGCCAGGAACGCTGAGGGAAATGTATACTGAATATCCCACTGATCTTCCACTGATGAGTTGATTCTTTCTTCTATTTCTCTGCTGTGTAACTGAGATATTTAGTTTCTGTTATTCTGTTATTTTTTGTTTCAGGGTTGTGTGGTGGGGGTGTGGGTGTGTTTATTTGTGCTTTAGAACGTAACCACCATGGAAACAATAAGAATATAATGTTTTATTTATCTGAGTCACGGCTTTGTTTTTCGTCTGCGCTGCTCGCTCTCTTTATTCGCTCTCTATCTTGCTCGACCACTGCTGTTCTCTCTCTCTCTCTCTGTCTCTTTGAGCGCATGCGTGAGCATGGAGTGAGTCGGTCTACGGAGTGAGCGAGTTTTCCATCTTTTCTGTCTTTTTCAGTCATGTGCTTTAATTTAATATAGTTTTTGTGTGGTGATTGGTTTATTTAGTTGATTGTTGGTGTATTTTGTTGTGTTTAGTTGGGTTGGGGAGGTTGTGCTTGTGCCAGTTTCTTGGCTGGTCCGATATGTGTGTCCCCTAACCTTAACCTGCACCCAACCTTATCCATAACCAGTCGTCTTCTGAGGTACTTCACCTGACCCCAGGCTTACCTTAACCCCAACCACTTATCTCTGCTACGCCTAACCATAACCATAACCATAACCTAAGAAGTCCTAACCCTAACTGTGGAGATGGTGCTACATTAGGGGAACGTTATTCGAGGGGGGAACAGACTGCTTTCCATGGAGGAAGTTGGGTTGACTGTTAGGGAGGTGGTCAAACTCAGCATGAAATCCTTTTCCTGGACCAGGCAGAGAAGGTGAACCGGGTCATAGAGACAGGTATTCCCATCAATGGTATGTTTGTGTTGGTGCTGCCACTGACGCAGCCCACGACCAAGATCACTATGTCAAGCGTCCCTCGAATTGTAATTGTGAGTTCCTCAGCAGAGAGCTCTCCCAACACAGGGAAGTTGTTTCTCTTATTAAAAAGATTCTTTCTGGCTGTAAATCTCTTATATTGAAACATGGAGTGTCTGCCAAGAGACAATTTTACATATCTTAAAACGATCGGGATGAGGAGCTAAATCTCACTTCCATTTGAAGGTTGACAACATTATCTTTGCTACCTCGTCTGTTATGTAATGTTTGGGTTGCGGTGAGCAAGGGGGAGCCGGCTCCGCCTGGCTCGGGTGGAGTGACCGGTGGTGGCGAGTGGTCCGGTACTGCGGCCCGGTTCTGCAGAGCATTTCTGCTGTGGCACAGATGGAAATGGTGTGTGTGTGAGACACAGGTAGGCCTAGGTAGGACAGGCAGGAAGGACAGGTGAAAGTATGGAGCGAACAGGTCGAGGATGCTGAGATGGTAGAAGAGGAGGCAGCATGGAAACCTATTCCATGTCTGCGTAATCGTAGGAGTAAAGTTGTAAATGTTTGTTGTGAGGCAAAAGCAAGCAGAGTGGGTGCAGACAGACTGCAGGTGCAGTCAGACAGCAGTGATAGTGAGGAGGAGTGTGTGTCTGACAGCAGTGATGTGTCCTTTGTTAAACTGAGTGGTAACCAGGACGGAACGTCTTATGCGTCCGAAATGTTAAAATCTTTTCTCCTAGAAACAAAAAACTAATATTTTCCTGATGGCGACGTTATTTATACCTCAGCCAGATTCCACATGACCTCACTGATCAGGAAGTCTTTAGACTGAAGAAACTTGTACTCAGCTGATCAGTGATGATGAGAAAGGCTTCACTTTGCACGTTACCTTACTGGTTATTTTGTCATTGAATGGATATTTTTAGAGTGTGAAGTCTGAATGTAAATTGAACCAGAAAAGGGCCAAAATATATTAAACAGCAACAATTAAACACAAGAAATGCAAAATGATGTAAGCAATAAGGCAGACTGGACTAGAGAAAGGGAGGGGGAAGTGATTTTACACCATAAGACAACTCTCAGTGGAGGACTGGCTTTCCTCTTTTCCAGAGCTTTCACTCCAGCTTCTTCAGTAACGTAGTAGAGCGGAGGTTTCTTTTAACCAAAGCTCATTTTGATCGTTGTTTTTATCAACATCTACGCTCCAACGAACAGCGCAGAGAAGAAGCTGTTATTAGGTAAGTGACAAATTGAATGGCTGTGGCTCAGAGGATTTTTTATTTTTGGGTTGGGATTTTAACTGTAATGAAAATGAATTTTTAGACCATAACCATGCAGAGCCTCATCCGGCTTCCCAGAATGCTCTGAGGCAAGTGGTCTACTCTCATGGCCTGGTGGATGTGTGGAGAAGGATGCATGCGGAATCCAGACAGTACAAATGGTCCTACCTAAGGGGAGGATAAGATCTCCTTAGCCTGACCTGACCGGTTTTATTGTTTTTAAAACATCATTTAAATATATTTAAAAGGTGTAAAATCATGCCAGTTGGCTTTACAGATCATTTCCCTGCTTTTATGTAATGTTTTTACTACAAACGTTTTACCTAAAAGGGCATACTGGCATTTTAATTCAGTTTTAACGCTTAGTAAAACGTTTAGGAATGCTCTTGGTTATTTCTGGACTGCTTTTAGACAGAGGTAGAGTAATGTTACCTGTCTTAGACAGTGGTGGGACCATGGAAAGACTGAAATTAAACACACACTCAATGTTACATGAGACATCACCAGATCTATAAAAGGTTTGGAGACTGATATCGTAGGACTAGAGACAATGAGTGAATCCACAGGATATCAAGGACGCATTCAAATCCTCAAATCTAAAAATTGGCTTTAGCTGACCTGCTGGACACTAAAGGGCACTGAGGGCCTGACTGTTGAGTTTTACAAAGCCTTCAGGGATATTTTAGCAAATTTAGATGCTTTTTATGAAAGTCTGGTCTCAGGTTCACCGCCACTGTCCTGCCGTAGGGTTGTTTTAACCTGCAGGATATCAAGAACTGGTGCCCTATGTCTCTCCTCTGTACAGATTACAAAACCCTGTCCAAAGCCTTAGCCAGCAGGTTAGAGAGAAGCTGTGGAGCAGGTTATCCATTGGGACCAGACGTACTGTGTGCCCGGCAGGTCTGCGGTAGACAATATTTTTAGTCTTTGCCATATTCTATAATATGGGAAAGACTCAACACTTCATATAACTAAGGTGTTCTTACAATGTGGCCATTTCTGTCAACCAAAGAATGATTTTACTGACATTTGGAGCTTAGTGGGCTGTAAATGTGATGCCTGTTTGTCTCAGTCTTCAGTTTCATTTGATAATAACCCTGGTCCTGGCTCTCAGTTGAAGGACACAGTGCTGACACTGCTCCCCTGGCAAATGACTGGCTGTTAACCGCCATGGCTGCCCCTCACCAGTTTTCCTTATGAAGGATTGTTGACAGCTTCTTTCACTCTCTGTGATTCGCCTCCTCACCGACTGCAGCGAGCGATGCTGATAGCAGCTAAAGCATATGGCAGCCAGCTATTTCTGGCCTGTGTTTAGAAGAACAGCCAATCAAGGCCAGTGTCTTGTCTAAATACATGCAGAGGGCCTTATTATCGCTGTTGTACATGAAACAAACTAACAGATGGCCCGTTTGACTCGCTTTGTCTCCGCAATCAGCACTTGGCCAACCTCAGACGCCTGCTGGGCTAGAAAAGCTGTGATTTTATATCTGTACATAGTTCATCCAACATTACTGAGGCCTTCGGGGGAGATAACAGTCCATCATTCTCAGACTGTTTAATGATTCTGCCTGTCAAAAATCACAGTTCTCTCTCTGAAAGGGTTCACACACACACACACTGGCATTTTCAGACTCAGATCCAGGTATGTGTTAACACTGTCACTTTCTGTATGTGTTAATGAACTGGTGATTCACGTATCTAATTACTCAGTGACAGGTGATTTGTGTGCACTGTGTGTTCACCTGGAGACAGTGATGGTTGTGTTCTCACAGTGGATGATTAATATTTACTTTAGACTTAACAAAATATGATTAATAAATACAATAAGCGCTTAAGGTGCCCAATGCCCTGCCTTAAATACTATCATACATATATTAAACAAGTTAATCAATGCATTAATAAGCAAATTAGCACTCATTAATCATAATCATTTTATTAATTGATTGTTGCTTGTTTTCTCTATCAATTATTTTTTCCATTAACTGGTTCATCTAAATGTTCTCAAAAAAGTTGAAGATGCTTTTTTTGCCAAAACTGATAAACAGAGAAAAGCAGTAATTTCTCACATTTTAGAGGCTGGAACCAGACAATGTTGGATTTTTATTTTTGATAAATGACTCAAAACAATCAGTTATTAGGGGTCCAAGCAGCAGGAACACTGTTGTTTTTGTTTTCATTCTTCTTCTTATTATTATTATTATTGTTCTCTGCTAAAAGTGTTCAAGCAGCAAAAACCCTAAGACAGAGAAATACCAAGATTGGCAGGTGGGTTGCAAACTTCATCCACTACAAGTTTATGTTTGGCCTAGAGTCAGATTGTTTTCATCATTTTAATCTCTCAAGTCATCTGGTCTTCTCTAAAAATATCAGATTTTATTATTTTTTTCTAAATTTTCTCAAAATCCTATTTTCAACATCTCATCAGAAACCACTGGGCTAATTGTCCCCAAACATAGTCAGATCATCTACAGACTTCACTGATCTTAAGTTGTTAAAGAAATCTTGATACATCAATCTGTTTCAATTAAACAAGCCAATCAATTTTTTTTTTATCAAAACAGCAATAAATGTAGTCATGTGAAATGTGTCTTCACTGAAGATCATAAACTACATCAAATGTTTTTGAAAGTAGATTTATAAACCTCGACAGAGCATCAGCATATGTGGACAACGACAATGAATTATTTTAAGAAAATCAAGCACAAAGACTGGAGGCAGTTTTTGTGCAAAGACTGCAGTGTCTCTAGTGGTCAAAGAAATCCTGGATAACAGCCAACAAGAGTACATTTCCACATTAAAAATCAGCATTCAAATAGTGTCAAATAATAGCTTGAGGTGTGCTCAGGTCGTACTCACCACTCTGCTGCTCCCAGTTTCTCTTTTAAAGTAACATACTATTTTCTTTAACAGTTGTATTTTTAATTGCTCTGTTTCTGTAAAGCTATAGTCAAAGAAAGTCAACACTTCCTGAAGAATTTTCACAATAAAAGAATATCAGGAAATGGTGGGATTATGATCTTATAGATGCTTTATGAATAAAAACAATATTTTTGTTAAATATGTTGTACTGATGGAATTAGTTCTGTGGAAATGTATGTTATACTGAAAACCAAATGCTTGATTGAAAGGCTCTGTCCTTGTTATTCACAATATAAACGTTTGTACACTCCATGTATCATTATGAAAATTACAAATGGAACTAAATGGGTACTATTTTCTATACCTCTGCTACTCTTTTACCTGTTCAGATCCCGCTCTGTTGCCATCTGGTCGGAGAAGAAGGTGCACTCTGGTTTTCCAGATCTGTTTGGACTGCAGGTCTCGAGCGTAGACGACCACCACCACCTCTTTTTCCTTTCCCGCCAGGCTGAGGCGCCGCAGGGCGTAGACCACACCGTCCTCACTCATCCTGAAATCAGACGCATCTCCGACCTCAAACCGCAACTTCCCTCCACCGCAGTTCATGAAGCTCACTGTGGAAGACAGAGACACAGAGACAGAAGTCAGCCTGAGTAGAAAAACACATCAATCACCTGCGCGATGTGCTATGCGCTGTGTTTGTGATAAGGTTAGATGTCTAAATACACCCAGCAGCAAGTTCACAGGGTGTTTAACTTTTCCATTCCTGCTGAGCCCACCAGTGGGTTCATGTTTACATATTGTATTTTATTTAAAGATGTTGTCAAGACTTCAGACAGATACCACACATGTCAGGTTGAATTTCAGGAATGTGTATGTTACAGGATGTACAAGACATCTGGGATATTCCCATCTGTGCCATAAAAACATGCTCTCTTTGGTGTGAATTATTCAACCCATCAAGGAAAAGCAGATACAGAATATCTGCACTACATTGCCAAAAGTTTGTGGACATAACCATGGGTATTAATCTGCTGCTGTAATAGCCTCCACTCTTCTGGTTTCAGGCTTTCCACCAGATGCTGGAACCTGGCTGCAGAGATTTGTTCCCATTCAGCTAAAAGCATTAGTGAGGTCCAACATTGATGTTGGGTGATAAGGCCTGGCTGGCAGTCAAAGGTGTTGGATGGGGTTGAGGTCAGAGCTCTGTGCAGGCCAGTCAAGTTCTTCCACACCAAACTGGGTAAAGCATTTCTTTATGGAGCTGGCTTTGTGTACGGGGGATAATGTCATGTTGAACCAGGAAAGGGACAAAAACAAATTGTTAACACAAAGCTATTATATACACTGTTATCTAATATATTATCGTATGCTGTAGCATTAAGATTTTTATTGATTTGAACAGCCCCAGACCAAAAGTATCTAGAGTATTTAACATTCATCCAAATTCATTTTCCACCACTCCTGCCAGGTTGCTGTAGCACGAAGCTAAGCAAGGTTGCCCTTCTCCCTATCCACGTTCTCCAACTGGGATATATGGTCTACCACAGTTCTCCTCCCAGTTGGACTTCCCCAGAATACCTCCTGATTAAATGCCCAAACCACCGTAACCAGCTGTGTTTCTCAATTCTACTTCAAAAGACTAACTCTAGCTAGGTCTGCTTGATAATGGCAAAAATCATACTCGTATACTCTTATTTTGGTCAATATTGAGATCATGATTATTTGACATGATTATACTCACTGACTCATGGAACAGAAATGCTTCCATTTTATGAGATATATCAATCCACACAGACTACACAGAAAGGATCTGCTGTATATGTGTTTTGAACTTATTGACGGTATCTACATTGATTGATTGAGGCTCCCAGTCCATGAAAACTGACAGAACATGCTCACGTCTTGCTTACTATGTGGATTCCCAGAGAGTTTGGGCTGTTAGGGAGGGGTGGAAGCACACTGCTGTAAAGGAAAGGGGCGCACTGGATTTCTCATAACACAAGACAAAACAAGAGCATCACTGCGAAACGGAGTGGCACGATAGTCGTTATAGCTCGATTATCTTGTTTTAATACTTGTTGGAAGCCAAAATTGTAATTGAAGATAAAATTCGATTAATTGCCCAGCCCTAACTCTAGTCCCCCATTAGCACATACTGAATTACAAAACAGAGGGCCGGATGATGCAAGTTAAGGGATCACCAAAGTTATTACAATTCATCCAACAGATGTTAAGATAATTCAGTCGTAACCTCAAATGCCTTTAACAACTGTTTGTTACCTCAAACCTCAATGGATCCTGGAAGTCATTAGGATTTATCCTCTGGGCATGGGAACATCTTACTAGAGGAACTGACTGGTACAGTTGCAACTGGAGAAAATAACTTCCCAATCAGAGCTGAGTACGTAAATTACACGTTCAGTGCTGAACATGCCTACAAGTGTGAGGTGTGAACATGTGAACTGGGGGTAAAAGGGTGATCCCAGCCATCCTACGAAGGAAACGTTTTGTCAAGACCTAAAAATGTCCCAAGATACCAAATAAGTCAAAGTGAATTTAGAGCATGCAAGATTTCTCCAATATTTCCATCTGACCCATAAAAAGACATGCTGTCTTGGGTTTGAATTATTCACTCATCATAGAACAGATACAGATACAGAATGTACAGTGTATGTGGAGCTGCCATACAGTGCAGGAAAAGTGAGTTCTTTCCTTCTCTAAAGCTGCTTAAGGGGACATTTAAGGGATAGAATTGGTTTTAAGAGGTTGAAGGAGAAAAAACTAGATGCTGGAGTATCAGAGTGAAGAAAAAAAGTCATGTAAAACCTGACTTGCTTTTAGATGAGCATTAGAGGAAAGATCCATGGACCTGGCCAGAGAGAGTTTAGCCTGCCTGTAAATCCCAAAGCTGAAGACGGGATTTGCAGAAGTAAAACCATAAACGGGCAGAAACGGGAACAGCTTTCAGCAGAAGCAGCAGGGTTGTACTCTCCCTGCAATTTTCTCCTCTTTATTTGTTTGCCAAGTATAGCCTACCTTCAGAGAGGAAATAGCTTTTGTGAAGCCTGGGGGGAGGTACGCGGCGCTGTGACTGCATTTTGCCGGAAATCATCGCAAGTTTGTCTCCGGTGTGATATGAGCCGGCACAGCACACTCATGCAGAACAAAGCTGTCAATGGCAAATGTCAGCTCATCACAGTCGGCACATTAACGACAAGTCAGTGCATCCAGAATGTCTTCTACCTCCTCTTCAGCTGGGAAAGAGAAGAGGAAGGACGAAGGCTGCAGCTTGGTTTCTGTCCAAGTACTTCTTTGACAAGATGGAGTATCAAATCAGAAAAAGAGAATGGAAACGAGACATCTGATAAAATTTACACAGTAATACGAAATGCTTTGATGCTCGGTTCCAGCAGGAACTGCATAAGAAAGCTTTTATTTTCTCAGATGTCTTCAGAATGTCTGTCCAACGCAGCCTCCGAAATGTCTCTGTTAACGTGTAAGTCTGCAGTTGTATGCAGGGCTGCAGTTTAGGATTGATGCCATTTATACATTCATCTTTTGATTACTTTTTCAAAGAACCAATTTATTTACTTGGTCTTATTTAAGTTTAGTCTTATTTAATTTGGTCTATAAAATGTCAAAACATAATGAAATGTGCTCGTAACAATTGTGCAGAGCTCAAGGCGATGTCTTTGAATAGCTTGTTCTAACCTAAAATCAGCAAATCCTGGCATTTCAGAAGCTGGAACTGGATAATGTTTGGCATGTTTGCTTGATAAATGACTTAACAAGTAATCATTTCATCATTTTTCTGTCAGTGGACTAAAGGCCTAAACATACTGGAAGCGTCTGACGCAGGCGTTTTGAAGTACACCCATTGTTTTTAATGGCCGAACACTCAGTAAAAGCGTTATGAGGCGTGTCAAACTGCCTCGACGCTCCAACTCCGACCTTGTTTCGATTTTAGAGCGTCAAATGAGGACCAAGCGACCAAAACAGTTTTCTCTGCAGCCGAAAAAGAGAGAGAGATAGCGCAAATCAGCCGTGAACGGGCGAGCGAGAGAGAGAGAGACAGCGCGGCGTTGGTCGAGTAAGGAGAGCGAGTGGTAGTAAGAACAAAACCTCTGAATGAGAGAAATAAAACGTTATATTCTGGTTATTTCATGGCAGTCACATTTTAAAGCACAAATACATAAGCATCAAACAGTCAACAGATGATTTACTTTGGACATAAAGACTCTTAGTTTCAGTTTCATTTCCCTCCTCTGCATTTCTCCTTTTCATTCATTCATTACATCCAACTACTGCAGCAGTTAATACAAAGAACAAAATGACAAACCTGAGATGGAATTTCAAATCTGATGCCTGCAGTGCACCATAGGAGCATCGATTCACGCTTCCAGTGTGCTCGGGCCTTAACTGATTAACCGACTGAATCCGTGTAACAATTTTGAAGCCTTTTGAATTTCTTATGAAATCTAATTAGGTTTGGCTTTTAACATTAGGAAGTAACTAAAGCCATAAATAACTTGACCTACTAGTGAGATACTGCAGTTTCCACTGTTAGTCTTATTAAAGTTCACAAACATAAGCTACAACCTGGAACTAAGATGAACAGCAGAGGATAGAAAACGTTGATTACCTGACAGATTTAGTCAAGTAACTTTGTACAACTTATGTTTCACAGACTACATCATCCAAATACTTGAGCTCCCAATTTAAAACTCTTGGAGTTACAGTAAAAATAGTTACAATAATGATATGATATGCATAAAAGTTGAACTGGGAGATTCTGAAGGTGATGTGATGTGTTAGATTGTTTCAGTAACTCTTCACTCTGTTGGTCTTGTTGAACTACAAAAACACTCATAGTCATACGCGCTGGTGTTACGGAGTGATGTTTCTTTTTCCTCACAAGCAATCTTTGACAAGTGCAGACACCATCTTGCAGAGAACACACTAGACATCAGGCAATAGTTTCTGTTTGGCCTTTGATCAAGTTACTTATGACATTAACGTGAAACAGCTACAGCTGACTGCTGATGTTTGTGACTGGAACAGCTGAAAATGAGAAGCCTGCTAACATTACCGGAATTAAAAAAAGGAGCGAACAAAAAAACTGTAAAAAGATTTGATAAAGATGTGTTACTTAGCAACTACAGCTATTTTGCCAGCTAGGAATAACAGGCTCTAAAATGGAACCTGCTGTTGGAACACATCCCTTAATCAGCACTAATGAATCACCATTAATTAGTTCAAAATATACAGAATACCTTACAAATACATTGGTTGATTGGATCATCAGTACCTATTTTTGTATTACCTTATTTTCACATTCAGGATGCTAATTTATTCCCTTCTCCTCAGCTGATAGAAACACACCTAATTCACAGTTTATTTTTAGTGGTATTATAAAACCTGATTTGAAACGTGCTTGATGGTTGGATGGAAATAGCACTTACCAGACAGAGGAAAGAACGTCAGGAGGAGAGAGAGAGACAGAAAACTAAGAGATGGTGATGCTGGAAAACATTGTGGTGAGCAGCGATAAGAGCTGCTGAGATTCAGTCATTGTGTATATATGTGTGTGTGTGTGTGTGGATATAACTGCATTATTTATTGTAATTATTAAGGTGTCGGACCATGCACACAATGTGACTTAAGTTCAGTTTCCACCACATGATAATGTAGCTTGTGTTCACATGATATGAGCCTGATGACACATATATAGAATGCTTTGGTCACTGTTTCATCCACAGAAAATGTTTCAATAAATGACAAAAAGATTGATTGTGTAGCATCCTGTTTGACCAGGAATTGACAGAATTGTACTGCTGTGCAAGAGTTTTCATATTAAAATGTTTAGTTCAGCCATGAAAAATATGTTTTTGAAGGAAGATACTATGAAGTATATACTTATAAAGTACTAGATCAATGCTATGGCCCAGTTAAAGGAGCGTATAAATCCATACCACTCCCCCCATTAAGCACGGCAGATCACAACATCTTATTCCAATGTATGGCACCTGCCTACAGAGAGGGAAAGTTCTCACCAAAAAGGTGAAACTCTGGACAGAGGAAGCTACACACTGGTGTTGTGAGGCTGTCTGGAGGAGTTCACTGAATCATCCCGGGACTTGGATGAAATCACAGATGTTGTCAGCTCATGGATATCATACTGTGAGGACGCTGTTTGTCCTGACAAGATAGTTAAGATCTACCCTTACAGCAAACCCTGGGTGAACAAACATCTTAAATTATTATTGAACAAGGAAAAAAACATGCTTTTAAGATGGGCAATCTCTCTGTACTAAACTCTTTACAGGAGATTAAACATGAAATAAGGAGGGACAAACTGTGGTACAAATAAACAAGCAATAAAAAGACTCCAAGCTTTGTACAGTGTCAGAACAACGGTTGGCTAAATGACAAAGCAAAGAAAAGGTTAGTTTTAGAAGGCTTCACGTCTTCTCATCTGCTTTCAACACCATACAGCCCCAACTGCTGGTGCATCTATATGGACTGTCTCCCCCCAGGCTCTGTCCTCTCCCCCCTCCCCCACATATATTATGTACACCAATGACTGTCATAGTGAGTTTGACAACCAGCACATTGTGAAGTTTGCAGACGATACATTTACAGTGAGCCCGCTGAACAATGCTGAAATGTCTCATGGTCCTGTTTTCAACTAGTTTTGAATTGGTATAATTAAGCCTTTTTAGAATCGAATGTGACAAATACCAAGGATATGTGCATTGATTTCAGATGTCACCACCCAACTACTGAAAACACTATCATTAACGGACAAGATGTTGAGATTAAGTAATAAAAGGCAGCAGCATCTTTTTTGTCTGAGGAAGCTAGTCATATTCCAGGTTGACAGATCCCTGATGACGTTGTTTTATTGAGTCAGTTTCCTTTCATTTGCTGGTATACATCTCTCAACCTCAAACAGAAAAACTCATTAACAAGGGTGATGAAAGTTATTGGCAGTCAGTAGAAAAGTCAATTTGAATTGTACAACAAAGAGTTGTTAAAGAAAGCAAGAATCCATTATATCTAGGGTTGGGCATCGAGAACCGGTTCCAAATTAGAACTGGTTCCAAAATTCCAATTCCAAAGGAATCGTTAAAAATTTTTTTAAATTTTGATTCTGCTTATCGGTTCCTAAACGTGCTACATATCTGCCAGGACCTGTCTCCATCCTGCTTCAACACAACAGTGTGTCGGTTTGTTTACATACGAGCATGCATGGCTAGCACAAGCGGCAACCTCCGTGGCTGAAAAATGAAGCCAACATGGGAGTGCCAAAAACTGCAGTTCCTTGAATGGCCACTTGAGGCTGGCTCCAAAAGCGAGTCAAGCTAATTAGCTGTAAGTCAGGTTGCACATCAAATCTTACCAAACATTTAAAGCAGCACGGCGTTTGTCTCCTAGCCTGAGTGAGAGAGAGACAGCAGTTGTGGTTGAGTGAGCTAGAGGGTGAATGAAAAGAGGGAGTGCTGGTAGTGAGGAAGCCGGTGAATCAGATCAATAAACGTTACTTTCTGATTGTTTCACAGTGGTTACGTTCTAAAGCACAAACACCCTCAAACACCTCCGCTCAACCCTGCAGCTGTACGCCACACCGCCTGATAACACAACAGCGTCAGCTCCCTGTCCTGCTGTGCTAGCTGTCCCATTTACACAGTCAGTCGCTCCAGCTCTGACTACCTCCATAGCCGGCTTATTGGTGGAGCAACTCTGCCCCTCAACTCCGTGTCCGTACCTTTTATACAGACGAGTGAGGCGGATTCAAGGCACAGTATTCCTGCCTTCAATGGGCTGTGTAAAGGGGACTCTACATACTGTTTCCTGTTGTCATTAAACCGTCGCTTTTCTTTTTCAACTTTTTCTCATTGTTCAGCAACATACAGAACTCCTCAGCTGCATTCAGACTAAAGACAGCGCTGTGTATAACAGCTGTGTATTAAATCAATTAATCAATTAGTTGTTTGGACCATAAAATGTCAGAAAATGGTGAAAAATGTCAATCACTGTTTCCCAAAGCCCAAGATGACGTCCACAAATGTCTTGTTTTATCCCAACTAACAGACCACAACCCAAAGATATTCAGTTTATTATCATAGAGGACTAAAGAAACCAGAAAACATTCACATTTGAGAAGCTGGAATCGAAGTATTTGGAAATGTTCTTCCTAAAAAATTTAGTTAATTTAATAGTTGGCAACTTATCAATTAATCAACTAATCGTTGCAGCTCTACATTTGACATTCTACCATCATCAGGCTAAAACACTGAGAAGTTGGAATTACGGTGATCAGACCTTTTAAAATCCTGTCTCATTACAATATCATAACATATCACATTTGAAATACTTTGAACACACTTTTATTCTCATCAAAGTCTCTGCAACACAGTTTAGGTCATGGTTGACTTGTTCTCAGTCTGAGTCTTGAGTCTGTGAGATACTGTATGAGATAGAAAAACAATTTTATAAATTCACATCATGCCGCTTTTTTCTGTTTTTTCCATGTTCTTTTGAAATATTCAAGAGTTTTCAGCCTCCAGGCCTCCTGTGATGATGAATCAAATCAAACAAGCTGAAAAGGCAAAATCATTTTCTGGCTGAGTTGTTCACCATATGCACACCCTGACAGGGTGGAAATTACTTTGTTTTAAGGCGTCACGAGCCCAAAAAGTTTGAAAACCAATAGCACACATAGCAGAGTTCTGCTGCAAAAATCTATCAAATTGTATCATAGCCATCGGAACAAAGTACATTAGATGTCATTTAAATATGATTCTTGTTTGATGGTCTCACTGTGACTGTGTGGCTGCGAGGTCAGGAGGGTCGTATTGTCATTTGGAAATATTAGGAGGAAAACTATTGGTTTTATCTCATATTTGATCTCACATATAAACAAAAAAAAATGATAATTTGCTGTTTATTTCAGCCTATAAACTAGGGTTTATCTAACCTGCTAACCTGCTGCAAATACAAGAGAAGTCTGAAGTCTTGGTGGCTGTCAAGAGACACTGAAAATAACTCCAGTTCTATGCCAGCGCCTTCGTCTTGAGGGTGGCACTTCAAGAATGGATGAATGGGTTAAAATCAAAAGGGTTGATGACTTGGGAGCGTGAATGTGATCTGAACATTACATAGCAATCTTATGCTATCAGATTTTATGTATTAAGTTGACCTTAAATTGCCCTGAAGGTGATGTAAACACAAGAAACAATATGGAAAAAGTTCATCCTCTGGGGAGCATGAATGTGCTCAGTAAATTTCATGATTAAGAGCCAGTTAGAATTTCTTTCTTTATGGTGATGATGGTCACAGGGTCACCAAAAACAATAGGAGCCATCATCTGGGGACCATGAAAATCCATACCAAACCTCATGAAAACAAATCTTATCATAAACTGTCATTTTTGTTGAGGGGTAACTGTGACCAGGAAGTGGGACTAGAAAGTCAAGGTACAAAACCATCAGGAATCATCCTAGTATTGCACTTTCCTGAATGGATAAAATGGATGCAGCAGAAGCAGAGATCCATTTCCCATGATGCAGCTGCAAATAGGTAGAGTAGTACTCCTGACGACAAGTAAACTGATCTTCACGTGTAAAATCAGTGGTAAAACCAGTGCTTACCCGCCAACCCCTCCCCTCACACATCCCCTAACATCCTCCACTCTCTCTGATGCTCTCTACCTGCTCACTGTACTGTAAGTGCTCATACATTATCTATGGTCATGTTCAAAAACACTCATGCTGCTACATGATGTTAGAGCTGTCTGGTTTAACACCCCCCCTCCTGTCCGCCACAGAGGGGGGAACTGGGGCAGAACTAAGCACAGGGCTTTCAGATGTTGCTGGGCAGCAGTGGGAGGTTCCCAGTTCATCCTCTCATATCCAGGCAGCTCAACGCAACCATCAAAACACCACACATCACAGAGTGAGATAAACACAACCAGGATCATGCGGAACAACATCAACAAGACAGAAATGTAACCCGAAGCTGCTGCAGAGAAGACGAAGTTCATTCAGTTTTTCTTCTATCCTATCGTGACAACTATGTCCCCTAGAAATTACATTTACAGACGATTCAATTGTTTCTCTCAATTATGTTGCATTACCAAAATTAATTGCTGCCTGGATTATGTTCACAGGCTTATGTAACACTGAAGTCATAGAGAGGTGGTCGGGGTGGATGTGAGTGCAGAGGATCCTGAAAGTTAGTGAGAGAAGATGGTTTCACTTAAATGTTAATTAACATGTAGCGCTTCAAGTCATTGCAGACAGTTTTAAACCAACACCATGATATTTCCCTAACCTCAACCAAGTGCTGCAAGTGCCTAAATATCCATAAAAAATGAAGATCTGACATTTAGGTAAAAAAAAAAAAAAGATGTTAATTAACAACCTTTTCTCATTATGTAGACAGGAAGCATAATTTGGGCGGCATTAAGCTTCTTTCTAAACATAGGTGCGCTTGTAGTTTAGTAGCATACTGTATGAATGTAATTTGTTTGGAGACAGGGTTGATTACTATTTGCTGCTTAAATAACTTTCACACTTTCATTACAATTTCTATTCTAATGTGTTATTTAATCATTTCTACACAACCCGACCAATAATGGATATTGGAAGCTGGTGCTGATATTGATACTTGAGATTAATACTAGGGTTATACTAACCCTAACCCTAACCCTAACCCTAACCCTAACCCTTACCCTGGCCCTAACCATAATAACATTATAATAATCTTCTTTTTACCTAAACATAGCATAAATAATGAAGAGAAACATCAAGATAACATGAATATTTCATGATTAAGATATGTCTGAGTAAAGTTATTTTACAGTTGAACAGTAAACTATTTTATCAAAGTGACACTAACAATAAATTCAAGATGATAATTGTGTGTTAGTGTTAGGTTTCATTGACTAAACAGCATTTTTTAAAAATGACACACTGATACTGATGGAAGTAGTGCAGCGGTAATGTGCTGTACATTATACTAAATGTATCAGGATAACAGGCAACCATGGAGGAGGTATTGAGTTTGTATTACCAGCTAATTAAAACAGAAGGAGACCAAAGAATTCTTACTTAAGTAAGATTTAATTAAGTATATTCTTTTAAAACAGGGAAAGCCTTTAATATAAGCCTGTTTCAAATGGTACTGATACCAGCATATTTGTGAAAGCCAGATATCGGCTCATAATATTGGCCTCTCAACACATCAGTGAGCCTTTACTTTTTTATTTGCTATCTAAAATAGTGGCTGATAACTGAAAAAGGCTATGATCAAATTTTCAAGTCTTGTGAATTGTGAAAGAACTTTTGATATTTTTGAGACAAAGTACTGGCAGGAGAAGGGCTGTGAGATAAATTAGTATAATCAACTGAATGGAGGCCCTGCGTCTAATCACAAAGAGCTGCTCGGTAATGACGGAGGCATATTTCCTAAGAACCCTCCCCAATCTTCAATGTGCCACACGAGCAGCTTGATCAATGCGCTACCGGGATCTGATCAATAACCTTGCTAGGAAAAAAGGCTCAATAACAGTTCTCCTCTGAAAAGAACAGCACACACACACACACACTTCCTCACTACAAGCCTTACATTATGATGGGGAAGACGGAGGAAGCAAGTGTTTACCATAAAGATACAGCAGTAGAGAACAAGACAGAGCAATAGATAAAAGCAGGTGATACAGGTGCTCCAAACCAAGATTTTAATTATAACCAGTCAACTGGAAATGGTTTGAATATTCAAATTTGACAATAATGATCTCTGTGTCACATTATGCAAATTTCCAAGAGTTTCCCTGTTCTCTACATGCACTGACAACTTGAGAAGCCAAGTGCTAACAAGTTGAGCTGAATTTTTCAAGGTGAGGAAAGAATAAGGTGAGACTGAACAGAAAATTCACAGTCCTCTACATTCTGATTTGAAATGATATCTGTGTCATCCATTAAAAAAAAACAAACAAAGTTTGCCAGGTTGTCTCATCAAGCAAGTTCCACTTCTTTTGTGTGTGTAGTACGGTGGCTCAGTGGTTAGCACTGCTGAATCACCGCCAGATCAATCTCTCTGTATTTCACAGTATACAGAGTTTTTAAATCTCATGTTGGGTGCAACGTTCCCTCGCTGGCGGCTCTTCTAGACTTTCCAAAAGTTATAGGACTGAATGAATCTGATTCTGATAGTGAAACGAGTCATTTCACGGGGGTTGTGTCACACTCAAAACCATTTTTGACAATTCCACCGTTTTACAGCCACAACAGTAGGTGTAGTTACTGGCCATTGGGCATAATGGGGCGAATCCTATGTTTTTGGGACAGTGGACCATCAAAACATATCGGTGTTTACTGGCCCTCTCTGTGTACCTGTCGTTTGAGGTGCACATGACAGCGTGCTGCATACCTGTGTCAGGTCATCACAGCTGAGCCCCCCCTTACTCTCACTGCCAGAAGGGGGAGAAACCCAAGATTAGTGATCTTGAATATTGTGGTTACACCGGACTGGTTACCAACTGGCTCCGTTAGCCCTAGCATTACCAGTTACCAGTCCACTTATGAGCCCGGGTACAGGTCTTTACAATCAAATTGTATTTTGAGTTAAAAATTTTAAATGGGTAAAAGTTCCAGACTCTCACGTAAACTACAACTTTACTGTTTGTTTTACCTCAAAACAAAATGACTTAGAACATATTTTCCTATTATTCATGTCGCTCTTGTGGGAGGTTTTTGAGACTCAAAACCAAAAATATCAACCTGCTGGTGGCATTAGATGAAAAGTTGGGATCACCAAAGTCAGTAGGATTCACTTCTGGGGACCATGAAAGTTCAGATACGTAAGTCTGGACTGGAAGTCTGCTTACAAACTGTCCAAAATGCTGCTGCGGGGCTCTTAACACGATCCAACAGATGGTCACGTATTACACCTATTTTCACCTCACTGCACTGGCTTCCTGTTCATTTTAGAATTCATTTTAAAATTTTGGTGCTCATTGATGGAGCCCAACATGGCCAGGCTCCACAGTATATTACGAACCTTCTGCACCCCCACAGCAAGAGCCGGGGTTTTCTAAGTGAACCTCGGACACATTTTAAGACTCAGGGAGATTGTGCTTTCCAGTCAGCAGCCACTAAGCTTTGGAATAGTCTCCCACTAAGATTGAGGTCCTTGGACATAGTGGACTCTTTTAAAAAGCAGCTAAAAACTCATCTGTTCAGACAGGCATTTGGGTGGCATGTGATATTTTATGTTTTAATTTGTCTCTTATCTCTGTTCCCCTTGTATATTTCATCTGATGTCTTTGTTCATTTATTTGATTTGATTTAATTGTATTTGATTTGATCTCTTTGATTGTGAAGCACTTTGTGACTGGTGTCTGTGAAAGGTGATATATAAATAATCTTTGCTTGCTCGCTTAGTACCACATGTATGGCTACAATCTAATTGCTACTAGCCTTTATGTTTTTAGAAAACTCTTATCAGGATCAAATTCAAGTGCTTTAATGCTTTAATGGAGCTGGCTGCTTATATTAAGCAATGATTAACATCTGCACTGGTGATAATTATTAAAATTAGCTCATATAAATATAAAGACATAAATATAAAATCATCATCACCAGTACTGATGTGGGGCTAATCTTCCACACACACACACACTGACAAACATTAACTAATGCCATGAGAATAAAGCAAACAGTGTGTTGATCTTGTGTCTGCTGTGAGGGTCAGCTTGAGGTGATTGAACTGGGATGGACGTAGACTTTGACCTGAGGGGATTTACCATCTAATCTGATGGATTCAGGAAGGACTCGGACTGCTGATCAAGAAAACACATGAATCACCGAACCTGCCGCAGCTCACCGTGTGACCTTTGTGTGATGATTGGCACATTTGACAATGTATTATATAGCTGAATATTAAGTCATGAACAGGACATTTTGACAGAGACAGTCAAACCCACAATCCTGTGACACGGTGTGGAGGCCCGGCTGTGGCAGTGCTGTGACAGGCTTAGTCCACATGCTGATAAAAGGACACACACATTTACATAAATGAACCCGCACATGCACACACACACACACACAACAACTCCAGCAAAGATTAAAAGACAACAAAGAGAACTGAACGAGATTAAAGCCTCACTAGTGAATCTTCCAAAACAATTTTCTGTGTGTTAAACGCTCACAAACACTGCTGAACTTCGAGGCTTGCGGCATTCTTGATGCATGTGTGTGTGTGTCTGTGTGTGTGTGTGTCTCATAGTGACAGCTGGGTGTTGCTAGATAAACTCTGTTTTGAAGCCAAGCCAGAGGCCAAGTTCCATCTCCTCTCTGTCAACCCAACCCATACACACAGAATTCAGAGAATATAATATTTCATGAATTTAAATTAAATTAAGATGCTCTTGCCAGGCCGTGTCATTTATAATGACAACTTATCTGAAACACTGGAGCTGACATTTCACACAACATGTGCTTGTAGCAGTATGCCTATAGAGATGATGGAGCTGACCGCAATGTACACTCATGGCCAGCTGCAAAGAATCATTTTAACAAAATGTTGCTGGTCATCACTAAGTCATCAGACTTCATATTATCTTATAATAACTGAATATCTTATGCCACATTCACGACATATGAGAAGGATGGTGGAGACCAACACAACTCCCATATTTATGATTTGTGAGGGTTATTAAAGGGTATTAAATTGGGGTATAACTGCATTGGACTGGCATACATGTATGTTTGCTCTACAGGCACCTCCCTATTATTAAGCAGTAGTATATATCCCATCTGTCAGAAAAAATTCAGTCTCATTAATTCTTTGACTGGCAGTTACAGTAACTCTGATATATTGTAGGGATGCAACTAACAATTATTTTCATTATCAATGAATCTGTAGATTATTATTTTCTCGTTTAATCAGTTAATTATTGGTCCATAAAATATCTGAAAATGGTGAAAAATGTCACCGTTTCTCAAAGCAACCTAAACCAAACCTAAGCAAAGATGCAACCTAAAATGTCTTGTTTTGTCCAGACCAACAGTCCACAACACAAACATATTCAGTTCACTATAGAGGACGAAAGAAAGGAGAACATTTCACATTTGAGAAGCTGGAATGAGAAAATTTCTTCTTCAACAATGACTCAAAACAATAAATCAATTATCAAAAGTTGGCGATTAATTTAATAGTTGGCAACTCATTGATTCAAAAATTAGTTGCAGCTCTAATATAATATGAAAGACGAATTACTATTCCAAGACTCTAAATTTAAAAGAAACCTACAGTTAAAGAAATACACAAATAATATATCATTTCATCTGAGTCCAGTATATAGATATGAATGGAATGTGTTAGCTAGCTTAGAACAATAGCTAGAAGCAAGAAAAAGAAAGCTAGCATAGATGAAACAAAAGTCAAAGAAAAAAATACATCGCCTTAAATGTTGTAATTTCTTAGCATGCAAGATGCTGCTACGCTAAGAGCTAAAAAAAACACAAAGTCTCATTTTTATTCTTCTATTTTTACATATTAAATAAGCAATAGAACAAGACCCACCTGAGCACAATTACACTGGGTTTACAGTTACACCCACAAAGACCTCTCCTTCCTGCTAAGCTAGGCTAAACATGCCCCAGGCTACAAGTCTGCCTAAACTTACGCAGCTAATGAAACATGCTAATCTTCATATATCATTTATTGTCCAGCTATGTAGCTTAAATAAACCTTTTATTAACTAATAATTGAGCTCTAAATCACATTTAGAGACTTCAGAAGAACCTGCAGATTGCTACTCTCTGATAGTACTACCAGATCTCACTTCACTCCTCCATGTTTGTCTTATTTTTCTTTTTGATTTGCAAATTCACTTCATTACAAGCATTCAAATTACATGATCTAAAAGGTGAAATATGTGGTATCCCCCGCCCTGAGTTTAAAACCTCTCAAAAACAATACTCCCTCACTAGTGGAATGTACAGTACACGGTTTCTTAGCGCCACCCTGGTTTCCCCTGGCAATTGCCCCAGTTTCTCCTAGCAACTGCCCCTGCTCAGGCAGCCGGTGTTTTTCTCTAGCCTCGGTGGGCGGGGCTGCATCCCTCACCGCCACCCCTCCTGAGAGAGAAACCGGGAAGCATGCAAAATCAATCAGCTACGGCCCTGAAAGGCCAATATGGTGCTAATAAACACACACACACACACAGACGGAGCAAGGCTGAGCTGGTGGTAGACAAAAAGAGTCAGAGCTCCCATACCTGCATTACACACTCTGTCAGGGTATTACCATGTGAAGAGAGCACAGGGCTGATAGATGAATCACAGGCAATAAGAGCTAGCGGCCTCTGAGAGGTCCACGGCTCAACCGCTATCATCACCTGCTGTTCACAGGTCCATCCATTTACTGACCAACCATGCCTTCCTGCTCAACAGTTGGCAGCCTCGATGCGCTTGGATATGTGTTGAAAGGGAAAAATCTATCCTTAAACACACTTCACACATGGCTGCAGTCCAGCAGAGAGGCAGCTTTACAAAGAAACTGGGTTGTTTTCTGCTGCTGGTATTCATGCATTTTTAATCATTTCAGAAACAGTATTACGACAGCAGTATGTTTAATTTAAAGAAACATTGTGGCTGTAGGTTCCTTTTTGGCACAGTTGCATCAAAGATTTCCATTATTCATTGTTTTCCCCGTTGCTTTAAATAGTGAGAGATGCATGTTGACATATCACAGTATTGTAACTGATCATAAATACAAATTATGAATATTATCATACTTCCTTGGAATGTGTAATGTGTAATGCATATACATATTATCATAGATTGCTGACTGTGTTGTTCCTGCCTCTCAGCCACTGCTTTACATTCACTGCAGGTTAAAAATGTACTTGAAGACACTTCAGATGTTCTTGATTAAATTAATTCACCACAGTGAACATTAAGTCTGCTTTCATTTTTGTCAAAATCATCTTTGTGTATTCACATTGTTATAATTGTATAGTACAGTAGTGTCCTGTAGTAATACAGTAAGATGTTTGCTTCTGAAAGTGTTACTATGAAGAAGAATCTCAGAATCTCAGTGTATATATGATGCTTTTATTATCTAAAGCACATTTTTTAAATGTTCTCAGAATGAAAATGAAAATGAAATGAATGGAAACCAACTGCTGCATGACAAATAGGAAAAGACTATTCATTATTATAATGATGTACTACTCATTTGCAGCAGAAAATATGGTTGTTGTGATGACAGCCTTCCTCCACAACTCCTACTCTTGAAGAGCAAAGTTCTCATCTGGATTATAACTGTTTGGACTGAGAGGCAAAATTGTATATGACAATGGATTATTTTGAGAAGTTAGTGTGTTACATACTAGTAATTGACTGCAATGTGTGTATTGCTACTGAAGCTTTAGCTTACTGGCTAGTAGAAGCTATAATGCTATGTGCTGGTCAGCTGCCAGGCCATCCTCTGTGTTGTTCTGTTGCCATTGTCAGAATAATCATCTTTTATAGTTAAAGCATTTCCAAAGCAAGCATATAACTTTGAAATAAACAAAAGCCTCTGGTCTCAGGTTGAGTTCTGGTCTCAAATCCTACCAGGTAGGTACGAGATGGGTTCAGGTCTAGGTTTTAGACCCTTTCAAACCAGGCACTATAACCCAGTACTTTGCTGGAATTTGAAGATGACAAGGAGCATAAACAACACACAGAGGGGTCTCTATGTTGTGTTTTGCATCATGCAGTGTGTTGGGTTACAGTGTATTGTATCGTACTGCTTGGTGTTGTGGTGCATCAGCATAAATTAACACAATCGCACTGAATCGCTGACTTGCTCGGAGATATAAATCTGCTTTATGAATGTGATATAAATCTGCTTTACGGTGGATTTTCCATTTAACACACAGACGCGCGCACACACACACACACACAGTGAGATCAGGAGTGCTGGTGAGCTTGCAAGGCAGAGTACATAGTGAAGTGGTTTAAGGAAAGCCTCATCTTAAACAGAGCTCCCATCTGTTATTCCTACAGTCCTGGACAGACAATCGATATCTGTAGCGCAGATCTGTGACAACTGCTGATAGTCTTGGTGGACTCTCACAGCTAAATGAGATTTACTTCATTATACTTCTTTATTTAATTGTAGCAGCGCCAGTACGGAACCACAAAATAGCCCCCAGAGAAATCTAACTGACCACTAAGACCTGCAGTCACTAAGTGTGTTTCCAATCCATTTTTAATAGAGCAATTCCAGAAACTGTCCATTTACTCTCCAGGTGAATAATATATTTGATCTATATTGTTTCCTTCACTCCTGCAATCTTGAATTAAGTTTCAGACTCTCAATGTTTTGTCCATCAGAGCTTTTTTTCATCGACATTCAGGACAGCAGTTATTTAGTTAAAAAGCCACATTCTTCATCATGAAT
This sequence comes from Thunnus albacares, assembly GCF_914725855.1. Taxonomy (NCBI): domain Eukaryota; kingdom Metazoa; phylum Chordata; class Actinopteri; order Scombriformes; family Scombridae; genus Thunnus; species Thunnus albacares. The sequence goes on along the minus strand of NC_058114.1, from coordinate 33,050,610 downwards.
GTGAGAGAATGAGAACCTGGCTACTTTCCACAGTATACAATCTTTCCACTCAGCTAAACAGCCCTACGACAATCACTGAGCATATCCACTCATTATCAAATTCTTAATGTTATGTTTGTAAAGGCTCTGATCAATCCTCGCATTGATCTGCCACTAATCACACTACACACACACACACATTAGACATGCAAACAGACTGATGGATTAGCTGAGTGGCTTAGAGGAGCACACAGCAGCCATGTTAAAGGCTGATCCATCCACCCAGCCTCCTGTCTGGTCAGCTGGAACAGGGGAGGAAAATGTAGTGGAGAAATTTGAGTGTGCAAAGGCATCGTTTTTATCATGCTGCTAAATATGTGTAAATATGTTTTAGTCTATTAGTCTAGTTTTTGATTTATTTGTTACCATGAAGGCAGTTATTGACTGTATATTAAAACACAACTAGAGCTGCAGCCAACATTTATATTCATTATCAGTTCATCTATTGCTTTCTTTCTTAATTCCAGAATCATTTAACCGACAGTATGTCAGAAGATGTCCATCACCAGTTCCCAGAGCTCAGTGACGTCTTCAAATCGCTAATCAACAATCCAAAAGACAAAAGGCTCCTATTTTAACCATCTAAAGTGCAGAGTCTGAAGCGCATGGCGGAAGTGCATTTAGGGTGTGTCCAAATCCACTTCTGCTATTTTAATGGCAGAAAAATGGTCACACAGCGCCAGACCCATGGTTCAAAAGGGTTGTCCTTAGTCTCCTAATTAATCATGAGTGTGTTTTGGGCGTAACATGCAATAAACCAATCAGAGTGTCACCTGATGTGGATTGCTTGGTGGATTGCTGTTATAATGGCGCATTTGCCAAGTAGCAAGAAGGAAACGGATCTGCTCGTATGCAAAGTGAAAGCGCACGATCCATAACGAACACACTGGTCCCTGCTGCCTCTGGACCCTCCCGTGGCCCCAGACCACCAGTTTAAGATCCTGTTCATTCATTTATTGCAAATGTATTTTCATTTGGTTTTTGAAAAGGTTTATTTTTTAATGACAGCTTTAGTTTCTTTAAAATCGTTTCGTTCAGTAATAGAGTAACAGGTCAAATCAGCAGGGTTTTAATTACTGAAAGTATGGAAACCTGATCACTGTACTCTCAAAAATGTTAAAGAATATTTGATCAATATTGTTCACAAATTAAATCATTAATTTTAATCATGTGAAGAATCATCATACACAGTTATCAGGACTTGATCAGCTCTCCAAGGTGCTGATCCTGCTGCTGGCAGCAGCTAGAAGCTGTGCAGATTTATTTCCTTCTTTAGTTTAATCATTGTTTTCACCTCATTTATTTCCTCATATGTTCCTCATGTCATGTTTTTCCGCGATTTGGTCAAATAATTAGACAATTTTATCCGTCATTACTGCAATTAGTTAATTCTGATAAAACCATTATGACATGTATTTTTTAAAACAAGTTAATGTACACAATAATAATCTTTCACATTGTAATCCTTTTATTTGTAATCTTTTGCACATCCGTGTGTAACAAGCAGAGTTACGCGTGTTGTTCAGCCGTCTGTGTAGGCACATACTACTGTCCTGATAATGCACCCTTAAAACAACAGTGAAACACTGCACCATTGACTTCACACCAGGGTTTTGTTGGTCAATAGCGCAGTCACTCTCTGTTGCCTCAAGATAGCAATGCACCAACAACGCACCTGACCACACCTCATTTAAAGACCAACACCATGGACGCTCTGACGGGTGCAAGTGCATTTACTATTTAAACAACGTGGGCACTGGAGGGGAAAATGACAACTGCGTCGGTCTTCAACTCGTAAAGACACTTTTGTCACGCTTGGCGCCGCTTTGCACCGGGCGTAAGATAAAGCCCACAATGATTTAACATAAAATATGCTGGAACCAGCTAGTTTTAAACATGTTTTGCTTGATAAATGATTGATCTTAATTACTGAAATTGGTGATATTTTCTGTCATTGTTTCAGCACTGAATGCATTAATAACAGAACAGTTTGCTCATTTTGCACATCAGTTAGCCCTGCTGAAGAAAACTGTGGATAGGACTGGATGACAATTACATTTATATCAGTATGTCACAATATAAATCAATTCAATATGTCTATTGTGCTTAAAGATCATATAAAAATACACAGAAATCTTCAACTCATCTTAGGTGAGACACACAGAGGTTCTTCTTTACATTGAAGTTTTTTGTGACTGATGAACTCATGCTGTCTTTGTTGTATTCATGTCCATTCTACCGCCCGACCCTAACCGTGGAGTACATTTCATGCTAATATTAAAAAGTCCGACTATGTGAAACTGTAACATTCCTACAAAAAAAATCTATTCTTCCATCTCTGCACAGCCCCATGCTTCAAGTCCCAGTACCTGTTTAAATTCGGCACACAAGTCAGTCTATCCCATCAGAGATAGAAAGAAGGTCGGACACAGGAGAGCACCAGAGACGCAGAGAAAAAAGGCAGGAAAAAAAAAAATGAAAGAAAAGAGAAGAGACAGAGACACACACACAGACAGCCACGGGGGAATCTGGGATCTCAAAGCCAATGAGACAGTGAAGATCTCCACTTTTAGATCTGTGCCTCGGCAAACATGAGACTACTACCAATTATCACCTCCTGCACCTGCCAACACACAAACACACACACACTCACTCACACACACACACACACACACACACACACACACACACACACACACACACACACACGTAGCACTCCTTGTTCCTCCCTAGTCTACCAGTGGGGCTCCCCTTGTCAGCAGGGCTGCTGGGTGTTAATGAACCTCCTCCGTGTTAATGAAGCCATTCACAGGTCTTCTCCCTCCTCTGTTCCCCCCCCCACTCAAAATCCTCCACAACCACCTCTTGAATTTCTACACGGCCCTGGAAACAGAGCACCAATCTGTCGACTAAAAAGGAGTTTCATGTGAAATAAACCTTTTATCCACCCCAGGAACAGGCATTTAGATTCACCGTGAGCACACACACACACACCCTCTCTCCTCTCCTCTACTCCGTTTGCCTCTGGGCACTGCAGCATGTACCACACAGATCCCAGAGGAAAACGCTTCAGGGAAATCTTTGAGGTAGAAATGAGTCTGGTATCAGGTTGTATGATGCAAACAGTATGAGTGTGTATGACCTCAGAGTAAGTGACATAAGTCTAGTTTCTGGAGGAAATCGATTGCAGCGCTGGAAGGAGCTGACACACCACGAATCATCACAGTGATAAACACAGCGTGTCTGCACCTCAGGGGCTGACGTGCTTTAAGGCAGTGGATAATACAGCTGGGAAATATGACCTGAAATCCATACTGCTATTAATTGTCACATTTATCTCAAGGATATGAAGGGATAAAACGATAACTTTTTGAAATGCAGTTCTGCAAATGATTCTCCATCTTCACAGTGGACTTTAATGCTAATTCTTTGTACTGAACAGTAAAGCTGAAAATCACAGATTATGAATATGAGTAGCATTTATTTAACATAATCAGTAGTTAACGCTGCATTTATTGATTTTTTTTCGCCGCTCGAGAGCAGCGGAACCAGCTGTAAACAAAACACACATATACACATTTATATAGACATATCATGATCCTAAAAACACACAACTTTAGCATTCATTTCAATGTCGATTTTTGGACGATTCTGCAAAACTGTGGGTTACATTCAATGACAACATTTTTAACATTCTCTCTTCCTACAGTTACTGCACATGGCAACTATGGTGTTGTTAAGATTATGGACAGATCTTAATAAAAAAAAGGCAAATACTTATTGCAATTCGGTAACAGGAGGCGAATTCCAGTCCTCTGCATTAAAGTCAGACATGGTACATGCCAATCTAATTCCCAATTTCCACACACATATGGACATAATTATTCAGAATACTGGGTACTTTGGAGTCATGTCCCTGATGCCTGACAGATGTAAGTTGTCAAAAGTATGGACACACTACCTTATTCGAGGGAATAGTTGTGTCTAAAGGTTTGTCCAAACTTTTGACTGGTACTGTATATATCATAGTATCAATATAAGTGTGCCTGGTTTAGCTAACCAGCTAATTTGCTCTGCTTTGGTCTCCACCAACCTCCTCTCTTCAGCTGCTAAATGCTCCACTACGGTCACCAGCTAGTCATTAAATGTGTCTGTCTGCTGTTTGGTGCTGAGCAGGTAGTTTGACAAATGAGCTTAATTCAAATAAATAGATTTAATATCACATACATATATGGCCTCTATATGGAGTAATATAAGTTAATAATGCTTGTGTAATAGACTGCTGCATCTGAAATGTTCCCTGGTCCAGTGTCCAATTTTCTGTCAACACTTTTTTTTTTTGGCCATGTATTCATCATGTTATGTGACATCAGTGTTTCCCCTATGTTCATAATTCTGAAGTGTCGCTGCTGAAATTTCACACGATCATGAATATCATTGGGCTACTTAACACCCTACGTTACCCTGGAATTGTTTTGAGTCATCCTCCCTCTCCTCCTTCTTCAAAGGACATCTACCTGAAAAGTACTGTTAGAACAGTAGCGTAGCTCTGTTAAGGAATAGGGCAGTGCGTAATGTGTGTGTGTGTAGAGAGTCTGTGGTTGAGCAAGTGGCAGAAAAGTGACAGTGAATGTGAGATTAGCAGAGGAAAAGGTTAGCGGTGAGTTCTCAATCTGGCAGTAAATGTACAGTACAGGCTACAGAGCTGCAGCTTCTCAAGACCAAGAAAAATCTCGTCTGTTGTTTCCTCAACTGCTGGAAAAGTGAAGGGGGTTAGCCCCGAAGCTAGTGACAATGGGTTACCCTAACCTGACCAGGCTCACTTAAGGTGGACTGACCTTTATGATGGACCAGCTATTGTCATTTTAGTGTCAATCTCAGCTGCTCTTCAACAAAGAATGGAGAAATGTTGCCCCAAAACAGTCAACCTAGGGGAAACACTGGACATGGTTGTTTGTCAGGTGATGGAACAAATTCCTCAAGTTTCCTCTCAAAGCCACAACTTTTCAGACAGTGTTTACATTTCACTTCATCTTGTTCTGTTTTGTATTGACTGATGCCAAACTGTGCTCACACAGCCAACCAACTCTACTCATCCACATCCACAGTTGTCAGATATTCTATTTGGGAGCTATATTTTTTTGGTTTATTGTCTGTCCCTAGCATTTTTTTTTTTTTTTTACTTTTAACAATGAGAGATTTCGTACAGCCTGTGTACATGTGAATGTCCTACAGGCTCCTTGATGACTGGAGAGTCACGTTTTAATTAATAATGCCTCACAAAGACATAGCTGACAATGCCTAAAGTGGCATGAATGCAGAAGAGCTTCTAAATCTCTTCTTTACACAGCTTTTGTTGCTGATGTTTCAGATTTGTGCTGTGATAAATGATAATAATGTGCACAAAAAAACCCCAAAAAAACATTCTGGTAAAATGATGTCATCCCCCATCAGAAGCAGCCCAGCCTAGTCTACATCTACTGCCAGTTTACTGCAAAACCATTTAATAATGCTAAAATTACCATTTGTCCTAGCCAAAATGACTTCCATTGTGTTTGAATATTTTTTATATATTAAGTAAATCCTCTATTCTTTTACTAAACTCCAGTTGCCATCAGTTGTTTTGCTCTTTTATAACCGGACAAAAAGTAATCGCTGCTATGTGAATCATTTGGAATAAATTACAACACTCTGCTTGTGTTTTGTTTAACTTTTAACATCACATTTATTTTCTGTCAGAGACATAATCCATAATCCATCATAATCCATGCTTCAGTTTTTAGACCCTTACTAAATCAAATCCTTCATTGTTTTGCTTTTTTTTTTTTATTCACTGGTAAGTGTGCAAACCACAGGTCACATCATGCTCATTTATTATCAATCTACAAACAAGAAAAACAATCACTCCCATCCCAGAATATCATAGCAGACTTTTGAACTCACTGGTCATCTTCCTACAGAATTTTGATCTGATCTGATTTTTGGTTTGTAGTTTCTGTTGGCTTAAGTCAAAGTGAATAGTCTGCTAAGGCAGATTTAATTCCAAATGTAGGTTAGTGTGACACGCTGTCTTCAGTTCTCATGCTAAACTCTCTGAGCTGGAGCTCCAGCAGACTGAGCTCAGTCATCCTCTACAAACTTCACATGCAAACTAGCCAACAAGTCTATTTCGCAATCAGCCAGTTTTAATTTAGGGCGACTGGCAACTGTCATGACACACTGTCAACCATTGTCTCATGCTCTCACACTACAATGAACATCTCTTTGTTGTATACCTCAATATTTTTGGGGTGATTTCTATTACAGCTTGATAGAAATGAGACAACGTGAACAACACATGGAAAAACCTTAGCAGGCTTAGCTTACTGCAGACTGAATCCCTGGATTTTGTCTTGCAGGGAGCATTTCTACATTTACCTCAAGTTTTGGAACTTTGACCATGCTTAGCATAGATATTGGATGTTATAACAGGATATAAATAACAGAAAATCACAAAAATCATTAAGGGTTCACAAGTCAAAAAAGGTTGGAAACTACTGCATGAAGTGTTTCATGCTTACAGTCCTACAGTACATTGGACATGCAATGTAAGGAAACATCCCAGATGCTTGCAGAGTGCACCACTGGCACCATACACCATGCATTTACCAGTGATTTCTACCTGTCAAGCAATCTCAAGAAAACACATTTATACAAGTATTAATTTTGGCAGGTATTAAAGAGCATGCCAAATTTTCAAAGGTTTCCTCAACAGACGAAGACAGACTGCAGACATAACAACAGAGTACAGTGTTTCCTCTATAATTGCGGTCAACCTAGGGGGAATAACTGGAGTAAACTCCAGTTAGTAATGCTTTACAATACAGTATGTTGTGAACATAGCTTCAGCCGAAAGCCTCATTTTTAAAACCATCTAAACATGTCTAAAAACATGCATTTAAGACCTCTATACCTCACTGTGCTGCTATAGAAAGACTCGGATTTGATGTTTTTACTGGAGGCTATTTCTATGTTTAGAGCTATAGTTTTGCTTTAATGACAGGTTATATGAGTCACACTTTATAGCTACACTGAAGACTGTAAGACTGAAGGTTAAGGATAAACATTTGAGTGCATGTAAGTAATTATGACTGAAATCTGGAGGCCAAGATTAGAGAGTCAGCCTGTTGTCTGTTTGTCTGTCTATGAGGAGCAGACTAAACTCAGAGCGACAGGACATGCACACTATAGACACACACAGCTAATCCTCATAGGACAGCTGTCGCCCCGTCCTCATTGATCTGATACACACACACACACACACACACACACACATACAGAGACTTCACACAAACAATGTGGGTGAGGGCTGTTTCCAGCCATATACCACACAGTTGGATTATGGATGTAATGAATGCTGGCTTTGAAATTGCATCATCATAAAATCAACAACGCCCCCCCTCCCCTCCTCTCCATGCCCCTCCTCTTCAAGCACAATCCCGTAATCCTCCCTGAGCCAGGCCTTCCCTGCAGACATGGGACCACACCCCGCTAGCTTTGGACTCTGGTACAAAATATTTGGGTATTGGATGCTACGTCCAAGACTGAAACCTCCACCAGCAAGCATCACATCACATTCTAGAAATGAATCCCATGTCTTTGCTTTTAGGATAGACTGGATATCTCTGTTTATGTCTGATTCTCAGAAACCTCTTTCGGGTTGGTAGAAGCAGTGAATTGGATGCAGCTTAACTCTAACACTGACAAGTCCAAGGTTGCTGCCGATATTGATTTTCCAACATGTAGGGGCGGATGAACTGTGACAGAGGTGAGAACAAGAATTTTCCTCAGAACCTAGAAAATGAAACCGGTCTCATTTGTGTGTGTGTGTGTGTGTGTGTGTGTGTGTGTTGGAAAAGATAGAGGGAGGGGTCTGACTCGTTTTAAGGTTAGGGTTAGGATTTTTGGGGGGTCTTGTGAAGTCCTGCCCACCTCAACTGATGTCTCCAGCAATTAATACAGGACCACACGTAGGGCACAGGCTGGCGCTTGTCAGCTGACTAGCGAGGCCTGTGGGGAAACCAGTTGCCCATTGAAGCAGATAAATATTGAACAAAGGAAGATAGAGAGGGCTTCTAAATCCCAGCAGAAAAGATGATGTAATCAGACGGTCAGAGACATAAAACTCTGAGGTAGGGCTGTGTGATATGATATGATATGTATCATGTGATGATAGCAAAACATCTACTGTTTCATATCATGCTCTATCGTTTATTTCGTGTCGCAAATCACACTCTTTACCGCAATGTTTTTCATCATTTGGAATCTGTTGACCTTTTGCACTGATTACATTAATTCATTCAGCTTGAAACCTCCAGAACAACTAAGTCACTGGACCTCGAGGTGAGATTGTTTTGTTAACTGCTGTTTCCAAGGTCAAGAACTAACTGTCAGATAGAACTGCAACAATTAGTCAATTAATCGATTAGTTACCATCTATTAAATTAATCTCCAACTATTTTGCTGATTGATTAATCATTTTGAATCATTTTTTAAAAAGAAAAATTCCAAATTCTCTGTTTGCAGCTTGTCAAATGTTAATATTTTCTGGTTTCTTCAGTCCTCAGTGACAATAAACTGAATATCTTTGGGCTGTGGACTGTTGGTCGGTACAAAACAAGACATTTGAGGATGTCATCTTGGGCTTTTGGAAACAGTGATTGACATTTTTCACCATTTTCTGACATTTTAGAGACCAAACAACTAATCAATTAATCAAGAAAATAATCAACAGATGTCCAATGGGGTCATTGTCTGAGTGCGCGATTACATTTCTTCGTTTCACTTCTTTTAAATTGGCAATAAAAACCATTAATGGCAAAGAATTCAGTTCCTATTCCCATCTTGAAGGGCGTGCAATTGTCTGACTGGGAATTCCTTAATGTTAATTATGCTATATACCCGTGTGTGTGTGGGTGTGTGTGTGTGTGTGTGTGTGTGTGTGTGTGTGTGTGTTTCCAGAGTCTAAGGTAGGACAATGACAAGGACGGTGGCAGCAGAGCTCTAATAGACCATGACAGGCCCTACAGATTATATTACCCCACTATTAGACAAAAACATACTAGCATACTCACAGGAGCACACACTCACAGACAGACAGCTGAGTTCTCTCGGGTTTACAAGGGAGCACACGATGCATTACACACACATGGGTACGACAGAGCTGCTGTCAGTCACAGGACAGACACAGACCTGTCTGAATCAAATAAACACATCAGAGAGGACTGATGGAGTTTGTCTCTTTCTGTCTCTAATACACTGCACCACATAAAGCCATGCCACTAAATGATCATGACTTCCAGGTTAATAGCCGAGTCCATTACAACATCTTTATCAAAGGGAGTTCAAATCTAATCTCATACTTGCTTGTAAGGCTGGGTATGTTTGAATTCCTTGACACAAGGGCCGATGCAATACCTGTGCATCAGTACAAATACCACATATTTTTTTCAATACCTTATTTTAGGGAATATAAACATGGTCAATAAGGTTGTCTAAAAATAAGCAGCTATACAAGGACTTTGCCTAAAAACAATAGTGTAAGATTGGCAAAATTTTTATGTAAATATGCAAACAAAAAAAAATTTGAATCTGACCAGATCATGTGAAGTAGAGAGGTGAAATGGTGAGGTTGTGGAACCACCTTATTCAGTTGCCAGAACGACTGACTGAAAAGATTTTTAATTGGGATCGATAACACAATTATCCTTGGTCGAGAGAGGTCGCTGCAATATTTTCTCTTTCTGACTTGAATTTTATTTTCAGTAATAACTTACTGCATAAATACAGTCAAAAAAAATGATGAAGATGTATAAGGAACAATAGGAGGACATTTGTAAGAAGTCAAAGCTTAGAAACTACATTCAAATGTTTATATAGTGTTTTGTGTTATACGTTATATATGTTTTTTTATACACTGTGTTTTTAACGGTACCATGCTCATCATTTCGTTCTGCTTTGCATCACTGATGTTTTGCTGAATAACAATAAAAGGATCTTGAATCTTGAATCAAATCAAAGACGATTACTATACACAGAGAAGGCAAAGGTCCTCAGTTAAGAACTGGTACTTTACCACTGTCTATTGAGGTAGGCTGATATAAAGGTATTCCTGAAGAGCAACGTTTATGTGTGTTGGTGTTGTTGAGGATAATGTCATTTTGTATTTCATTGCCCTTTTTACAGTGACTTGAGGATTTGTTTGTTTGAAAAGATCCAATTGATATTGTCTGGGCACCAGAAAGGTGCAGGACACTTGAATAAACAAATCAATCAACCAAATCAGAAATTCAATGCCAACATTGGGTACTAGACAGTTTTTGACATATTTAGTCAGTATCAAAAAAGTAGCTGCAATCAAACTAATCTAGACCTCATATTCCCAGGATGGGGATGAGGTCTGGTCCAGGCATTTCTGAGGGATCCGTGTAGACTACATAAAAAACTATCTGTTTCCAGTCCTGTTGTTTGTTTGTTTCAGGTACACTAGCTGACAAAAGTGGCTATACGGACCAAACATAAACACTTTTGCATTCAGACATTTTTCAGACAACATGCAAACTAGTTCTTAGCATAACCCAACCTTAGGCTTTAAGAGGAACAACCACACAATCTGTCATTGACATACAGTAACACTGGATTTAATCATGTTAATGTTATACTATTTATAAAAAAAATAGTATGCATAAAAAAGTAGGAGACACATTGTGTCAAGCAGTTCAACTTCTAAAATGAAATACATTTGCATATTCATAAATTCAGGAATTTGTAATGAGAGAGAAGTAATAAATGTCATTTTAAGGATTTTAAATTGGTAATGATGCTTTTTTGTGTAAAAACCATATCAGACTCACATTATTGTTCTGAACAGACTATTTTTATATATTTTAACACACGCCTGAGGGGACTTTTAACAAACACAAAACTCCCTGTCTTTCTGGTAGTACTACATAAACGGATCAACAGTCTCCCAGAGTAAGATAAGCTAGACTCCATTGATTTCTCTGCATGCTTTTACCCTTTTAATACATGTATCATTACACTGTTCCAGACTGCACCATCAGATTGACTCCTGTCTGCTCCTGTACCTGGTATCAACTTTGCTGCACTGCAATGTAAGTGCATTTAAAGAGCATGTTTTTATCAGGGAATATATTACAGACCTTTTTAGTATGTGACTGGCCAGCTCTGTTGGAGGTGAAGGATAGGAGCACAGAGGGAGACCACAGTACTAAAAGTTAGCTCTGTGATGGATGGGCTCACAGTGAGCCTAATCCTTAAATATGTGCAAAACTGGGTTTCTCTTTGTCTCATAAATCATCCAGGAGAGAGCTGAGAGACAATTGGTGGAACACGCAGTCACCTGCAGTGGTTTAAGAAATTCAGAAGAGGATGACTGTGTGGGGCCAGTTCTTAATTGATTAATTATTAATTGATTAATGAAAAAAAATCGTTAGTTGCAGCCCTAAATTCTATGATGTCACTCTACATCAGTTTAAGCTGTGGAAAAGTACATCTTCTCTGCAAAACATCAAACAGCAGATGAACAGCAATTTTTCCCGTCATGCTAACACTGAGGTACCCACACAACCATGAGCTCCACTCATACATGCACACACACACACACACACACACATTCATTAGTCAGATGTGAGGTCAGGCATGCAGCCATCATTCATTTAACAGAAAATGGCTGAGAGACAGAGGAGGGAGGCAGAGAAAGACAAATGGGAGGACAGGATTTAGTAGAACATGAACAACCACAACTGGAAGAGCACCCGTGGGAGTACACACACTTACACACACACACGCAGCGCTCACATTCCAGCCATATCTGTGGAGTGGAGAGTGGCACTGCCTGGGTTTTGTCAATTCAACATACAGACATTATAATGAGAACCAGACCCGGAATCTCCACACGCACACACACAAACACACACACACACACACACACACACACACACATACAGTATATAGACACACACAACGCAAGTTCTGGAGAAAGCGGGCCTCTTTCTGTCTACACTATGTGGTCAGTCTGTGGTCCATAACTGTCTCTAGCTGGGTCCTGAGTATTTTTACGTGAGTTATGATAAATAGAATTAGAAAAGCAGAGCGAAAAAAAATAAACCTCAACCTCAGCGAAACCATTTTTACAACAAGTAAATTGGATTTATCATTGAAGAAATGTTAATTTATGCCATTTGTCAAGTATGGTTTAGTCTCCTGGGAAAAAGTTAGAGTAGCTTCAGACTGTCTGAGATGTCAGTGAAATCTATGACCTCTAGAAATATCTCCGCTGTGGCTGTAAGACTAATTGTTGGCCTGGCAGCTACCACCAGGTTTTTTTTCTGTTGTTTTTACCTTAAGATGGAAGCATCAATTATGGTTTACATTAGAGCTGCATTACTAAATGCTCCACTGTGTTCATCAGCTAGTCTCTAACTGTGTCTGTCTGCTGTTTGGTGCTGGGCAGGTAGTGTACAGTGGGTTTATCAGAGCTTTGCTGTCTAGACAACCAAAACAATGAGCTAAAAGAGACTAAAAAGCTTATTATAGCTGAGGGGAACCAAATTCTCAGTAGATTGGTCACGGAAAGAAAAGCTTTTCAAATTGCAAATAGTCATTTGTGCTAGGCTTGGGCAGTATCAAGGTACAGTGGAAACGGCTTATAGTGATCACGACTACAGTGATCAACCGCTTATATGGATCAAAAAGCTCAAGACAGAATCATTCCTATACAAATTAAATAATTTGCTTATAGTAATCATGTAGTCCCTTGACAGTGTTCATTGTTGGTCTTTTCATACATGAAAACATGGAAAAATAATTTGGAAACAACAGTAATTCTATTTTACTCCCATGATTCACATATAAAACGCAATTAGCGGCTGCAGCAGCAGCATCAGGTGTTGTGGTACACCTCCGCAGGGTTGTGTGGAGGTGCGGGGTGCGGTTGTGAGCATGTTTATTTGTAACCCGCCATGAAACAATCAGAAAATAACGTTTTATTCCTCTCATTCACCAGCTTTTGCGACACCACTGCTCGCTCTTCTCATCCACTCTCTAGCTCGCTTGGCCACTGCTTCTCTCTCTTTCTCTCTCTCCACTGTATTATGGTATATAAGGGTATTTAGACATCCTGAGGGTATGATTTTCAAAACGGTCAAAAATTCAGATGCTCTTCTTTCTGTTAACTGATACAGAGATGTTGTATTGAGGTGATATACTGTAGTTCTGGTGGAACAGGCAGCTAAGCTGAGAAAGATGGCGACTGCGAGTGGTATGAAGTCAAGAAAATATCGGCACATATAACATTATCTTGAGATGACTTCTTCCAACTACAAAAGCAGTTTATTAGCCATATGATTTTATTCAACTGCCAGTCTGCCACCACCACCCGAACATCATCTCCGTTCAGCCCACTAATGTGTTGGCATCCACCGTGACAACAAGTGTCAATGGGTCCTCCAGCAATAATCTATGGAAGAAAGGCGCTTATTTCCCATCTATTCATTATTCTATGGGCCATAAGTATTTAAACCCAGCAAGACTTGTCTAAGTAGGCTAATTGCATATTAGACACACAGCATTGTAGGCTAGACAATGTCATACATGCTACGATGACTTCATCCACCAGCAGCTCAGCTTTTATGTTTTTTTGGGGGGGTTTTTTTACACATTTTTTTCCTCCTTTTGTTTTATCGTGCAGGTATGTGCTGGTGTTTGTTTTAACAGAGTGTCTGCATTAACATTTTCTGACAAGAGGTAGCTCATAGGTCACTATATTCCCAGAAATCAATACAAATACAGGCCTTACACAGACTGCTCATGACAGACAGACCACAAACCGACTGTTTGCAGCACACACCAGTAAAACACCAGCCACAACTAGCTAAGTAGCTATCAGCTAACCAACTAAACCAACCTGTTATCATCAGCCTATAGGCCCATATCCCTATCTTTAATGTCAACACACACGATAAATGTATTCAATAACTTCCCTTCTAGCTAACTAAGTTTTACATACATACACAACCATCTGTTTTAAGCGAGAAGTTAGCACCATGCAGCTATTCTGCCTGTAACCATAAGTCTGTGGCCTACTTCTAAGCCTGGCAACATACAGCTTTTCCCGAGCTGAATTCAACTCAGTTGGGCCTCTTCTCTCAAACAGAATGCTTGGATGTAACTCACTAACTAAAGTCTAATTGCTAAACTGGTTTTATCAAACATTAATAGCTATTGATCTTCAAATATATCCCGGACAAGCCTCCAAATTATATTACAGACTAGTCAAGTCTAGGAGTTAAGGGCTAAGTATCAATAATAGTCCTAACCTGGAGTGTGTAAAAAAGGGGAAAACGAGGGAGGAAACAGAAATAGATGGACTGATTTCCAAGACCAGAGAAATAGCCGGGAGGTGGTTTAGCTTATTGAGTTCGCGGGCCTGTTAGCAGGTTAGCAGTTAGTCGGTCCCTCAGACACCTAACCAATGCTGGTCTTTGCTCTCAAGAGCGGCAAGCTCTGTCTGGGCCTTTCAGTTCAGTTTAGATTATTGGAGGATGGATTTCCAAAATGAAACAGCTGGTTTTCCACCAAAGTCCATGAGCAGGAAAGGTATTAAGCTGTAGTGTGTCCTGAGTAGCACTTCCAAAAACTGGCGTCTCTCATGTTGACTCAATTTGCACCACTCATTCAACTGTCGCACTCCCCCAGCTGAGCCTCATCACGTCATTAGATAATGATGCGCGTCCTTTTTATCAACACACAGCTTAACCACACCTCATTAGTATTTCTCAATGAAAACCAGTAGAAAGTTTTTAGGAAAAGGAAAAAGGAAAAAGAGGAACCACAACCCCCCCCCCATCACTCCAAACACTAATTTGTGCCATTGTTAATATAAAAATATTGATTAGTGCTGCTTTAAATAGCTACAACTTTGACCATCATCACTACAGATGAAGAGGTATTGTAAGACTTTCACAAATTCCTGGAAGATATATTTTCTGTAAGTATTAATGCTATTTTTAAATTCAAATGTGAAGAAGAAAAAATCGACTTCATTTAGAATCACTGAGAGGAAGAACTCCAGTACTTCTGTTATTCTCCTTCATATCCCTCTCTTGCTTTCCTTTGTATGTTCATGAATTGTAGTCATAAGACCTCAGGCTATGCTCAAATTTTGCGCTCAAGTTTAAACATTTTCAACTCACGCAGACTTGTCATAGCTTCAATTTGTATAGCGCAGGATGAGTCCACATGCATCTTTGCATTCACTTGTGCCACCTCTAAAATTTCTCTCATTTATTTTGAGCACATCATTATAGCACAAAGCGAGCTTTCACAGATTTCTCTAAAGGCAGATGGTAGGACTAAAACTAGGCAGATGGCAAAATTACTTCCAACAAGTTTGTCCTCTTCAAGTGGGTAGAAGTAACATGGTTCAAGTTCATTTGGACTATGGTCTCATTTGTTTATGGTAACTTTATCTGTCTATTGGCCCGAATGGTTGCATGGCAACACGGCTTAGCTCCCCTTGCTCCAACACACAGACACACTCCTCCAGTTTTACCACATACATACACGTTCTGCTTCATTGAACTAGAGTGACCTCCCATTCACTCCTCACACTGTAGTTTCTAACAGCCTAACTCAGCCAGGGAGACTTTTCACTCATTCAGAGCTGGACTTTAATTTCATCGTTCTTTGGCAGAAACCATTCATTGTAGCACCATAAATCTTCACATTTTAGCTGTGATTTCAGTCTCTCATCCGTCGCATGCACAGGAATTAAGAAACGGTGTAGTGATGAGCATAAAACAAGAAAAACTATGGCTGCGTTCCATTCAGATTAAATGTCACTAACTCCTGGATGCTAGGCTGTAATTACAACCTCTGCATACCAGTGGTCCAACTCGGACACCACACGGAGGAAACACTCACTGAGGAGAATACTGTAGGCTTACAGGAAAAAACTCTTCCTCATTTACATGCTTCTATTATGTCAGTGATGATAACCTCTAGGCTTTTGGCAGCATTTTCAATGAAACTACCTTCTTGTGCTCAGACACAGCCACCCAAAAATTCACATACAATCAATATGCATTAGAAATGATGCTGTCTATATGTTTTCAATTACAGTGTGCATTACAGATCATATTAACATATTCCAGGGTTTATCTGGAGGCTGATGGATCTCAGTGGTGAGATGAAATTGTACAGATAATGTGTTAAACTGTGATGAGGTTCATGATCTCCCCATCTTTTCAGTCTAGCACCAGCATTGCTCATACGGCTACTGCCATAGCACATCGCTGGGAAACTAGAGAACAATATGGAACATTTTTAAATGACAGTGCAGAACAGTGGGTCTGAGAAAGAGAAACTGACAGCTGACTGACAGCATTCTCCAATTTGCTGTGAGAACATCCAGCGACAGGAAAAGCAAAAAAACCCCAACAAGACCGAGACTGAGACAAGCTCAAGATAACAGAGAGGACGTGTTTAGACCAAACTCGAGACTGTTCAATGTCAACGTGAAATGTTTATACAGAATATATATGCTAAGTTTTCCTATAATATCTGCTCCTGACAACCAAAGAATGATTTTCCTACTTATGTTTAACTAACTCAAAATAGTTACCAAGGTATGTTTAAATATGACTCCCATTCAGAAAATCTCAACTTCTCTCTAGAAATACCAAGTAAATCATTTTTTTCAGCGAGTCATTATGGTCTCAATCTCTAAATTCAGACCCTCTAATAAGTGTGCTGGTGAAAGTAAATTATTGCTCCGTTAATAAGATTTGAAGACTTATAGTAGCTTTTATGTCTGCTGTGTAGGTGTTTATCAGGGAGTAGGTGTGATTGACAGCTGTGATTGACAGTTGGCTCACCTGCTGCTCTCCCCAGCTCCGGGCCTCACACTGAGTCAGATTATTGTCACAATATTTCACCAAATTACTTGATTATGATACCTGCCCTGTTAGCATAATTTATCTAAAGCAACTAATGTTAGTCCAAGTGTGCACCGCTCAGTGTTTCCAGGAAGCTATTGTTAGCCTGGGTCCAAGTTAGCGGGGTGTGTTTCCTGAGCGTGAAAGGCACCCCACACTCCTTATTTGGAAGTTCCTGGCTCCAAAGGGAAAAGATGGCGCTGACCATAAGCAGCAACTCTGGCCTTCAAACGGGTGATGTCACACTCTCTACGTCCATCTTTATATACAGGGTGTGCTTTGAACAAGTGTTTTAGTGCTTTGTAGGCCTCACCATCCACCAGACCTTCTCCCTACTACCTCTGTGCAATATAAGGATGTAAATCACTTTCTAAAAATTTGTGAAGAGCATATTCCTTACATTGATGGGACCATGACCTTAATGTTGCCTAGGCCACATCCTGTTTGCCACCATAAAAAATCTCAGCCAACCACAGCCACCCTCCTGGCACCTCGAAACAGGAGGCATCACACTCACATTCACGTAGACTGAGGGCGTGGAGTTGTTCCACCTGTTTATGGTTCACTGACTGTAAGTGTTTTTTATTGATGTAGATAATGATGATATGATGAAAGAGGATAGTTTTGGTTTTAGCCAGTGAGGACATGAATGAACCCCTGATTGGCTATGACAGGAGGGGCCCTGCCTGCTGACCACTGGCAGTAAAATAAAAGGCCACTGTTCCTGATTGGTGGTGACAGAAGCCTCCCACCTCTCTGACAGCAGTCCCCTTTACTACATTTATTAATTTCTCTCTCTCTGTCTCTGATCCAGCAGTATTTCCAGTGAGTGCACTGGTAAAATAAGTTTCTAGATCACTGGATAAAAAATGTGCAAAATTGTATGTAAAGGTCAGTTAGTACTTCATTTTAAAGACAATTCTTTACATGGCAGAAATGATAATATACAGATATTTTTACTCAGGTAAGCTTGATAGGTGTAACTGATATACTGTATACCTTCTTTCTTCTTTGCTCCTGATTGATGTAAGCTACCATCAACTCAACACTTCCTGATATTTATTCACATTAAAAGCCTTCCAATCAAGAAAAACAGCAAATATTCACATTTAAGAGGCTGGTTCCAGTGAATTTTTGGCATTTGTATATTAAAAATTACTTCAATGATTAATCACCTTATCAAAATACTGTTAATGTGGATGAATTTTCTGTCATTGACACATTGTTTAATCAACTGATCGTTTCAGCTCCAACAGATTTGAATCTATGAAGCACTTTTAATGCAGAAATTCTGGAGGAAGTGTTGAGTTTCAGTCATGGTAGCTTAACATTGTTCGGGGGAAAAAGTCAAAAGTTGGACGCCTGACAGGACTCTTGCTGCACTGATGGTTTTAGTGTTGTGAAAATGAACATTATACTAAATTTATCAAGACAACAGTTGGGTTTGCAATAACAAGGGAACAGGGGAAATTAGAAATAAAAGCCTGACACTTTATAGTAACACGTGTACAAGGCTTTGCTATTCTTAAAGCCTTATTCTGAGTGGGGCCAAAACCAATCTTTGTTCTGACAGTGGTGCTAGAGGAAAGGTCATGAGGTTATTCAACTGAAAAGGGTTTACTGTCTTGGGAGCATTAATATGCTCAGCAAATTTGATGTCACTCTTCCTTTTATTATTATTCTGTTATTCCAACACGTTTTCCCATATTAATATCCTATATTGACTCATTCTAATGTGTTACATATAGAGCTGCATCGATTAGTCGATTAATAAAACAGTAAGAGAAAATTAATCACCAACTATTTTTATAATCAATTAATCACAGAATCATTTTTTAAGTAAAAATGCCAAAATTCTGTGGTTCCATCTTCGTAAATGTGAATATTTTCTTGTCTCTTTAATCCTCTATGACAGTAAACTGAATGTCTTTGAGTTGTGGACTGTTGGTTGGGACAAAACAAGACATTTTAGGTTGCATCTTGGGCTTTGGGAAACAGTGATCGACATTTTACTCCATTTTACTCTATTTTCTGACATTTTGTAAACCAAATGACTGATCCATTAATCAAGAAAATAATATATTAATCATTAATGGAAATAATGGTTAGTTGCAGCCCTAGTTAAATATACAGTAGCATTTTGTTAACATGTGAAACCAGACACAAATAAAAAGTATACAGTTCATTCTCAGTTAGCTGAATTGACTGAATAGTACATCATTTTACTAAGATGTAACTGTCAGTGATGGAGGCTTTACAGCCATTTGGTCCCCAATTTGTTAACACTTTTGTAGTTCACTACATGGGAGATATTGTAGCTGTCTGACACTCCCAGTATCACCATTATAAGTATGGGGCTGACTCAAACTGTTTTTCCCACTCAGCTGCTCGCAATTACAATCTGAACAATATGATGCAAGCACAGCATTAGTCTGTCCAGTAAGTTTCACTTCAATCCAGCAGTTAAGATTTTGACATTTTGTGTGTACTGTGGGTGAACATGTTTGCTTCATGATGGCACAAAAGCCAAATGTCAGGGGATTGCCAATAACACTAAAGACATCTAGATCAATTTTAACAGCCATCTGGCTGGCAGCAGGGGCCGGGTGACATGACAATATACACAGACAAATGACAGAGATTTGTCAAAGATTTATTCCATTTCTACCGAATAGCTATCCCTTTAATATCTTTTAGACCATTGAAGACAATGTCACAAATCAGTGAGCTGGCCTGTATGGCATTGGATTTACAGCATCAATGTGATAAAGTACTTTGATTTATCACATATTTAACTCTTTCCCCACCAGAGTAATTTTTAGAAGTTGCCAGCCACCGCCAGCACCACAGACTATTCAGTTCTATGATTACGTAAACAGGGAATCTTCTAGTTTTAGTCACAAATAACACTTTTGTTCTAGATTCATTCATTCATTTTTTATATTTTTTTGAATGTTGGTCATTTTCAGCAACTATTTTCAAGCAGAATATCAATTTCAATAGTTCCAAGGCTTGATCAGCCATAAACCTTTTGCCGGGCATTTTTCTAGGTGGGCTGGTGCAAAATGTTCTCCATGCGTTAGGCTACAAGTAGCATTAGCCGTACATAAAAGACCTCTTCTTCCTCTTCCACTGCATTCCGGTGGTCCTTTTCTTGTCCGGGTGACCTATTCTTGTCAGATGCTAACCCTAACAGTGCCCCCTATGGTGTAGCAGTGAAAACGTCAAATCTCTTCAATGGCGGGGAAGTGCTCTGTCATAAATGACGGGATATATCAATATCAATAGCAGGAAAAGAGTTACTTAAGCAGATATTCTAATCAGGTTAAACGTGAAATTTTTTTTGTCAAAATCTGTATCACTATGTATATCAGTATCATACATATCATATATATATTTATATATAGCTTGTTGGAGGATTTTATCTTACAACTTGACATGGTACAAACAACAAGTTTTAAGTAACAGACACTACGTTACATTAGATACAGAAGTGAAAACATTTAGGAGCAGTGAGCATCCCATTGCTAAGACGTTAACAAGCCTCTGAGAAAAAAAACGACGGCAGGAGCAGGAATCAATTGCGAGGGAAAAAAAGGAGAGTGGGACTGATTCAAATGAGTGAGAAAAGGGGAAGAGAGAGAAAAAGAGAGAGAGCTCTCATTCTGTATCACGGCTGCCCTTCCCGAATCCGGCTGTGAGGGGAGACAGTGATATATGAGGCTAGAATAAAGTAGGGTAATCCCCTGCATGACAAGAGAAAAGAAAGAAATGGGAGAAGAAAGGGAAGAGAACAGAAAAAGAGGGGGATTTAGAGGGAGGATGTGGGGAGATGAATGTGTTTGGTGTGTACTGGCTCATGGGATGGGGGGTTTTTCCACGGCTGTGTATGGCAGCGCTGACCAGCAGCCGGCTGAATGAGGCCGTATCACTGACTAACACTCACTGCCTTAATAGGAAGGATGGATGGGAAAATGGGAAGGTCAGAGCAGTCGGCCCTGCCGCACTCCACAGGAAATACAGGATAGCAACTGACCTCAGCTTGACTCATACACACACACACACACACACACACACACACAGATACTGTACACACATGCAAACACAGCAAAAGTATTGCAGCTCAAATGTTCACACCCACATACTGTATCTGGAGAAATAAAAACACACACAAATACGTACACATACTGAAGATGACAAACAGGATGAGGAGCCACACACACACACACTTCCATGGTAGCTATGAAAGTAAACAAAAACCATCATCTCTTTCTCAACAGATAGATAGTCATTATAAACACACACACACACACACACACATAGGGAGGGACTATCCACTGACTAAAACACTGACAACAGCTGAATCAACTTTCCATTCCCGGATTTATTTTTGTTCCTTTTGCACGGAAACAGAAACCTGACTAAGTCACGAATACTTTCAGGCAGTTTCCTGTAAGTGTTGAATGAAAAATTCAACTGCTTTTTTTTTTTTGTTTTGTTTTAATTTTAATTTCGCTGATACTAGTGCCAGGAAGATAGCTGAGTTTTGAGCTGATACCAAAACAATTTCACTTTTTTTACTCTACATTGAGGAATAACATCTTCCTCTACAAACCCATTTTTTATTCGTTTAGCAAAAGAAGCTAAACTTTTTAAATGTCTTAAAAACAAGCAGCTGTACAAACAATTAATCTAAAATTGGCAACATTTTGACCTGAATCAGGAGAAATCTGTGTTGAGGTTCAATACCCAGCTTGACATTGTATCTGTAATAATATAAAAAAAAAAACCCCAAAGATCAGGATTGGACCATTTTTTTTTTGATGGATCACTGTAAGCTTTTTATAAAATTAGAGAACTCCAGAAAAACGCCAGAGGACAGATTTTCAAACAATGGACTTTATCATATAACCTTCAGTGTTACTTCCTGTTTCCTCCTACTCTTATCAGTCTGATAGAGGCTGATCTCACCTCTAACCTCCTTTCCCTCACAACCCATCCCCCAGACACTCTGTCTGTCTGTTTTTAATTATGTCTCTCCCCTCCATCCTCTCATTAATAATTCAGTTTTCCTCTGCTCCAATTAAATAATTAACAGCACCCAGAGCCATCAGATTGTAACCCAGCAAAGACACCATGCACATGCCCCCAAATTATCTTCAAACAGCTCAGTGAGTCCCTTACATCCTGCTACAAACAGAGCAAGGTTATCATCCATCATCATCCAGTCTTACTGTGTTTTTGAAATTATGGTGAAGCAGAGAAAAATTCTATTTAGTTTGAAAACATACAAAAAAGAAAAAGAAAAATGGAGCAAAAAGCTAGGTTTCTGAAGTTGGTCTAATAGCTAATTGAACTTATACTGTAACTATTGGACACACTCACTTCTGATTGGCAGGCAGCTGTCCATTAAAGTTAAATAGTGGGACACCTAAAGCGAAGTTTGGGTCAACAGTTTAAACACTACAGTACTTTTTTCTAAGAAAGATGAGTTCACCAGCTAATTTTAACGAACAGAATATAGCTACAGTACATCTGTAAGACAATACGCTTAAAATGAAAATTTGTTAGACTCCAGTCAAGTTTTTCATCACACCAAAACTTTATTTCCTGATTGTTTCATGGCAAACAAAGAGAAACGTCCTCCCCGCTCCCTAAACTGGTCCTAAATTGGTACTAGAGTACTTCCTTGTTTTGTGAATGAAGCGGTATACAAGACAAAACAAGACCATCACTGCGAATCAGATGTAGCACAATAATCATTTTATCTCAATTATTTTGTTTTCATAATCACTGGAAGACAAAATTGTGATTGAAAAGAAAATTTGATTTTGAAAAATTTGAAATTGATTAACTGTTTACACGAGAACAAAATGCTGACCTGACAAATGCTAAAGTGCAGGCTAGCGTGACTATCTGTAACATAACAACTTACAGAAAAACGTTACTAAGGCTAATGCTTTCGTCAGATCTAAAAGGCTAACTGACAGGCTAACGTAACTTATGCTAACCTGAGAACAAAATGCTAACCTGACAAATGCTAAAGTGCAGGCTAGCGTGACTATCTGTAACATAACAACTTACAGAAAAACGTTACTAAGGCTAATGCTTTCGTCAGATCTAAAAGGCTAACTGACAGGCTAACGTAACTTATGCTAACCTGAGAATTACGAGAACTCTCATGCAGGCCAGTAAGTTGTTATCATGACAACACAGCATTGTTAACTTTGTATTACCTATTAATATGACATTAATTATTATAGTACAACATATACATTTAGCCACATTTAAAGTCAGTGGCCAAGATTCAACTAGTGTTCTTCATATTGGTGAGCTAACAATGATTCCCTCTGTATGCATATTTAAGTATAAATGGTGAGCAATGTGAGACACAGGAAGTCAGACTGATGGATCGAAAATGACAGACATCATCATTTCTTGGTGTTTCTAGCATCCTGACTGCATATGATGTAGCAATTAGTGTTTGTTACATTGTATAAACAACATGGCCTTGTAATTTGTTGCTTAGCCAGCTCACCTACACACACACACACACACACACACACACACTGACAAACACACTGAAACACTCTCTCTTCTTGTATCCGTAGCCGCTCTGTCAGCTTCAGTCACTGTTGCCTTGTTACACTTCACAGAGCCCATACAAGCCCACTGAAGCACACAAACGTGATCATACACACACACACACACCATCTCAGCTATGTATTATTGTAGGATTTTTGCCTGGTCCTTGCTTTGTTTACGTATACATATTCGGTGTGGTTAGAAGACTGGCTGGTCAGCATTGTTTCATACATTCCTTCAGAATAAAATCACAAAATCACAACAAAAACAGATGAATTCCAGCAGAGGAAAGTCACTTTCTGACCTTAATTTCTCCAGGGAAACTTAACAGCATAACCCTGCTTCATATTCATACAGGGTTACATACATGTTCACACTGGGAGCTGCCCTGTCCTCTTTAAAAGAGTTTCTCAGCTGTAGAGGTTGTGAGACATTTTTACAGTCAAGGGATAAAAACTGGCAACCTTCCAGTCAACATAACCCTCATCTGAGCAGACTGAAGCTAAACTATCTGTGTTTGGTGCTGCAGTGAGTCTACTAACACAATCAAGCTCCAACACAATAACTACAATTCCCATTCAACGATATTAAAAGGCAGAATGCTCTTGACAGTGACAATTTACAGACATCAAGGCATTTCTTATATGGAGAGAATAAGCAGAGGCAGCTGCAGGCCAAGACATTTGTGTGGAGATATTGATTATCATCACACATCTCCTAATACAGACACGTGTAGACACAAGGCTGAGAAAAACAAGTTTTTGTCCAATTAAAGTCGGGTTTCCATGGGATGTCATCAGTAAAATATGGGGAAGTAGAAACCAAACCAGAATGTATGAGAGCATATATGAGGATCAACACATGAAGTTGTTTTTGTGCCTTAAACTGCAAGGATTGCAAATGTAATAGTTGGAAAATGTTTATTATCCCAAGAAGAAAAGCTCCGGGTTAGCTCAGAGTGCATGTTTAGCTATTAACTTCAGCAATCTGAAGAGCTGCCGCGGTTACCAGATTTACCACGGTAACGCAATCACGTCAAGCCGACCACAGACGTCAATCTGATCACCTCTTCACTGCTGAGTGAGTGGCTCAAGTGATGGGACATTAGTTATTCTGTCAGGCTTGACAAAAAGAATGACGGCCTGTTAATGACAACACTGGAATAAAGACGGACATTAAAACTATAGAAGCTATAAAGAATAGACTACTACAAGAATAAATGCATTCGAAAAGTTCACCGTATTGGTCCAAATATAAGATTTTTTTATAAATTTTATATAAAATATAAGATGTTATATGAATTTTTTCCTGGCAATACGTCTGAAAAAGTGGAGTCATCTATATTCTAGACAATTATGTGTTCATAACATCAGATATTCTTTTTGAATGGATAAAGTAGCGGTGTAAAACCAACTCCCACACAGTGTTGCATTATAGGCTGTTTGTAGTTGTTGCTAGGCTAGTACGTGTCTTAAAGTCTGTTTATAGTGAGTGTGTTAGTCAGTCAGTCCTAAAGAGTTTCGTTAGTCCAGTTTAACCTGCAGGATTTTCTGAAGGCTTGTGTAACGTATTTTTTCTGCCACAGAGGAAATAAATTCATGACGAGTGAAAAACGAGTCCAAAGAGTCTTCTGATGTTTCTACTGCAGAAATGGAATATGTCAAGCTGCCAAATACCACTGTCACAGATGATAAGGAGCTCAAAAAGACAAACAGGCAGTCTTATGAATTCTCACTGCTGGAGAAAATCATTTCCAAGAGCCTGGTAGGAGAGTGTGTGAGTCTGTAACTATACTATGATGTAAGTTATGTTCACGGACGACCCGCTCTACCTCCTGAGCCACAGCCGCCCCAATGTGCACTCATTTCATTTCAGCTCCGAGCGTCGACTGCATTTTGTTGTCATTTATGTTCGTGCAAAGTTTCTCTCTCCCTCTCCTGTTTCACCGTGGGCGGGGCTGAGCGCTCCATGCATGTTTGAGTGTGTGTCCTCTGAGCGGAGCAGAGGAGAGACAGTGAACCAGGTCAACTTGACGACACCTAACTACACTTGTTGCATTACTGTAAGTGCAATAAAAGCTTTGTGAGTAAAAAGCCAATAAGAGTAATGTAATCCACGTAAAAGATGAACAGAAGACGACGGAGAGCTTTTAAATCATGATGTTACGATGGTAGAGCTTCAGTGGTTGAGGACTGTCATTCATCAGCGATGGATAATGGCATCGCCCATTGGCCCAACCCTACTTAACGCTTTGCAGTCTTTCTTCTTAGTTAGAGTTTCATTTCTGGAGCTCTCAGGGAAACCACCACTTAGGTTTGGCTGTCTTGATATGATCTTTTATATCTGCATTATATCTGCGTTTTTGCAGTGTGTGTGCAGAACACAGCTTTTTTGTTGCTGAGTAATTTACAGAGGAAGGAGTAAACCTCCTGGAGCTCTTTAGAAAAGACCGACTTTCTCTTCAGCATGACAGCTAACCATTAGCATACTGTCAGAAAGAGCTGCAAGTGTCATAGGTTAGCGACAGCCTTGACAATGACACATTAAATGACTGACACACATACAGACAAATCAGTGTTGAATTCAGATGCGTGGTGCACTTTTTCTGTTTTTATATTGGGTTAGGTAATAATGAGTGGGACAAAACATGATAAATGTCTATGTAAGCCCTGAAAACAGTTATAATATTATAATTATTATTTTAATTATGGTGAAAACCAAGACAATTTGGTAGTGAATGCTGAAAACCGGAACATTTTAGTGTTTTACAGATATTTGTTGGGATTCAGGACACTCAGCTTGAAACTGGGACAATCCGGGACAAACCAGGACGTCTGGTCACCGCTCATTAAATCCTATATCAACATAGTTTCTTATGATTAAAGCTTTGCTGGTATACACTGCAGTGAAACAGCAGGATTTTCATACATGCTGATCTTACAAACATAACCAGAACTTGTAAAGAAGTCGAACATTAGGAATTTCATGCTAACGTTAGTTTCTTATTTTTTTGTGCTAACGGTATTTGTGTTAGGGGGCTTCAGTGCTTTCACTCGTGCTATCAGTTGATGGTTTGGGACACTCACTTCATTTCTCACTACATGTAGAGCTAACTTCCACGAGGTTTGTTAAAAACAAACGCAGATGTAAGATTCAAATCAGCATCTTCACCAGTGGGAAAGCCAACACCATTCAGGTTCAGCAGAGCTGTCTCTCATCCTATCTACAAATATACACTGCTTATTGATCAGGCTGCTGCTAATACCCCGAGGTCCAGTCAATGATACTGATCACTCCAACCCCTCTGACACACACAGCATACAGAAATATCACGCTCATTGATTCTGGTTCATCGGGTAAACAACAACTGGCTGTGTAATCCATGTTAACATATTACTGCAGACTAGGGTTTGACCTATATGGGTCTAAGTCTATTTTACAGTGAGCCTACATAACATTTGAAAGAAGACATAACACAGTCTTCCTCTAGCAAATGAAAAGTTTCATTCATGAGCAATAAAATGTCCGTTCAATTCAGTACACTCAAGGATTTGGTGCTACAGACTTACTTTATCTGGTAAGACCAGTGGCCTATGGTGGCTAACGTTAGCTAACGTTACCAAACTTTAGATAGCCTAGATATTACTGTATAACTGATATCAATGAGTCAGTTCACTTACATTATGATTCTTCTCTGCTTGCACTTCAATTTACCAATGTCTTGTAGTTGCCACACTGGCCACTGTTCAGCAGGAGTTACATAGTCTTTCAGAAAACATTTATAACAACTTGAGTTTACAGTATTGGGACAACCAGACCGTAACGGACAGTTTAGCTAGATTATGTGAACCACTTTTTTTAGATGTACGTTTTTCCCCCCAACCTATCTGATTATCTGACTGCTCATATTTGTTGCCCCATCTGATGTACTTTTAGCAAAGTTGCCACAAACCAACATCTCAGCAATTACTCTGGGGAGTAAAAAGTTATCATAACTGGAAGCTGCAATGAGAAAAATACCATAGCATCTATATAACCTTCTCAAACAACTCCTGCAGCATAATCCTCTTCTCCACTGTCCGTTTGTGTGCTCATTATATTTCTAACATGTCATCATTGGAATCCTTTTTAACCAACAAGAATTCAAGCTGACCACAGCAGCAGTTCTCCACAAATGAAGAAACTACAACCTTTTTGCAGCAACCTTTCAATCATGGAGTTTGAAATTCCAAAGACAGATTTTAGATGGATTATTGCTTTAATCTTGTGCCAGACCATGTAGTTCCTTCTTTTTGTGTTCTTAGTATTAGGACTGTCACTTTTTTTTTAACAAAATCAAGTTTGAATGAATGAGACCTAACATGGAACTCATTCAGTTTTGTTCGAATTCAACCCATCTTATCCTAATCCTAAACTACTTTGTAAAATTGACACGGTTCCGTTCATCCTTTCCTTCATGCTGCTTCACTTGAGTGTCTAACAGTTGACTTCAGGTTTGTTGTTATGGTAATGTTAAGGAAATTGCATTTTTTTTAAAAGGCAGCAAACAGCCTTACTTTAATCTAAAATTTTTCCATCTGTTGTGTCAAATCTAAAACGCTTCCACACATTACTCTTCAGATGGTTTGGCGCCGAGATTATCTGTTCACGGCTCGCTAGTTTTCTCTGTTTTGCATTAACAAAGAGAACAACAATTGCTTAGTTTACTGATAGAGCAACAGGGCGTGGAGTAGATCAGACTGACATGCAATTAACGAACGCCCCCCGCTAGAGTACAAGGCATGGCCTGTTGCACTTACATACACTATGAATTTCTAATTCAGACAGTTCATTACAGATTGAATATTTTATTTTTCTCACACTCAAACATTAGTTAGAATTTTGAATAAAAACTACTTGGTACAGGCTAAAAAAATAATCAGATTTAGCATTCAGATCATCAATCAAAAGCTCCACAAGAAAAACAAGAAGTTCTCCACAAGTTTACTTCTTAATACTCATGATGCTTACACCAATATAACATTATCTTTTCTTGGGTGTTGAAGTAATAGAGATTCCCCAAGAACTATGCACTTGTCAGGGGATAAAAACGCTCTAAAACCACCTCTAGACCACCATCCAACATCTAAACCTTCCAGGAGAAGAACAAGAAAACACTCAGCCATGCTTTAACAAGACAATGAGAAGAAGCTTGATACACCAGTCACAGTTGTGTTTCATCACAGTATTTAAATTATAGTAAGGACAACGCAGACTAGACCACATTTATTTTAACAGAGGGACAGTATCGGCTCAGTGTATCAATCTAATCCTACTCCACACTCAGTCTTTGCAAAGGTCAGTCCTCTTGAAGCTCCATTATGGTTCAAATATCAGCGGGACTCTTAAACAACCCCCACCCAACAGCAGGGGATTATTACTGGAGCTGTCCTCTCTTCAAGTCTGTGTGCGTGTGTGTGTGTGTGTGTGTGTGTGTGCGCACGTACACTGACTGTTGAAGACGGCCTGTCCCTCTGCCAGCTCTTGGTCCATTTCGATGATGTATTCCTCCTGTGTGAAGCCCCTCATGCATGGCAATGACCCCCGCTTGCTAGACGAGCCCTCAGCCTCTCCACCCAGAACAACAACCTGAAAGGAAAAGACAGGAAGATGAAAGAGAATGAGAAACAAATTCAGATATCTGCACGCACATTAGACAACTGAATCTCGATGCCCTCACAACCTTTTGTAACTTTTTGTCTTCTTCAAACAGAAGGGTGATTCAGAAACCTCATTCAAAACTCCATTTGTAATCTGGAAACATGTACAGCTGATAAAACAAGTTTGCAAATCATAAATTCTTCATAAAATATCTACTTTATAAAAGCTGAGTTCTGACTGAAGCAACATGAGCTCTCTGCCATTGTTAAGGTTGAAGGTAAATATGGCAAAAAATAAATAAATAAATAACGAGGAGAGAAGCAATTAGCACAAACCAATGATTTAAATTTTCCACATTTTTTAAATTGGGATTGTATCTTTCAAGAGTGAAGCAGAAGGAAAATGGTCTCTGTCAAGGGGAAAATAAAATCCAGTTCAGCACCAGTCCAAACCAAGAGACCAGTATTAATCACCATGAAGAGCAGGAGACAACTGGGTCAATTAATTTTGATGATAATTAGCGTCTAGACTTTTGTCTCTCCTGTTGTTCGAACACAGACCACCACTCCCCTCCCCTCCACCTCCTGTGCCACATACACACACACATATCCCCGCTCCTCGGCTCCACAGTGCAGCAGAAAAGCATCTGCTGTAGTTTGCTAGCGTGTGTCAGTGTGTGTCAATGTGTGTTAGTGTGTGTTAGTGTGTGGCGGTGTTCCTCTGTGATTAAAGCAATGAAGCCAAGAGGGGTGCAGTGATTTGCTTCCACTTAACCCAAAAACTTTAAACCCTCACGTCCTCGCTGCCCATCCTGACATGTTTGGAAAAGGTGGGGGAGGGGAGGGGGGATTTAGCACGGCTGGCTTTCATCTCTTCCCCTATTAGCAGAAGGAAGGAGGAAGTAAATACACATAGCAAGACTCTGGTGTGATGCTGTGTTTCTGCATAACGCTGCACAGGTTTCAGTGCTGACATTTAGAGGGCGGGCAAAAGTGAAATGGGGAAGAAAACGGGAAGAGGACCCAGAGGTCATGCGAGGGCTGTTTCTACTCCAGCTCAAAAATGTATCCATTCAGAGTAGTTAGTTAGTTACTTTTAGGTTTCAGACTGCTGGTCAAGATATGTGAAGAATCTGTTCTTTGGGAAATGTGATGGACATTTTATAATAGGCAGATTAATCAGTCATAAAAATACATTTAGTTTCAGCCCTAGTTTATTAAAAATGAAACTGTATATTGCATACATACACTTATTGCTGTACTTTTATGTTTCAGGTCCTGATGTCTCATCAAGTATTACAGAATCTGCCATAATCATATCTACATCTACACATACAGATAAGAATGCTTTAACTAGGATCATTAATGAGGACACTAATAATCTTTTTAGCTACAAATGATGATTTCGTCCGACAAATAAAGTGTTTGTTGTTGCCTTCTTGGTCTTCATTCTGTATGGATGTGGACCCTCTAAAGCTTTGCTTGGAGTGAAAACCTCCACAACCCACCTGACCTCTTTATTAGAGGCAGGGCTGCCATCAGCACACGCTATAAGTAAGAGAGGTAACAGGCTTGGGATTGAGCATCAGCTTCATATGCATGGTGATCTGCTGGGTTATGTCCTACAGCATCATGTCATGAAGTTGCACCTTCTTCATGCGGGAGACAGATTGTACAGTACTAATGGAGAACAGGTTATCAAAAGAGCACAAACAAAGAAAGCCATGAAGAAAAGAAAGACATATTGTGAACTAGACCCCGAATCAACTATGCTTCCCGTCCACAACCCTATACTGAAGACAATTAGAGAATTTCATTTGTAAGGTTCCACCTGTCACACAGGTCGCCCATTGAGAAAAGAAGATGAGTTGAACAATAGCTGTCCTCCCTTGCTATTGGCACAAAGAATGACTCTCGTACTATTATTAGTGCTGTGACTAAAGATTATTCTCATTATTTCTGAATCACTGATTAGTCCAATAAATGTCAGACAATAGTGAAAAATTCCCATCACAAGCTCACAGAGCTGAAGGTGACATCTTCAGGTTGTTTGTTTTGTCCCAACAAAAAGACTTGAACAATTCATTATAATTGTGAGATTAACTGACTGTTGATTGGCTAATCCAGGGATGGCCATGGAGAGCCAACAGTTTTGCAGATTTTCATTCAAACCAATGACTCCACCCACTGATGAGCTTCCAGAGGGGAGGAACTCCTCATGGAAAGCACCCGTTGATGTGATCAGTTAAAATGAGGAAGTAGACTCTCTGCTGGTTCTCCTGGAATAATCCATTAACTGACTAACATGTATTATGTCCTGGAACCTACAGTAGTTTGGCAAAATTTGTGCAAAACACAAATGAACTGAATTCACTATTTACAGGCACAAACAACAGAGTCTTATTTATGTTACCTATGTGCCTAACATTTTGGAAACATGTCCTTGCTTATTTGCTTAGTTCATGTGTTTTTTTCAATAATTGATTAATCTTCTGGTCAATAAAATGTCATCATAGTGCATTATATTTTCCCAGACCCAAGAAGATATTTTGAAAATTCCTTGTCTTGTCTGATCAACAGTCCAAAACTCAAAGATATTCAATTAACTCAACTGAAGCTACAGGCTACTTCAACATTTCTGCTTTCAAAAATACTTTAAGAATTCATCAGTTATCAAAATGACTGCCAATTTATTTTCTGTCAAATGAGTAGAAGATTAATCGACTTGTTTCATCTCCATAATCAGCTAATTATTTCAGCCCCACAGTAAACTATGAGCAACCTATGTGTCAGGATGTGTTCCATGCAGTCTCATAAAGCTGGACTCCTGCTGCTTCTTTCTGTTGTCTGGATCAGTTAATCATATTTCTTAAAAGTATATTATTTAAAATGTAATCATACACCGCAACCATACATATTCCACATTAGTAAGTGTATTCAGGAGAGATACCTGTCTTACATAACATTATTAATCTGGCACAGTTGGCAATGGAATTAAAAGGCGTACATAAGAATATTATCCATGATGCAGACAGAAAGCTAAACACACCTGGACTTCTATTCCATCCGGTCCAGCTCATGTCCCAGACCTCATCTGTTTGTTGATTACATGTGTTATCTCTTGTAGCAGGACTGGGTCAACACACAAAAGGTACATTCATACAACACTACTCTATATACTCAGTGAGTGGATTGAATAACTGTCCAGCATGTGCGTAGAATTCTGTATGGTCAAAGTCTACTTTCCAATCAATGGCTGGCTATAAGGTCTTTGCATCCATGCAGTCGATTATACACTGGCACTGAGGAGGAAGTCTTTCTGAGTGTAGGAGAGAAGAATGGAGGAGCTGATTGGCTGTAAATTATTTTTGCTATAACATTTTATGACTGACAAGCTTAGGGCAAATGAAACCTGCACCAATATACAGTCATTCTTAAGGATTCATAAATCCTCACACATGAAAACAAGAGTGCTGATGATTCGCCTAAAGCAGAGTACCAGTCTACCCATCATACACCACAGGTTTTCATGCCTTTCATGCAGCCATTGGTGTCTGGTGTGTTGCTAAAATGACTGGAAATGTATGAAAACACATCTGAAATGAATGGTAGACTGAGGAAAACGGTCAGCAGTAATAGAAGTCGCATGTTGCTTGTAAATGAAACAGACCATAAAAATGTTGGTATGGTCCTTTAAAAGTTATATTCTTACCTCTGGGAATGTGCTGAACAGCTTTGATACAAACATCATCACTGTCTTGACTGTCAGCCAAACACACACTCAACTCTGTTTGAAAATGGGGGGAATTCTTCTTGCTTCACGCCAAACCTCCAAGTAATGAGATTTCAGACCTTATGAAAATAGTCTTCTTTAATTCAAACATATCAGCCTAATGTCCACTTTCACCAAGTGGCAGCAGGGGAAATATTTAAACGTTGGCTCAGAACAGCAACATGATAGAAGCAGGGTGTTTTTTTTTTTTTTAACATTTAATGGATTTGGTTAAGAGCACAGGATGAGGAGGCTTGAGAATCAGTATTAAAATAGATGCAGTGCTGAATAGACTGCTTAATTGAGGACCAGACACGACTCATAAAACGTCTTAAACCTTGTCCCATCACGTCTACCCGGTTATAAGAGGACACATAAAACTGCCATCTTTTAAATGGAGATCGGTTTATGCTCGCCACAAGATTTAAAAAAAAAAAAAAAAAAAAAAACGATGTATCGGGGTCTCGATTCACTCAGGCTAAACTGGATTACAGCCCAACAAAAGTCAACCATCTGATTTCAGCTGAAAGCAACATGAATTGTGTCATAAATGAGATGCTGGAACAGGCGACGGCAGCAGCCGGTCATCCAGGATGGATGGATGTGTGTTCAACAACACACACACACCTCGTTTATGCCTTTTTTTTCCTCTGCTTCTACAGCCGCCGTTTCATGTGAAACTCTCAGAAGCACACGGTTACACATGCATTTGTCTTGTTAGTTTGATAAATGACTCGGAGCAGGTCTGGGGATCAGCAGCGTTTTACTGCCACTGTGTGAATATAAGCAGCTATTGTCGGCCCCCGTATAGTCGACAAATGCAAAGATTTAAAAAAAATAAACTCAGCTGAAGCGAGTAAAAGCAGCACAGATGCAGAGTCAATAATAATTTCATTGTCCTCCTCCCCTCCCCTGCAGCGCTCCTCTCTTGTCTCCTCTAACGGGCATCAGTCTCTGTTTGTTCTGCTCTAGCCTACCGCAGCATCCGCCAATCGGAGCTGACTCTGTGCAAAATTGGAAATATTTTTTACCTGCAGAGCCGCCATCAGCATCCAAATCCCAAAAAGATGCATTTTGTTGAGTTATAAATTCCTCCTTTCCAGAACCGACAGAGTCCTTCGCGCAGCGCTGGACGTCAGATATTTAATTCCCGGTAAACCCCGGCGGCATGAGGCAGCCTTCCTTCCTCCACCAGCCCTCCTCTGTGTCTGCCTGATCTGCCCGGCACAGCGGTACTCCAGCCTGCCTGCGACTGACTTAACGCCGGCCCCTTCGCGCCTCAGTGCCGCCCTCTAACGGACACCAGGAACACTGAGCCCGGCTGCAGAGACGGACAGTCCACACAGGCTATAGGTGGTTGCTTGGGTAGTTTATTGAGACTGAATATATGAAACATATCTGATATGATCACTGCTTGAAGGGATACACCAGCAAGTTTGTGATTAATTAATCAGTCAGTTTAGCAATTAAGTGATATTAAGCAAACGATTTGTCAACGGTTGGCTCCTGCTACATTTAATACATATTTTTCCATCCAAAGTGGAAAAACATGCAACACAACCACCGAGTTTCAAAAGAGATACTGCCAATTACTGGAGCCAGAAAACTCTACTTGTGGCACCAGTAAGGAAACCTGATGGCACCTGAAGATGCCTGTAGTTGGCAGAGACACCTGACAATCAAGCAAACACTTCTCTATAAACGGGCAGTCCAGCGATTTAGTATCACAGTTTCATAATGTTTGGGAACTTTCCAGAGGCAGGTTTTAAAAGAAAAATGAAGTGAAAATGAAAGCAGCAGAGGCTGAGATATACTGACTCATGGGTGAAGTCCAAAAACAGCGGATACTACACTTCCCTGAATGCCGCTCAGTAATAGCTTTGTTTCGTTGGACCATAGACCACTGACTGTCTGGTACAGTTGATCTGTTTCAGTCCTCACTGGTACTGAAGTGAGTAGTCTCACATAAAAAGAGACATTGTGTAAATACTCTGTACTTTCGTTTAATCCTAATATTTCCTTAAAGGCCAATTTTACACATAAAAGTTAGTTGACTAGTTAGTTGACAGTTGTTTAATGTCTCCGGTGACTCTGGATTTTTCAAATCTGAGATAATTACAGCCGTTTTATAACAAAAATCCCTATGTTCTAAACTGGAAGTATGGAGCTGAAGAATCATGGGTGCTTAAAAGCAAAGGACGGATGAACAGAAAGATATTATCAGATGCATTTTGGGAATTGTAGGATCCAGCATTTTTGGAGCTTGACCCAGACTATGGGCTAAGACCCCATTTCTCTGTCTGTCACATGACCCTTGCCTTGTACATTGTAGTGGTCCCTTGAGAATGTACTGCATTGCTTCTCGTTAATGTTTGCCAGCTCTGCTTACATCATTTGCATATTGAGAAATGATCACAATGCAGGCATAATCAAGATAACAAGAATGCTCATTAATACCAGGTGAAAACACAAATCAAGGGTATTAAAAGGATATTTCAGGATATTTCTGCAGGATATGCTGCATTCATTTTGACCATTCTTTTTGGTTTCTTTTTCTTTTTTTCTTGAGATTCTATACCCATTTAATGGAGGAACAATTCCCAAAAATGTCAGGGGTAATTTTGAGAATGTAACTTCTTGTGAAATAAATGATTACACTTATATTTCTACATCAAATGGGAACACCTTTAAAATAATTACAGCTCCAGTGTTGCTGTAATGACTCACTCTTGATTTCAGCAGATTTACACGGTTGAATATGGTAGAAAATCTCTTGATAGCTCACTGTTTGACTAGGTGTTGATTCAAGGTGCAACAATTTGATTGGACAATAATTGTAGTACCTTGCCCTTTTTTGCATATTGTATGACCACATTTACAATGACACAGTCATTAATATCAATGATTTAAAAAAAATGTCTGATGAGTTTTCTTGCATTATTATTACTGACAGAGCAGAAGTGAGGCTGGTGATTTGGAATGGGTTTTGAAAGGCACCGACAAATGATATCATCCCTCTGATATCATAAAATCAGATCAGAGAATGCTTCTGTGTCACAGTAACAAATTATGCACTCTGTGGTTTCAGTCGGAGGAATTGTTTAGACTGATTTCCCCTCTACATACTGAAATGTGATCATGTGTGTCTTTGGTAGAGCACATAGCACACTGGTGACAATGGTTAATTAAAACTTAACAATATCAAGGAGCAGAATGACTCCCACTGTCTAACATCACATTCAGTCAGTACTCTCCTTCCTCCTGTTAAACAAATATGACCTCATCCTCTCCACTTTCACTGTTACATGAGAGCAGGCTACCTATCCACTCCTAAAACCAGAACTCATGGTGTCCCCCAGGGGAGTGTCCTGGGGCCATTATTCTTCTCCCATTCTACTTATTAATGATCTAAAATGTGATAACTTTTTTATGTGAACAATGCTTTGCTCTGCATTGATGATGTCACATATAAGAAGAGGATATTTTTGATCACTACTAGCAACAGAATAGGCCATTAAAAAAAAAATCAAGCTAAAAAAAATACCCAGAAATTTTAATTAAGGTAGACAATTTGCTACCACTGTCTGGTGCAACATTTTCTCACAACTCAATTAATTAAAAAAAAGCTTCAGACTGTTCATAAAATAACCTTATTAGGGTTATATCCAAATAATCCTCAAGCACATCCGGACCTGGCACACTTTCAAACTCTCAGTTTTATTTAATTAGTGCTAGTTGAAGAGACAGATGTCAGAGTCTTCACTAGAAATGCAGAAATTTTGACAGGAGATGAAACTTCACTGTTCCCTGTAAGTTCAAGTTTAGGTTTATTTTTCATTTGATGAGTAAAAACAAAAGAATGTAACATCTTAAGTGTTAATATGGACAGAAGGAACAATTACAATGACCAATAATAATCTTTCATAGGCATGTGAGTATTTTATTGAGATGGATGTTACCCATAATGCAGTTTTAAGGAGTTGTTGTACTCAAGACACTCAATTTGGTCAACATTAATATTATAATGCTAAGCTAGAACAATCATTGTTAAAATTTTATTCAGTCGTCACATTCAAAGTGTTGCCAAGTGGGAGTGCAGTTTTAAACCATGACCTCACAGAACTGGAATAAAAACAGATTTACTGTGTGGCTCTTAACACCGACTTTACACATATTTGACGAGCATGCAGCAGAATAAATCAGGCTTGAACTGCATGTTCACCTAATCTGATGTGATGCCACTGAAGGAAGTCAGCTGAG
The DNA here is from genome assembly GCF_914725855.1 of Thunnus albacares. NCBI lineage: Eukaryota > Metazoa > Chordata > Actinopteri > Scombriformes > Scombridae > Thunnus > Thunnus albacares. The sequence continues at coordinate 33,013,318 of NC_058114.1, read as the reverse complement.
AGTCTTGTTATGTGTGATAATGATACATTGTATTGCAAAGGGCAACATATTGATTTGTTCATATCCTTAGATAACCCTGTTGGTTCCATTTGTTGAGGAACATTCACTGTTAGCTTCACAATGATAATGTGATGACATCTAACATCTGTGATACTCAAAAACAGATTTTTCCTGATAGTAGAACCCTAGGGATGAGTGGCCATCGGGTGCACTGCAGGGTTTTCCAGAGTGCCACTACACAAATTGGTGCATTGGCTCATAGAAAAATAAAACTAAAACACAACAGAGAGAGAGAGAGAGAGAGAGAGAGAGAGAGAGGCCCAGCCAAGCAGGCTGCATGGCCTAGAGTGGTTCTGTGTGACGGTCATCTCCCTCTCATCTGTCTCCCTCCCCTCAGCCAACTAAGTTTGGTTCAGTTGGGTCCCTTGGCCCCGCCCACCTCTTTACAGTTCTGTGGAAGTATCTTTTATTATTGTTTTTGTCACACTGACCCACTGGCTCACTTCACATGAAAAACGTTATGGTGGTGCTGAAGAGGTCCAAGAAAAGAAATTAAATCATGAAAAACAGACGCATCCAAATGCTTCAAATAGTTCTGTGCTGAGTAGTAGTAACTCTGCATCCAGCAGCGCGTCAGAGAGGAGGAGCAGAGTGACAGAGTGGATTCAGGGCCACAGCCCACTGAGTGCGGTGAAAACACCAGTCAGAGTTTAACATCTGAAGCTGGAAAACAAGAATAAACTCATCTGTGTTGGCAGGATAATGTTATTTAGCTCAGTTTACTGCTCTATGCACTTAACTCAAAGCTAACAGAACTACATTACAGAAAGATTCAATAGAGGAAGAAAACCACTGAAATTAAGTTTGTTCGCTGTGTTTACTGCTGCACATTACACTAATAGTTGTAGTTAGTACAGAGAGAGCGGAACATGAAAAATACAAAACACCTGTACAATGTAATACAATGCTAATGGAACAGCAGTAAATACCAGTTACCTTACTTACCGAGTTGTTTGCGTGTTGACTCAGCTATATGGTCATTTTTGAGGCTGCATTAATAGGTTGTGGTGGTGGTGGTGGTGGTGGTGGTGGTGTTGTAGTGGACTGTATTATATGGCAAACTGTGTCTGATATTTCATCCACCTCCCAACTATATACAATTATACAATTATATAAATAGATCATTATAAGTATATTACATCATACAGGGGTTTCTATTTCATGTATCCTTCTACAAATGATTATACAGTGGAAAACGTCTTACCATATGATTGACACTGGTATATTTATTACATGAATATAAAGTAATGAAAAGGACAGCATCGCAACAGCTGTTCCAAACGCTTGTTGTTTTGCTGTTGCATCTCATTGGCTTGTTTTTGGACGTTTGTCATAAGCTTCAGGTAGACTACATTTTTCATTGAGAGAAAATTACTTTCTTTTTCCTGTCATGATTTCAATGTGCATGCAGCACCAGCCTCAGTTAACCAGCCGGAAAGAAGTTCACTCATCCTCTGTTATCTGTTATAACGATGGAATCAATGTGTTAGCAAACCTATTCACACATTCAGCACAAACAGAGAAACATTTAAGTCCCCCTCCACTCAAAAATATGTTTTTCTCCTTCTTCATTGTTGTTGTTCAGTTGTTCTCTTGTCTATGCAGAATGTAATTTACAGTGAAGTAGAAGACATCTTCTACTATCTTCTCAGTGAAACTTGAAATGAAATATATTAACATATTCTTAGATTCTGGATTTTTAATAGGGGCAAAAGAGTTGATGTCATTTTAAGGATTTGAACAAGGTAATTGAACTTTTTGTGGAATAGCTAGTGGTGGAAAGTAACAAAGTACATTTACTCAAGTTCTGTAATTAAGTGCTATTATTTCAAAGTACTTTTACTTTGCTTGAGTATTTCCATTTGATGCTTCTTTATGTGTCTACTCCACTACATTTATTTGACAGCTTTAGTTACTTTTCAGATGAAGATTTGACATTAAACACTACACTAAGTTCACCAGCTAGTCTCTAGTTTGTAATTTGTCTGTTTGTCATTGGATGCTGAGCAAGTAGTGTACAGTGGGTTTATTAGAGCTGTTTTCTGCTGCTGGTGAGACTGAATACACAAACTTTGAAAAACACTTGTGATGATGAAACCCTAATAATGCTTTGTGGGTTCATTGCTACAAGTGAACTTGCACATTCCACTATGGGCCGAATCCACAAGAACGGATTGTGGCTGCTAACAGCACAGTGAATTGCGCAGCATCTGTTCCTGCAGTCTGCCCTGTTTTAAGGTCCTATTGTGGCCTATATGTGGCAATTAGCGCTGGTCTTTGTGAATTAGACTGCTTTTGCAACTAGGCTTATTTGCATAGAAAGGGGCCAATTTTGCACCAAATATATGAATATTACCTAATTTAAATACATGCCAATGGCACAAGTGCATCATGACGATATTTACTTTTCAGCACAGTTTGTGGTGCTTTTCACTCTTTGCTGGTGCTGTGAATTACACGCCATCTTTTTGTCTTATTTGCAGGTTACAGGTTTAGCGGTCACAAAAGCCACGCAATCCTTTTGTGGATGTGGCCCATAGTTATTTGATTCATCATTATTATTAAAACATTGATTAAAGCAGCCTTAATTAAACCCAATTTAGTAGATATAGAGCTATATGGTTTATACGCAGTGTTTATAACCATCACACAACCAACTCAGCACTCATATAAACCATAAATTTAAATCCCTCCATACATAAACTCTGGGTCTGTTCATCATTATACAGTGTTTGGAGTGAGATATTTTCAACAGTAACAAGTTTCAAATGTGCTCCTATGCCCATTGAAATGTTCTCACTTTCTCAGAGTCAATCCCAAAGAGTCCTACCACTTTTGTGGCCTTTGTAACTTTGTTGGAGTAGAGTTGTACTGTACTATCAAGGTGGAAGGCTCTTGCCCCTACAGCCTGACTCTCTGAGGATTAAAAATGGCCTTCATTACAGTAAGACACCCCCGAATTCCATGTGCTCTTCAATACTTGACTGAAACTGGTAAGCTGCTTTCACTTTAGTGAAGAGCTCCTTTTTTACCACTCCTGAATAACATTGTGCTGAGATGCAGGGTGTGCAGACTTCATACAAAGCACAGGTTCTATTGATGTAGAGCATTCTGGTTTATTTTCATTTTAGTTAGCCAGTCAGCTCAACACAGCCTCTCTGTAATTACAAGTTAATCTCAGTTTTTCACCGTTTGTTTATCTGTTTATTCATGTTTCAAGCATGTCTTTCTTCCTTCCTTCAGGTATACGCTATTTTTTTTGTTTTTGATTTGTTGATTTGGCCAGAGAGCAAGGTCTGACCAAGGCCTAAATCAAGATAAGGGGCTGAAAGTGGATAGATGGATGTGGTAACAATGAGATCAGTGGTAAACCATTGATCTGATTCTTGGTCTTTTCAAAAACATTTTTTAAATAGATTTTTGTCAAAAGAAAAGTCATGTGACCCAGGTGGACATGTGCTGGTGATGAGGAACTAGAGGAACAGGCACTGTAGACATGAAATAAAAGGAACAGGAACCAATGTGCATGTGGGATTTGACTGATATGGGGAGATGAAGGGTTTTTATTAACAGGTTCAAAGCTCCAGTAGAGACTGTGATGTTCATTACAGCCCAAAGAACAAAACTGTTGGACAGACCTAACAATATCCTGATGATTTTGCTATTAGCATTGTGGGGCTGAACTTGAGGAAAGAGCATCAATGTCTGATATCAAGAGTTTATCCCCACCTATTCCCCTGCTCTGCTGACTGTCTCACAGAACTGCTGACCTGGAAAGGGTCGACGTCACCAGTCACTTAATTTGTCTGCAAGCAATAAGCTTGACCAAGGGGTTGCAAAACAGATGCAAATATCCCCCCTAGATGCCAAAGTACATGATCCCTCACCAGCTTGCCACCCACAAACACTACGTTTTTCAGATGTGTTCCAATCATGGATACACCAGATACACTCTTTCAAGAAGTCTGAAAACCACAATTGACTGTCACTCAAAGGCAACTTTAGGTGTGGAAAGTGTTCCCACTGCCAGAACAACAGATTGTACATACTTAAAGCACTGGTCAAAATTTTCATCATAGACAGTAGACTCCACCAACATTGTTTACATGTTGTACTGCCCTTGTTCAAAAATGTATGTTGGCCAGATGAAAAGAATACCAAAGCTGCTAATTTATGAACACAAAACTGCAATTAGAACCAAAAACTCAGACTATGCTATGGCCAAACACTTAATGGAAGCAATGGCTCATCTTCTCTTTACAGTTTGTTGGCCTTGAACAGTTGTCATTGATGCGTGGTGACCTCCTGAATGTTCTGTTTCAAAAAGAAAAGTTCTGTATAGATAAATTAATGCAGTGGTCCCACATGTTCTAAATGACTCGTTCAGCTTTAAACCTTTTCTTTAATGTCTTGTGTATGTTTTTCAAAAGTACTGAATAATGTTTTTCAAAAGTATTTAATTATTTTTTTCAACACTGTCAGCTCCTAACTCGGCCTCGTTGTTTTTGGATATGGTTATAGTGGTTGAGGATGTTGTTTTTTTTTGGGTGGGGATGGAAGTAGATGTACAGGTCTAACCGTTTCCTGTTGAGTGGCTGTGACTATTGGAGTGCATGACGAAGTCAGAGGTACTCATGCTGGATAGAACTGCACTGTAGTGGGCAAATATTTTGGCTTCTGCTACTCATGTTAAGTCCCAGTCACACCAGTAAGTGGCACAGCAAAGGATGGATGTCAGAGATCCTGCCTGATCTGAATGTTGTGATATGACTGAGTTATGACTCTGACATTTGTTGTGTGTTTGTATCCATTCAGAGAGTTCAGTGCATTATCTGCTCATATCAAAATATGTATTCATATTTGTTTACATCCTTACTAAAAAAACATGTCTCTTTTGTGGAGCAGTTCATACTCTGACAGAGGGGAGGGTTAAATAGAAGTAAACAGAGCAACACAACTGTAAGCTTCAATAGCTTCCTGCATTTTGGACTCCATTTTCCATTCCTTAAATGGTCACTGCTGAGAAGACTGTTTGCTATTGGTCATTTGCGCAAATTTTGCATGTCAGAGTTCACCAGTGTTTAACTTGATGCAAAAGATTGGCATAGATTTACCTTGCTCCCATCAGCAAATATACAGATAGTGTTGATTCCACTGACATGAATTGACTTTGCCACAAAAACTCACCCTTTTAGAGGACAAGTTCACAATTTTTCAAGTGTGTCTTAAAAGTCAGGTGTCCATAGGAACAGTGAAAGAGGTTTTCCTCGCTGTTATCATTCCTCCTGTCCATACTGACTATTAAAAGATCTCCTTCCAATGTGCTTTCAATGTAAATGATGGAGGCTAAAACAGTGTGTCCACACAGTCATAGTGATCAGTATGAACAAGAGGAATAATTACAGCAAGAAAAACCTGTCTCAGTGTTCATTTGGGCACCTGGTGAACCATCTTTTAACTCATCCTTTTACTGGTGTGACTGAGCCTTAACGTGCATATCAACAGAGTATACAGTAACAACTGTAAGTGCTACATGCTGGGCTCATCAGTCAGCAGTGAATTCTCTTCATGATATCAACATATCATGTAGTTTATGTGACATTTGTTTAGAATAATGATGGTTATAAATTCTGCCTGGTGTCATTTTTCTGTAGAGGCTGTAGGGATTTTGACTTGACTAAACATGGAAAGTACTGCACCTTACCCAGCTATTGCCTGCAGTGTACTTTAAAGCACAAAGCAGCTTCACATACTGGCATACTGGCAAATGGCAGAGCACTAACAGAATTGTAAAGACTTCAATGACCATACCTCCTGAAAGGTAACATCAGAAAACTGCCACAGCTCTGGCACTTTTCTATATTGACTCATCAGCTTTGGGAACATACTACAATAGCAGGATTTCATTTGGGTGTAGGAGGAATGTGTGGTGTCTCTGTGAGTGGAGATGGGATGGAGCCTGATGTTATGATTTGGCCTGATAAGAAAGCTGGGATTTCATCCAAAAATCTTGCCTGCACGGCTTTAAACTGTGTTGTGATGTGAAAAGGTGTATGTGTGTGTGTGAGACTGTATTGAAGTAAGCATCAGTCACAGAGCGTGTGTGTGTGTGAGTGTATGTGGTAGCAGGCGCACTGCCAGCAGGCTGCTGAAGTGGAAAGCTTTCAGCCTGGTCACTAAGTGGGGTCGCAGCCCAGCACTGATCACTGCACTCCTCCATCCTCCACTTCACTCGCTCCTCTCATCTCTCTCCTCCTCTTTACTTTCTCCCTTTCTCTTCACCCCCCTCTGCTGCTCTTTCATACTGTCTATCTGTCCATCTCTCCCCTCGCTTGCTCTTTATCTCAGACATCCTCTTCCCCCATCTCTCCTGTCCTTTCCATTTCTTCAGCCTTCATTCTCTTAAAGCCTTTTTCTTCCCCATCGTTCCATTTCCCCTCAGGCGTCTCTTTCTCTTCATCTCACCACATCTATTTTCTCTCGACTGCTCTGCCTCTCTGTTTTTTTTCCCACTCGCTCTCTAATGTCTTCTCCTCACCCTGCGTTCATACCATCAGCCGCAAACACACTGGATGCTGTGCTGCTTCAATGCAATGCAAGTTAGATATACAGTACCAGTCAAAAGTTTGGACACACTTTCTCATTGAAGTGAATGGGAAGGTGTGTCTAAACTTTTGACTGGTACTTATATATTTTAAGTTACATGGCATGATGGTGATATGATACACAGCTATAAAATACACGCACAGGCTAATGCTGTTTTTATTTTTATCAACTATTCTCTTCAGACCACTTTGGTTCCTAGAAATTCTGTTTACATCATAGACTGTATATAAAGCTGGACGTAGCATTGTCTGACATCACCCACTGGTTTGCATTGGAGCCGGTTTGAAGCCCAGAGTTGCAGCTTATATCTTTTCCGTTTGGAGCGCTGCACACTGGGACTAACATTAGCTACTCTAGCTAAATTGTGCTAACAGGGTAGGTATCGTTATCAAGTAACATTAAACTTAGTGAAATATTGCAACAATATTCCAACACCCACACAGCAGACATCAAAGCTACTATAAGTCTTCAAATCTTATGAACGGGGCAATAATTTCCAAAATGATCACCAGCACACTTATTATAAGACCATAACGACTCACTGAAGAGAAGTTGAGACTTTTTGAACAGGAGGCTGTTGGTGGTATTGCACTTTAAGTATTTCTGCATTGGCCTCTGCTTCAAGCCGTGGTGGCCATATGGTTTACATACATGCAACAGCAGATATGTTTTGAAAGAAGCTCAGCGCTACGACATTTACATTACTGTTACATTTTTTAAAATCAACATAAAGATGCAAAATGTCGATACCGAATATATATCTGCAAAATTTTCACTGACTTTCATTTAGTTTCCTACAATATTCATTCATTGCAAGTAAAGCATGATTTAACTTTGTAACGGTTATATTTAACTAACTCAAAGCCCTCGGTTAATATTGGGAAAAGATTGTGTTCTTTGATTAATATTTAAAAAGTCAACAGTAACTTGAAGTATGAGGGTTAGGACTCAAGACTTGAACCCTGCTCTCTGCTGTCTCAGTGCTGCCAACTGTACTCCTCTACAAAAACAAAGCACTGCCTTGAATAACAATTATGTTGCCAGTAAACCTAATCCAGGTAACTATTACATTTCCCATTGAAATTTTAATTGGGAAAACACATTGATAGTATATAAATGTAGCTTTTAGGAGACAAGGTTGGGACTGAAAACAAAGGGTCCCTCCCAGTATCAACTCATGCAGGACTTGCAAGTAGTCATGTGTTCATCATGTGACATATATCCTGTAACTGCCACAGTGCCCAAGTGCCCGTAAAGATCACAGCATGTGGAGGCTTATCAGAGCATACTGGACTGGGACACGCTTGATTAAGGAGGACATCAAGTAGCTTGTGCAAATACAAATACAGCTCAGTCAGACTCAGGCTCTTTATTGCTCTTATTTAATTTCTACATGAAGAACAAATAAACAACAAGAATTATGGTTACAGTCAGCTGACTGTAAGAAATACACATTCAGGAGCTGAGAGGCAGTAATAGAATTATTAAATCAATTAAACGGAGTTATCTAGAAGCACTTAGGTCTACTGTACAAAGAAGAGACATGACATTTTTTTTAGGAAATCATTCATTCAATCAATAAAATGACATATTTTATATTTAATCTTGCAGTGCCAAATTCTTATCAGTCTCATTAAGAAGGACTGATTTTGATACAAAAGTGATAACCATCTATCAAGGTTGTGTAAGTGTTTGAACAGAATTAATAACATTCAGGCTGTATCCAACACTTAATAAGCTATGAGGCTTTTTTTCCTATCTTTATTCAAGAGCATGGTCTTTCAATCTGAGAGCATGATTTGTTGATTTCATGTTCAGATTTTGTAATTCTTCCCCTCAAAACCCTGCCTTCACACTCAAATGGCCCCTGCTCGCATGCAGATTCGCTCTGCTTCTGCTTCAAACTGTATTCTTGCACAGCAGATATATTGTTGCTAGCACAGATTTGAAACATTTTTTGTGCAACAACCCTGTCAGAAGGACTGGGCAGGCAAAACAGAAGCTGGCTGAGCGGAGAGGAGCAAACTTGACGGAACAGAACACAGAACAATGATCCAACAAAACTCAACTGAAAACCACCAGACCTTAAATACAAACTAATCAGACAACGAGGAAGAGGTGAGAAGACACAGGGGCAGGCTGAGAGCTGATAGGCTGAGAAGACAATGGGTACATCTCAGGTCTCTTATTTGATCTTTTGTTGCTCCTCGCCTGAACTGGAAGTTGTTCTCGGTGCGCCATTTTCACAGACATCTCTAATTTCTGCTCCGAGGAGTAAGGATTGAGGAGCGAAGAGGAAGTCTTTTACCAGTGGACACGCCCCCTTCCTGGATATCAGTTATTGATTGGACGCTGCAGCTGATCAAACTGATCTGATACATCACTGCAGTTTCATACTGGATTGGAGAGATTACAGATTAAATTTACATGTATCACTCCCAAGTTTTATGTTTTATTTTTCTGATTCATCATCTAGTTAAAAAATCTGTTAATTGTCGGTCTGAGAACCATTATTAGAAAGATTTTTCTTTTCATGATGTTATTTCCTCCGTTAAACTGTTTCTTGTTGACAGACAGACTCGTCCTGACTTTAATTTTATCCATAATAACAGTTAAACACATTTATATTTTACATCATTTATCGTCATTTCCATTCAGTCACATGTGAGGCTGAAAGTTCCTGAGCATCGGGTTTGATATGAGTTAAATCATTTCCATTTGCCCTGAAACATTTAGCCAAATACAGATTTTCCAGTGTTCAGAAGACACCCTGATCATATTCTGGGTTATTAAATAATGATTTCACAGTCAAAATATCAAAAAAATAGGCTATAGATGCAAAGAATCAATAAATAGTATAAACGCGTCCTACCAGTGGAAATGGTTCCTGTGCCTCTGAGCAGGACATAGTACATAATGCAGGTTGTTATTCATGTTTGTTTTATTTAGGTGTTTGTTAAACAGGTAACAGGCTGCAGAGAGGAAACAGCTGCTCTAGCGGTGATAACTGTGCACCTTTTATTAGTATTAACACAGTGCACATGTGTGCAGACACAAACTCCATCAGAGGTTTCTACAGCTGTTAAAGCTGATGACAGCTGATCCAGCTGTCATCAGCTGGCGCCGTCATCAGAAAGGACCAGAATGACATGACAACAGAAGAAAGAACTCAAAAAGTCCAAAAAAAACAAACAGAAAGTCCAGGCAGGATGTGACAGGAGACTTTTTGTGGTGAGAAATGTTTAGAATATCATATCTTTGATAGAAAACCTTAACATGTGAATTGACAGTGAGGAAAATACTTCCAGGTGGTGAGTCCTCCCACCCTCAGTTCTCCAATGGGACTGATGCTCAAAGCATCTCATCTCTTAGCAAATGACTGAAACTGAACCGAGTGCTGACTACAACAGAGTGCGTCTTCTCATGCTGTTACTATAACGTGAGTTACTCTCAGCGTGACAGCAGGTCAGCAGTGTGTGCAGCGCTCTGCTTCTACTCCCTGCAGGTATAGTGGGTGTGCCAACAGCATGCTGCCGCTTTCATGGTGATAGAACGAGAGACACGGCTGCAAGCACAAGCGCTGTTGCCGACTGTCCACGGCTTGTCAACAAACCATGGAAGATTGGCAAATTGTTCCTGCTAATACTCCTACTAATAATCCACTTTCTGATGACGTCTTTTCTTTTCTGTAACTGTAAAAGAATACAGAGACCTTTTTTGTATCCTTATTACATAATGCTGTTACATGGATTCCATTAATACCCAAGCCTGCCACTAGGTAGGAGGCCACATCTGAAAAATGCCAACATGAAGCACACTTAATCCACACTTGGTAGAGCTGAACTAGTAACTACACTGCATCTGGATGATCTATGTTGAGAAAAAGTAAATATGTTGGTTTATTTCAGATATTTTAGCCAAAACAGGAGTCGAACATGCCAAATCTGCCCACAACGCAATGCCCTTCCACGAGCCATGTCATCCAAAAATCTTAGTTATAAATGACAAACTGAACATCATATACATTACATCACATATACCGTACATATACATTATACCAAGATTATGAAAATGAAATGCATATCTCTCACTAGAAATTTAACAAAATGCATTGTACCTACTAGTAGGTTCAGTTAGGTAAAGACATCTCTGAAGCAGTGACACAACCCACACACACACACACACACACACACACACACACAAATACACACACTGCAGCATGGTTCTTTTAGTTTTTGGCAAATTAAGTGCTTCTAATTCTGTTCCAACCTCTCTCTTCCATCTCTTAAATCCGACTCAGATTCTGTCGAGTTAAATTTCTTCCTTCCTCTACTTTCATGTTTTATAGTTTGCCCTCTCTCTCTCTCTCTCTCTCTGCACTTACCTCCTCCTCTCTCTCTCTCTCTCTTGCTCCCTCGTCTGTCTCCTTGATTACTCGTTGCTCTCATCCCGACTCCTATCTGCCAACTTGAATTAGACCACAATCTCAGCTGATGGGCTGGGTTTGTACACCCTGATGGAGAGAGTGTGTGTGTGTATGTGTGTGTGTGTGTGTGTGTGTGTGTGTGTGTGTGTGTGTTTGCATGGTAAGGACACATGGCACTTGAGGCTGGAAAGAGTTTTATCACATAATGTTTTTCCACTTTCATGAGAAAAGTTAAAACACAAACCATCTTTAAAGCAAAACAGAAGCATAAAAGAATAGAAGCCCAACACTCACCTCTACACACAGCCACTAATGAAGTACCCTTCAGCAAGTCACTTAACTCCAAACTGCAGAGATACTGATGCATCAGTCATGCTTTATTGTATTAATGATGTAGAACAGCACTATAACAGCTGGTTGCTGAAAAGCACCGTTTTAACTGCATGGAATAGTCAAATTAGCAGTTTGTTTGCTTATTCTGTATTGTCTGGCTGTGATTTCCTCCATCTCAGTCTTTTCTGAATTATAAGTGCATGAATCTACTCTGCATTAGTGATGGGTAAACATATTTTGGGTAAACATAACACTGGCCAGAACAGTCATAAAAGTGAAAAATAACATAATAATATGAGTGCTACCGCATATGAAGATACTTTGTAAAAGGCAAAGTAGTTTTCCTTTTTAAACCATTTTAAAAGCTCCCTTAATATTGTCAGACTCATAATGGACAGTTTTTTCTAAGCAAAATTGGTGCAGCAGCCTTGTCAAAACCTGGACGACAGCAGTTCAGTCAGAGATTGGAGTGTGTTAAGTAGCAGCTAATGTAGCCTGGAGCTGCTAGCCTCCATCAGAGATGAGGAGCTACAGACGTCTGCTAACCTCACTACTTTCTAACTCCACACAAGCAGATTTTTTTTACTTTTCAAACTTGTGGTCTTCAACCCCAACTGATGCTGACTCCAGTGACATCACTTGAGATTTCACACAGCTCCCTCTGAAGGCACAAAAGGCTTTATACTGCTTTTTTACACTTATGCAGTAGTATTCCCCAACACCTGGAAACACAAGCTAATGTTTACATTAGCAGTGCAGTTCCCCCTTAAGACTGCAACATACAGCAGTTTGGTATGTGAAGAAAAGCAAGGCTTCCTAATACAAATAACACACATTTGTGCTTGTTCTAATACTGGGTTTAAATGACAAACAACCTTTGATCAGAGTCTCAGTGCTCCAGGTAACTGGTGGAAACAGCAGGGCAAACAGGAGAGTTAGCTTGTTTGTCTTTGTTGCTAATGATATCAGACTGTAACCAGCAGCCACAAAATTCTGTTATCTAACAAACGAGTTGACCAACAGCCACAAATGGACGTTATGACATGGATACTTCATCTTCATGAAAGAAAGAAGAAGACGTCAGATAACGTGAGTCAGATACAGCTTCTCTCTCTCTGTCTCTTTGGTCGCTAATTTCTTCTCTGATGGTTAAATGTCTCTGTGGCTGTTGTGTGAATTTATCTCCTTAAGAATGCAGCAGAGATCATATCATGTGCTGTAGGTAGTTTGCTTGGTGAAGTTACAGTGAGCTGTCTGGACTCACTCATTCATGTGGAATTGATATTTTGTATGTGTGCACATAGATAAAAGTGTGTAAGTCATGTATTTGATCAATGCATTAATACTCTCTGATGTGAACCTACACTTTTAGATCTGTGAATGTTTTTAGTGTTCAGTCTTTCTAGTATTCAGCATTGATCTGAACCTGTATCACATTATAAGCTTTGTGATACTTTATATATTTCTGTACACTAAGAAAATACACAGGAAACACGTGTAAATCATGTGATCTGTTGTCTGTCATCTCATGATGTAAATCATCTACTTTGGCCTTTAAGGGATCAGATCTCAACCCAAATGAGCATTTGTGCCAGAATTTGGAGTAAAGCCATGACCAGTGTTTTCCACCATCATGAAACACATTGTTTTCATCCCTTTAAGTGAATGAATGTGTCTGGATATATTGTGTGTTGGTCCATACATGGATTTCAAGTCCTGTGACTTTATGAAAAACACCTTTACTTTTCTGAAGTCATGCTACAGGATTTTTTTATACTGACATACTGATATTTTACATCTGGCAATGTGGAATTCAAGCTACAAAATTACACATTTATATGTTGAGCTGTCACAATTTTCTGCTGTTTACCAGACACGGCTACAATGATGTTGTGGCTGTGTGAGAGGAAAGTGTTGATAGTCTACTCCCTCTCCATGTGAGGATGATCATTACACTACTGGTTCTCTTATCTGAGCACTAAGTGAAAATGAAAGCCCACTGCTCCTCTGTGTAAAGCAACCCATGTTCATTGGTTCATGGGTAAAGATTATTTGATATGTTCTATGAGGTATCTTTCATAATCAATGCATAAAAAATAGTGTAAAACAGTGCTTTTACAGAGTATGTTATTCAATAGCCAGAAGTAAACATTATAGGAGCTATTGAGCTGTAACATGCCACTCATGTCTGCAGCTCAACAACATCATCACACAATAACAACAGGGATTGTATTTCTACAATATATTTCTATAAAGCATACAGTGAAAACACAATGCCATAAATACCCTTCCTTTAAAAAAGATTAAACTGTACATGTATCATTATAGGATAGATTGATGGTGTCCTACATGGTGCTGCTGGGATTCAACACAGTATTTGCAGGAAAGTAATAGTGCGTCATCATAGTTTTAAGTCTGCGCAAAGCAATAATAAATATGTGTTCTAAGGTTGTCACACCACAGAAAAGTGTGATATTAATCACCCAGCCAAATTTGAATGATTAAAAAATTTGCCAAGTATATAAAAAAAGGTTTCAAAATTGTGAAAAAATAAGCAGTATTCTCCTCTCTGAAACACTGGGGGCCTCTGGCAAACTTCCTTATAAAAGTACACAATTTAAAATAAACCTTGTTTGTAAGTGTAGGACGAGCAACATGGATCATATTTTAAAAATAATGTGATTAATAAAATGATTAATTCGGCACTTATTTTGTAGGTAAATGTGGACTTATTTCAGTAAAAATGTAACTTAAAATACTAGTTGACAAACAAATCCATCACCAATCATTGTTATGTTAAATTGTAATTTTTTTCAATGGAATTTGGTGTTAACATTACTCACTCGCTGAAATATGCGGGTTACTTACCAGGTAGTTTTCACAAACTTTCATCAGAGACAACTGGGATTGACGGTTAATCCACTGTTACTGGTGAATGGGGCCATGAGTTATTTTAAACCCAGCTGAAGTGTCCGTTGACTACTGGTGCGTAGCTGTGGGTGGGTCTAGGTGAGCCCACGCAACACTCAGGCCCATCCAATCAGAAGGCTTCCTTATTTGCTGGATCATTCGGTGAATAGCAGTCAATCAGTATTGTTTCAATTATCTGACTATGTGATCAATAAAAATAAAACAATTCTTGTTTCTTGCTTCTTGTTTATCATATGATGATGTTGATAGATCAGATATTGCACATTGCACAGAGGAACAGAAGACTACTGTCCACAAGTTAACTGCTTTTAATGTAAGTTAAGATAAAAAAAAAAACCATGGAGAAACAAAGCAGTCACAAAAAGAAGCTGTGAGGAGAATAAAGAAGACAATTCAGCTCAAGTTCAGCCATCATTCTCAACCCAGACTCCTATTCCTGTGCCAGTTTCTCCTCAGTAAGTGCCCTGTAGTAACGACATAGTACGTGGCTGCTAATTCAGCAGCAACAAGCTGTACTGTTGAAAGACTCTTTTCAACTGTCAGTCAGATAAAAAACTGGCATCAGGGCATCAATGATGACATACAGACTGAACTCTATCTCCCTGCTCTCCTTTGAAAGAGAACTGACTGAATCCTTCACTATACTGAAATCATTTCAGTGTTCAACACCAAGTCCCATCGTCTCCTGCTGTGATCATCAAAAATAAGCTAATTTACAATTTTGGACTGTAGTAGCCTATTGCCTAATTCAAGATTATTGTTAATTAGGTATAGTTTTTGTTGGGTATACAGTTGGATTTTATGCTGATGTTGCTGCGACTGCCATCTGCGTGTGTGTGTGTGTGTGTGTGTGTGGTTTATGAGGCCGCTGTGCCAGGCTATGTTCAGGTGTCATTTTTAACGTTACTGAGCATGTTGGTGCCGGTGTATCTCTATCCATATGCTTGATTAATGATGCTGTTGTGTCTGTCAGCTGTGTGTGTGTGTGTGTGTGAATATGTGAGCACAGTGCCAGGTTATGCGATGCTGTTAATGCTTGTCTTGGTGCCTGTAACATTACCTCCAATGATGCATAAGGCTTGTATGATTAAACTGTGGTGCATTGAGGCACGTATAGTTGTAGTGGCCTATTTTAGTTAACATATGCATTTCAGAACTTTGGGCTTCTACCCCTGGGTGCTGTGGCCCCTCACAATCTATGAGGTTCCAGTCTCGAAAGTAGAGAAACAGGAAGGAGGAATCACAGGCTACATCAAGAAATGGCTCAGAGTTCCATGGTGCCTTACCTGTCTCACGGAGGAGTTCAAGTGTGCAAAAGCAAGACTCCAGATGACACTGAATGAATCCCGAAATTTAGCGGCGAGCAACAATGCGCTAACCTTTGCATCTGGATGTATATGGAGACCAGCCAAAGCAGTGGAACAGGCAACAGCAGCTTTGAGACATATGGACATTGTGGAACATGTTCAGCAAGGAAGAGGAGGCCTTGGGCTAACAACTAGCTGTCCAACTTGGAATAAAGCCACAGCACTAGAACAGAGAAAGATGGTGGTGGAGGAAGTATGCCATCAGTAGGAGGGTGCAACGAAACGTCAAAGAAGAAGTGTGCCTACTTAAAACTCCTCTGTGTCAACCTGCCATTGTCAATAACTTCATTGTTGCATTCACCATTAACAAGAAGACTCTCTTGTAAGTGCTTGCACAAAGGATATTGAAATCTAATCCCGTGTTTTTGAAATCTATTTGTGTTATTTCTATCAGTCTCATTCTGTGATGGCCAGACACAACTAACTGTATAATCAGTTTTGGAGCAGGCGTTACTTTTACTTCATTATTTCTACATATTGATAGTTGACAGTTGAGAAGCTGTGTGTCATGAATAGTTAGAGGTATGACGCTGGAGTGAGCAAGGATCATCAATCTTTGTGTCTCTTCCTTGGATAACCCTCTCGCATCCTTGCTGGGAATAGCTAAGACGCGAGAATGAGATGCAAGCGCGGGAAGCGAGGAGACATGTTAGCTAAGTGGCTGCCACTGACTTTGAAAAAGGATATATTCCTACTTGCAGGATGTGCTTTGCCGGGGGGGATGGTTGGGATCCCCCCCCCCTCCTCCCTCTGGTCTGTATATCCCTGCCTCTGCTGAATTATTTTTTATCCCTGGTGGGGACAAAAAATTATCCCCCTCATAGTGATTTATGCTGCTTCACAAGGGTGTTTCTAAGAGTTGACAAGGTCTGGGGCTAAGCCCAGACCATCTGGTGCTGTGGTCAGAGTATGTGCACAGCACAGAGCACACGCTGAATTTTTTTTTTTTTTTTTTTTTTTTTGGGTGGTCCCTGCTGTTCTGCCTGGAACACTACTGCTATTTAATTTACTGCATTGTATTAATACTTCAAACATAACATTTCATTTGAAATTCTAATAGTGATTTTAAGACAATTGCTCTGGACAAAATGGACATCTGTAGAGAAGCTGTGAATTCTCAAACCCATGGCCCCAGTGTTTAATTTTGATTCTGTTTTTACATTTTTATTTGACTGCTGTAATGTTTAGCACTTTGTGATGTACAAATGAAATAAACCAGCAACCCGATGACAGTAGATTGAATTCAAACAACCATTAAGGAAATATCAGGTGTTTTGACCATTTCGCTTTTCTCCAAATTGTGTTACCAACTCCCCAAGTGTCCTATATCCTTATACATACATAGAAAAAAATATAGTGTAGTGGCCTTTATGCAATGGGTGCGTACACTGCAAAACAAAAATCTAGTAGTGTTTTACATGGTTTACATGGTTTTCTTGAGAAGATTAAAATAGGTCCCCAAATCATCTGGATGCATGATGTGAAGCCAAAGCTCTTTCAAGTCCACTGAAAAATAGACATGTTGAATAAAACACTGTAAGCTGGTGGTTCAGCGGTCTAAAAGCAGGATAAATGTTGTCTCATTAACCTACACAATAATTTGCCAAATCAGTTTGGGATCAAAAAAAACATTTGTGAAAATGTGTGTGCCCAGGGGGGAAAAAGTGTGAAAACTGATCTACAGGCAGTGAAACAGCAACAGCAATTTGAAAAATAACCAAACAAAGTCTTTCTTCAGATGGAAATCTAACTAACTATTAACTAATGACACACTACAGATAAGATAATTACAGTATAGGCAGACCAAAGATGACTGAGTTACCAATCAAAACTGTCTATGCTCATCTGTTGACAAACAGGGAGATGCACAAATGATGACATACACCCAGGACACCACAAAACTGGTATTTACCATGGAGCTGTTAGTGGTTTCTATGGAATCCACAGAATCTCTAGTTTGAGGAGATGCCTCGAACTTCCCTCCAACAAACTGAACCGGTTAGAACCTCAGTGACAGACAGTATTATTTTTAGTCCCTTTTTATTCTATGTTTCTTTTACACTGGACAGTGTTCTTGAGTTTGTGAAAGGCACTTTATTTCAAATGTATTATTATTATTACTGTCAAAGTTTACCTGTGTTCTTTCTTCCTCTTGCTAGTCTGCTCTCTCCCTTTACAGAAAAAAAATCTGTATATCCATCTATAAAACAAAATACATTGAAATTGAATGGCCTGCACATGATGACCATTGACCAACTATCAAACAAAGGTAGCATAATGTTATAAACTCTTACATAGCAGGAGCTGAATGATTCAGCAGCTTATATTAGCTAGCTGGCTAATAATCAGCTATATCCAGGCAATGCCGTTACCCTATGCTAATTAGCCTGTTGCCATGTACCAGTAACATTAGCTTAGCCACGTTCTCCGGAAAAATGATATGTAGCTAGGGTTAGCTTAGCTACAATAGTGAATAAACCAGTGGTTGTCAAATCTAGGTGGCAGCACTGTTGGTAGTGGGACCTTTGTGTGTACCTTACCTTTTTGGTGTAGTGTTTGATACTGCTGTGTGAGCCCGACAGCATGAAGCGTCCATACCATGGTGCAGGTGAGGACATGGGCACACACACACAGCACCCGAGACAAAGAGGGCTGCAGATGGACTGAGCTTGTATACAAGAGGACGTTACCCAGCACCACCCACTCCCTCAGTCTCTACTACATCTACACACAGGCAGCAGCAGCAAGCGTCGGTAGATTATTTTCCTCTGTCAGAAAGATTTGGGGCTAGTCAAAAAACATTCCCAGCTTAAGCCCCAGAGGCCTGATGTTGATGACACCGATGCTGCTTCACTCAAAGACCAAATAAAATATCTCAAATAAAAATAGGCTATTTAAAAACATCTTAAAACATCTGCTGCAATGTGAGAACAGTCTATAGTGCAAACAACAATCAAATCAGAAATGGACTTTCACTCTCAGAAGTGTGACAGTAGAGATGACATGGTGTCTAGGCTACGTGATGATGCAGTAAATAGACCAGGGGGTCACCTTCTTCCCTGCTCTGAGATTTGCAGAGATGTGGGTAAAAGAGGGGCAACACACTGCAGATAACTTCTCCACAGGAAAACATAAAATAAAGACAGAGGTCAGTCATCAAAGCAGACTTTCTAAGTCTGACAGAGAGGCTTATACTGTAGCATGTTGTGATTATGTTCTGTTCTATATTGAAGTTTACTGCGTGCTGCCCTTAGGGCTGAATTAAACAGTGACTTGCTAGAATGACATTATTTGTATTGACGTCTGGCTGAGGGGTGCAGTCTGCAGTAGTGAAGGGGAGCGTTGGTGGGGGATTTAATTCTGGCATGTTAAGTTAGCATTTAACCTTTTATTTTGTTGTATATGATCACATCTCCTATGTGTCCATGACCTTGACATCACATCGCTAAGAGTGAAAATATCACGCTACTTGATGAACTAAATTAAAAAAAAAATGGATTTAAATATTCCTGCAAACGCAGGTCAAGTTCAAGTTTTGTAATTGTTTTATTATCATCATAATTATTTTATAAATGTTACTGTAACAGCTGAAATTGCCCAATATTCTTCATAATCTATATAGACCCACTATAGCTTGTGATTTATTTTTATGAATAAAAATGTTTCAAAAACATTTCTTCACATTTTGTTAATTGTGTACAACAGAAAGAGCATTTCTCATGCTTTGTTACCATTTCTAAATGTTTTTGGCACATTTAGTGCAGTTGTCTACAATGTGAACAATGATTGGTTGTATATGTCTTTGTGATCAAAACAGATTATGATTCTTCTCAGTTGAATAGTTTTACCCTCTGAAATACGTTAGAATTCTTTCATTGTGTAAGTCATCACATGCAGAATAGTCCAACTAATTGCAAAAAATCTGCTGAGCCCATGTTTCATAAATGTTATTGCTATGGAGTGGTTGTAAAGTCTGCTAAACTGATGGATTTGTTGTCAGGTGAAACTGAGGACTTTGGTTCATCTTATATCAGCCAATGGCACATGCTATCCAGTTAGCTTACCGGTGTAAGTCATGAGTATGGGTATAGTAAAACACATTTATAAAGCTTGAGGGTGACAGAGTTACTAATTTGTGAACATGGAGGAGGCTGCTCATTGGACGGGGGCACCAGAGGTGTATAAAGTGGAGGTATAAAGCGTACGATCATCGACCGCAAAATCAAATGTCTTGGCTTGCTGCAGTGGATGCTGCTTGTGATGACATAACAGTGGAAGCGTGCAGAGGATGGTTGCGGCATATAAGACGATTCTTCCCCTGTTGCATTGAAGGGAGAGCATTAGGCGTGAGGTGGATGAGAATCAACCAAACAGACAGGAGTGACAGGATGTCTCCTGATTCCCAGTACTGTAACTGTATTTTTGTTACTATGTAGTAGGCTCTGTGTTATACTGTGGGTTGTGTGACCATTGCAGGAACTCTTTTACTTTATAAAGTGGAATGTGAAACCTTGCACTGTTGAAATCAGTGTCTGAAGAGTATTCACTTTGATACACAATAGCAGTCAGTTAGCTTCAGAAAAATAACAGTCTGGTACGGCAGGCATTCAGTGTCAGTGAAAACATGACACACAAGACTGGAACTTAAGAGATGAGGAACACAGAGTCCACTGTCATTCTGACAAAACATCTCAACATTTTGACCATCTTGGTTTGACACAGTGTCAAAGGATTGTGTCATTTTGGTGGCTTCATTATGAAACATAAATGAAAGGTTTTGGGTGAGTTACAGCCTTTTGCAGGTTAACTATAGTGTTTTGCAGCATGTAGGAGCTGTTTTGGGAAATGCAACTTTAAAAATGTTCTGAGAAATATGCCAAACAATTGAGAAAAACTGTATTTTCAGTGTTAATGTTTGTTTATTGTCTTTTTTACAATTCAAATGCGGTGGGCTAGTTATTTAATATCATATGTAATTGTAACACTGTATACTCAACTGCTCGTGTATGCATAGTCAACTATGATCTTTTATGACACTTAGGCATCTAGGTTTGGACTCAGGAACGAGGGACACAACTAATTAGGGATTAAAGAAAATAACTCAATTTATTACAACACAACAAAAAACAAGAAAATAAACTTTCAACTCAAATTGTCTCTTATAGCGAATTGCTGTTGTTTTAGTCTTTTTGTTTATCAGTCTGTAGAAAGAATCCACAGTTCAAAGTTCTTTTCAGTTCTCCTCAGTTCAGGTGTGTATGTGTGTATTGTTGTTGCTACCTGGGTAGTGTGTATGTTGAGATCTCATATGTTTATCTGTCCAGGAGGAAGGTTGTTGTCATTCCAGGTGAGTTGAGAAAGCAGGCCAGATACTCTCTGCCCCTGGTATGGATCCTGACTCGCAAAACCAGACCTCCTCCTCGGAAATAACCTCAGACTCAAAAACAACCTACACACAGCGGGGAAAATATCTCTCATCACTATTGTTCAATAATTGTGTTCATTTCAATAACCATATTTCTCTTACACTTTCTCTGTATGAATGGCTTAACTCAATTAATTAGTGAATCAACAATATTTAAACAGCACACAGAAAAAAACAACAAATCTTAGAGCCTTATTTGAACTTAAATGCAACATCTCACATTAAGCTGTGTATCCTCCGTGAAAACTAGCCACAGTAAAACCAGCTGCTCTCTTAATGTCATAACCTGCCGCGTTACCATACGAAGGAAAACAAAATGGCGTTTGCGGTGTCACAAGTCAAATACCGCTCATGTTTACATCCTCCTTTGTAGCACAACAGAAAAATAACACTCAAAATTAAAGCTGCAAGCAGCGATGATCGGGCCCTCGCACCCCAGCGCATGTCGAAGTGACGCTCAGTCGAAGGGCTTTTGTCAGTGACTTGTTGTGTAAAGTTTGAGGTAGATCCAACCGTGTACACTCAAGTTATATCAATTTCCTCTGTCATGGCGAAACATCAAAACTCAACGCCACGCCACGGCCAAACCATCATGATCATACACTACTCTAGATGACACACACTGATTTTGAAGTCCTTACGATGAAATCTGTAGGAGGAGTGCGTTAAAATACAAGGTAGGCTATGCAAAATGGCCAAAAAAAGGCGAAAATTGACCAGTTTTTCAAGATGGCCGACTTCCTGTTCAACTTACAATAAGGCGTCAACAGACTTTTTTGTGCGTCTTGACATTATACATGTGCCCTGTGAATTTCATCTCTCTACGTTAATCTGGAAGGCGGGGCTTCAATTTTGAAATTTTAAAGGGGGCGCTGTTGAGCCATTTTGTTACGCCCATTAAGAGGAACTACATAGGTTTTTAGCTGGTGTCTCTCCAGACATGTGTGTCAAGTTTCGTGACTGTAGAGCAATCCATTCTCCCTGTAAAACAGTATTGTATTTCATGGCGAAGGATGTGTCGCCATGGTAACAGCATTCAGTTTTGGGTCATGAGCTGCCAAATGTAGCATCACCAAAGTCTCGTTTATTAGCTGACTTAATTTCAGGTGCATCAGCCAAATTTCCTAGGAGTAATTAGACAAAGTACGACACGTGTTACTTCATGTTGCCAGTAGGTGGCGCTATGACTTTCGCTAAATATGAGACTGAACATGTGTTCAGATTGGGACTCTTAACAAGCATATGAAATTTGGAAAAGATCAGACCACGTGGAGTGAAGTTATAAGGCGTTGAAATGTCATGGCGACACATCGGAATTCGCTGCGTCGCCATGGCAACACCTTTCGACGAAGTGTCACCAACTTCATAATATACGATCTCCAAGGTCTTGAGAGTTTCCTGAGTAAATTTCAGCTGGATTCGATCACCGTCCTAATCACAGGGCGTCAGAGCGTAAAAACATGTAACTTCCTGTTGAAGACGCACACTGATTTTGAAGTCCTTACGACAAATTCCGTACGAGGAGTTTGTTAAAATACAAGGCATGACAAATGGCAGTGAAAAAGTTTTTCAAAATGGTGGACTTCTTGTTGGATGCTTTTTGTGCGTGTGAATAAATTACATATGCCCTGTGAATTTCATTTTCTATGTTAATCTTTAAGGCTGGGCTTCAATTTAGACATTTTTTATGGGGCACTTTTGAGTTATTTTGTGTCATACATGTCAATGACTCATACAAAATGTAATTTTGTGTCTCTTCAGACATGTGTCAAGTTTCGTGACTGTTGGCCATTCCTTGTCGCTGAAACAAGGAATTGATTGCTGCTATTGATGTGTTGCCATGGCAACGGCTTTTGATCATGTGTCATTCTCATGTAGCGTCCATGCTTTATTAAGAGGATGAGGATTGGTCGACATGTTATGTTCCGATTTAACCTTAGTCAATCAGAGGCAGAGTAGGGGCGGGGCTACCTGGAGTATGTGTAAAAAAAAATAGCCGGGCAACCAGATCCACTTAAGCAAGCTGAAGGTCAGCATCTCTTCTACTGTGTTTTCACTTGTCATTTTTAATAGGAAATATGAGTTCGGGATATGTTACATGACGAAATATGTCTTGTGACGATGTTTACTATTACACATATTATGCTATATTTTTTATTTCGTAATACGTAAATTAAACCTTTTATGACAATATCTTTATAAGTTTTGAGTCTCTTCATTGCTTTTCGGTTACTTTGTAATAAAGTACTGTTCTTGGATTTTTATTTGCAAAGCTTTGGTCATAGTTAATTCTCAACTTGTCATTGCTGTGTTTCGCTGCTCTGCAGCTCTGCACAAATGGTGGGGTGGGGGATGGGCAGCGTCTGCCGCGTTCAGAAAGTACTAAAGAGTAGCGAAGTAGCGAGAAGGCGACTTGAAATGATAGCAAAATTCAGCAGAGATAGTAATTGTTTATACGCCTTATGAAATTACGACCCCGTGTAATTTAAGTGTAAAAGCATATACAGGCTTGTAGTTGCACAATTAATTACTTTTTCTCTGAATTAAAAATGTGCTATATCTATATGATATATGATATGATGTGATATTTTTGTTTTGTTTTCTTTCCATAGTATGTGGTTATTAATTAAGTATTTATCTTTGTTGTTTGTAGTTTAATTATTGTGTCGGGTTTTATGTTGTTGCGCAGATGGCTGAGGCATCACCCTCGAAATTCACGAAAACTGATGATGCTGAGATGGAGCAGCTCCGGCAGGAGCTGCAGCTACATTCTGTAAGTGATTAATGTGGTAGTTTTTGTGTAGAGAGTATTTATGAGATTCTTTATGAGTTGGACAAAACACCTCGGAAAAATAAATATGGTATTTGGAAAATAATATCGACATGATAATATGGAAAAATACAATGTTATGCTCATACAAATCAAATTCCATGTACATAATACTTTATAAAACCGGCAAATACTTTTTTTTTAAATCAAGGTGTGATTTTTACCTTGCTATTGTTTATTTTTTTTTAATGTTATCAAGTAATTGGATTCAAATCAGCATGTGTTTATCTGTTCACAGTATTCATGCAACGACGAGGCAGTGCCCCGACGCCAGCTATATGAGCAGAGCGTCGGGGTACATGGCCGAGTCTGCCACAAGATCGCAAAAGAGATTCGTCTTCGCCGGGCGGCCGAGATGAAGCTGCGCATGGAGCAGCAGCAGAAGCATCAGCTTCAACTGCAGCTGCTCCATGCGCAGCAGCAAATAAAGGAACTGCAGGAGCAGTTGGAGGTGGAGCGGGCGTGTGCCTGTTTTATTAAAGATGGTAATTGTTTGTTCAGTTGTGGAGAGGCTATTGTAGATGTTATTGAGTACCATTGCATGTTTTATATTCATATGCATTATATATATATATATGACTGTTATCAGGTGTATTAGTCACAATATTATTTAACAGGTGCCCCTTGAAGTGTGTGTTATTCTGTTGTCAATGCAGAAGAACCCCCTCCACCCACAATATTATTAATAGGTAAATTTTAATAAAGTTATACTATGTACCAGCTCCATATTTGGGTTTTATTGGTACACAGTCACTTCTCTGTTCAAAAATAAAACATTATATTGTTTTATTTATAGCTTTATGATTATTTTCACAACATAGATTAATCTGTAAAAATTCATGAAATGGAGCAATTTAGTTGTTAGAGTAACGTGAGTAATTACTTATTAATATCCATTTTTATGTTATTTTCAATATTTTTTATCTAACCAGGTCAGTATTGGTTTCTGTCTTTTTTGTTTCAACATATTACCTCTTGAAGCATTAATACTCAGTTTATTTGTAAAGTACTGATTAATTTTAAATGTAGCAGTTCATTACAACTATTTCCTTTTAATAACATTGTGCGCTGGAACGCAAAGGCTTTTATTTTGACAACTTCCGTAATGGTATCCGGTATGTTTTTTTCTTCAGCAGCTTTGCGCATATTTGTCGGCACTCCTGGTTGGCTGATTTGAATTTTGAAAGCCGCAAAGGTTAAGGTATAAATACTGGTGAGATAACGTTTGCCGCTTGTTGCTTTGTTTTCGGACATTGTGACAACTGGTGAGAGAGCGATAGCGCGAACAAGCTAGCTTGTGAGCCTTTCTGCAATTTCAACAGCAACTTCAGCAGCGACTTGAGCAGCGACTTTGACAGCATTCTTCTTCTCTTCGGTGGACTTTTGGTGAACGCACTGTAAGTGAATGAAATGTTTTATAATTAGCGACAAAGTTTTAAGGTATTTGTGGCTCATTATCATTTTATCCTCATGTGTATCATTAGCTCCTGTGTGAAGTCAATTATAGCTTTAGGAACAGTGTTTTTTTATGTTTCGAGTATGGTAATTTCAAACGTTGTCCTATGAGTAACGTACGTTTTGTGTTAACGGATAGCTGCACTCCCACTATCGAAATTTAGCTTTAGCATTATTATTTGTATTGTTAAACATAGATTGTCAAAGCACTCTGCTAAACTAGCTATGATTAACGCCATCCTATCAACCAAATATAGCCACTTTTTCTTAGTCTATGGTCTGTAAACTTGTACACATCGTCGGAGTCCCTTATATTAACCATGTTATTTTGTCAGAAATTATATATCCCTTGTGGCCAAGTTTCTTTCATTGATAAAGTGTGTGTGTGTGTGTGTGTGTGTGTGTGTGTGTGTGTGTGTGTGTGGGTGGGTTGGCGCGCGCGGTCTGTCTATTACAGAAAACAATAATTTGAAATATTTTCCCGCCATTGTAAATGATATGTTAGATGTATGAAAAAATGTAATAGTACCTCTATTGTGTGTTAGAAGTGTTTAGTAATGTCATATAGCACAGTGTCATAATGTAAATTAACCAGTTGTGTCTGCATATTTTCAGATGCCTCGCAACAAGTCCTTTCGCCGTTCTCAGGCAGCCAGGCAGAGCATGGCGGAGCGCCGTCTTGTGGTTTCCGGACCTCAGCGGCCTTCCACTGGCACCTGTGCCCGTATGTATTCAACAGTTTTTTCAGTACAGCTTTTTCTTATATGTATATGCATTACATAGTTGTAGTATGATTGTAATGTATGTTTCCATGCATTTGTTTGTTCCAAATTTTTAATTGAACTTTTTGTGGGGTTGTTGTGTTTTTATAAACAGGTGAGGGCACAGGTTTTCGTCATAAGGTGAAGAAGTGGCCAATTTCTGTTTTGACTGGGCGCAGTCACAAATTGGTCATTCCACCTGAGGATCCTGACAAGAAGGTATTATTGGTTCAGAGTTTAATAAAAAACCTTTGATGTAAAGAGTTGTTATTGATTGTAATTGGTTAAATTGTTTGTTGTTCCAGTTCGTTCTTGTCATTGGAGCCTCCCATCTACGGGCCATGGTAGATGGATTTGTGAAGATGCCAGGGGGACGCCTCTCCTTTGGCTTCATGTCGACCCCGGGGGCCTGTGCGTCTGAGTTGAGGACCGAGATGTTGCATGCTGCTGTACCTCGGACACCCGACGCAGTCTGTGTGATGGCCCCCAGCAACAACCTGACCGCCAGCAGGACGGTTGATGAGGCGGGAGCTGACTTTCGACAGTTCCTGCGCAGCGCGTGCAGTCTTTGGACAACGGTATGCTTTATAGTAGTAAATAGTCTTTGGTACTACGCATTATTTGATTGGGTTACCTGGTGAAAATTGTATACAATAATTTTCATCATTATGGAAATACTTTTGTTTTGTATAGGTCTTTGTCCAGGATTTCACACCTCGCCTGAATGCAGACCTGGGTATTCAGGAACTCATGCGGCAAGAGCAGAGCATGGGTAAGTTGAAAAGAAAGTTTTAGTGTTAGTTTTGATATGTATAACAGATGATTTCTTTTTGGCCTATCTGATTATAGGAATCAAAGAATTCATTCAGTTAATATGATATAAAGTGACAAATTAATATATGTAGATATTTCACTGTTTCATGATGTGTGTGTGTGTGTGAGTTTTTTGTTTCAGTGTTGTTGTTTTTTTTTTTTTTTAGGTATCAGATACTTTCCCACCGCTGAGCACTTCCCCTTGGATCACCTGGACTTGTGGAGCAGAGATGGCGTAAGTAGAACAATATCTGATAAGATTGCCAATGAAAAACTTCCTATACTCAAGTTTAGTTGATTTTTAAAGTGCAATTCATTGTAGATTCATACAGACATGAAAACTTCTGTTTTGTAAAATGTTATTTATTGCTTATATTTTGCAGGTCCACCTGAGTGATGCTGGCGGTATGGCGATCCTCTCTCAGCTGATCTGGATGTCTGCTTATCAGCTATTGGAGACACCACCACCTACGCCCCAGGTTCCTCTCAGGACTTCACCCCCTGGGAGAACCTTTGTACCAAAGGTGGTGGTGAAGGGAGAAGCACCTGTGCCGCGTCCGTCAAACCCTTTTGACTGGACAGTTGTCAGCAAGGGCAGGAAGGTGAGACATTGCATATTGTATGTGTGTTTTAGTTTTTGGAGTGGAAGATTTTTCCTGACTAGTGTAACACTGTGCGGACAAAGTGATATCCATTTGTTGCTGTACCTGTGTGCATGTTTTGGCTTATTTTCAAGATACATTTGCAACAATGGTCTTGTTCTTTTGTTTTCCACAGGCAGATGAAACATCAGTCAAGTGTTTCATCCCGCTGAATCCCGTCCGTTTCAGCAGTGCCGTGTTGGATGCGATGGACAAAGCTGTCCCATCGCATCTCCCTAGCCCTGTGTGCACGGCTGTTCCACAAGGCAAACTGGTTATTTGCATTCAAATTGTATTTGTGAGGCCTTTTTATAAGTGTTTTGTCTTGACACAGAATGGGACTGTTATATTGTATGAATTTACTTATGCCCCAAATTTGTATTTGTATTTAAAATGTTTTTGTCTTACATTAGAAGCCAAATGTGGTCCGCCGGCAGAAAGCTGTTGCCTCAAAAAGGAAACGTGGACAGCAGCAGGTTGGTAACTTTTCTTTTTTTAAATGTTATATTTACATTTTTCTTTTGTATAGTTTGAGAAGATAGTAATGACATATTTACCTGTTTGTAATATTCAGGGAGTAATTGTGAAACAATGATAAAGTACATTTATACAGTTCTTTCAATTGTGTTTCCTTCCTAGGTTGTGGCTAAACCTGGCACCCAGCTCGTGTCTTGTGAGGCCTCACCTGGCTGTCCTGTGAAAGACGTTCTGCCGGTGGAGGTTTGTGTGAATGTATTTTACACTTCAGCATTATTTACAATCATGCAAGTCTAGTTTAAATTGGTAGCCTATAAGGTTGCATATAAAAAAACATGGATTAGTTATACGCATTGTATATCTGTAAAGTCGAAGCAAATTGTATAATACAGACCTAATGTTTATAAAGGATGTTTTGTTCTTGCACTAGAAGCCAGAAGATATTTTGTGTCACAGCAGACTTGCAAGGAAGTATTTTAGTAATGTGGTTCATTCATTTTGTTTAATTTTATTTTGTTTTTGCTTTTTGTGTTGTAGGAGGAGGCAACCCCCTGTTTTGTGGAGGTGTTTTCCCAGGATTCACCTACCATTGTCAAGACAGTGGTTGCAGGCGAGGAGGTAGGTGCTCTCACTAAAAATTTTCTGTTTCGTTCTGGTTTCTTGTAATGGAGTTAGTGAAGCTACTTTATTGTCACTGTTCATGTAGTATAAATGATAATTACAAATTGATATTTTTTGTAGCATTAAAGCCCCATGTCTATGCAGTTTATACATTGTGTTTTTTCATGTGGTATTTTGTTTTTATAGGAGGAGGGAACCCCTTGTGTTGTGGAGGTGTTTTCCCATGATGCACCTACCAGTCCCATTCAATTGGTTGGAACAGAGGAGGTTTGTGCTCTTAGTCTGAATGTTTTTGAATCTAGTCATCAGCTATGCTATTGTTAGTGTAGTATATGCATGATTGAAAACAGTTTTGTTATTATTTGTAGTAGTAGTAGTAGTAGTTGCACTTTGGAAACGTAATATAGTCTAGATGAAATCAAGTGTAAACATGGAAATAGTAACCAGCCTTTTTTGTTGAACTCAATAAATACACCTAACTAGATGAAGACTAACTAAAGGTGTAATACAGTCTGTGATCGAGAGTGTTTTGTTTTGTCTATTTCTGATGAGGATGATGATGGGAGCGCACTGATCAAAATCTCCATTTATCTTTATTACAGATGCCGGACAAGGAGAGTCTTCATCATCAGCACTCATCAGGATCTGGTAAGGTGAAGAGCAAGGCTAGCCCTAGCTCCAGCGTATTATGGTCTTCTGTAGTAGCTGGTACTTCTAGCCATGTTCAACATAGTGTAACAGGTTCGTATCATCAGGGTAGTAATCGCTTTAAATATGGGGGATTCCAATGTATGGCTGTTGGTTTGGTAAGTCTGGCAAAACATGCGGTTGACAGTGTTTTTGCATGGCAGGTAAAAGATCTAGACAGGGTCGTAGTTTTAGGTGATCAGTTGTACACGTCTTTGAGAGACAACAAGAAGATTAGTGGATCATCTAAATTCTTGTGTGTTCCTGATTTGCCAAAGCACTCGGTTATAGATGGACATAACTTTGAGTTTCGTTATGGTGACTATGTATCGGGTGATGTCAGTGTGGTTGATGGAGAGTTTATTCAGGCTGGCATATTCATGTCTCTACAAAATAGCTTGAAAAACATGTTTGAGAAATATGATACATGTTTGCTAACATTGTGTGGTACCACGTGTGCAGTCATTCGTCAAAACGGACGCTATGCGGTTGTTGATTCCCATGCGCGCAGTGCTGCTGGAATGCCAGATCCTAACGGTAATAGTGTTGTTGTATATTTTAGTTGTCTTAAAGAGGTGTACAGTTTCATATGCAATTTGTCTACATCTCTCACTCAAAATGACAGACCATATGAGATTGCTGGTGTTCGTGTCATTTGCGGGGGCAGTAAGTCTGAGTTGAGAACAACAAAGTGTACTGACACTGTCACGACTTGTGAAACTGCATCCATGGCTTTCGGTTCATCGCTGGTATGTGGTATTCCTTCAGGAAGTAAAGTTGACCGAGGTACGAAGCGTAAGATTACAGGGCAAAACTTGTGCTGCTAAGAAAATGAAAAGGAATAATGTGGCTGTAGTGAATTCAGATGTTGTGTTTGTCAGTGATGTAACTTCGAAAAAGCTGTGGTTTGATCCCATTTGTAAAGATGTTGCGCAGGCTTTATGTACACAGTTTAATGTAGAGTTTGAGAAATATGATGCACCAATGCCTACAGAAGTTGGTCTGTTGGGAACGCCGTGTAAGAATGAGAAAATAGTGGCTGACGGTAACTGTTTCTTTAGAGCGATTTCCCAAGCTGTTAGTGGAACACAAAAGAACCATAGGAAAATTAGACTTGCTGTTGTGAAACAATTAGAGAGTAATGCTGCGGACTATAAAAGTATCTTGAGAAGTGAATATTCTTCAGTGGTAGAATACATTAAAAGTTCAAAAATGCGATATGTTGGCAGTTGGGCAACTGAGGTTGAAATACAGGCAGCAGCAGATTGTTTAGGAGTTAATATCTTTACTTATCATGATGATCGATGGCTAGAATATAGTTGCAAATATAGGTGTTTTTCAAAACAGGGGATCTACTTAGAAAATTGTAATGGTAACCATTATGAAAGTGTTGTTTGTGTTCATCAGCCTGAACTCCATAGTTGTTATGGTAGCTGCAAGTTGAACAGGTCTGAGTCCAAAGTGTACAATTTGAGACGGCAGAGTGCAGAGGAATGTTCATGGGTTAGCGCTGTGACAGAGAACACAAGTAAGAGCGATCAGAAAGTCCAGGAACAGAGTACAGCAACAAATAATGCTATTTCTAAGTATTTTATAAAGAAAAAGTATCTACAAATGAAAAAGAAATATCAGGAAAGTGTGCAGCATAGGGAGAAACGTAAGGAAAAGATTAAAGTGAAATATCAGAAAAATTTGTTGCATAGGGAGAAAGTTAAGGAAATGAGTGTAAGCAAATATAGGAGAGATATGTTGCATAGACAAAGTGTAAAAGCCATGACTAAAGCGAGATATTATGGAAATGCTGACCATAAGAAGCGTGTTTTAGCAGCCAACAAAGTGAAGAGGCAACAATTGAAAGAAAAGGCGGAGCAGTTTGATTTTGTTATGGAGCAGTTTTTGGCTAAAGTAAAGGATGGGCCAGAGTTTGTGTGTTGCGTCTGTCATAGATTGTTGTTTAGACATCAGGTTTTGAATTGTAAGAGGGATTTTTATAACAAGAATGAAGCAGTAGCATCATTTGCAGATAAATGTATCACTGAAGTGTATTTACACAAATGTAATAAGGACTGTGAAAAGCCATGTCAGTTGTTGGATACAGCTAGAGGTTGTCTGTGGATTTGTTACACTTGTCATGGTAAGATTAATAAAGGTATAATGCCACCTGAATGTGCAATAAACAGTTTGAAAGTTGATCCCATTCCACCAGAGTTGGCATGTTTGAATAGTTTAGAGCAGCATTTGATTTCTTTACATATACCATTTATGAAAATGTTAGCGTTACCTAAGGGAGGACAGAATGGTGTACATGGACCGGTAACATGTGTTCCAGCAAATATTGTGCAGACTAGTAATGTTCTGCCTCGTAATATGGAAGGATCTTTGTTGCGTGTAAAATTGAAACGCAAGTTAACGTATAAAGGGCATTATGAGTATCAGTTTGTTGATACTATGCATGTAAGGCAGGCATTGCAGTATTTAAAAAGGACAAATGTGCATTATAAAGATGTAGAGTTTAATGAAGCTTGGTTAAATGAGTTTTGTAGGGAAGAGGGTGATTTAGGGAAAGACACTGATGGTGATGTTGAAAGTGGTAAAGTTGATTGTGAAGATGAGCTTTTGCACGATAGACAACAACATTGTATGTTTCAGGATACGTGTCTCATGCCTGTGGATATTGGTCAGGAAATGCTGGATCAATATTTTGATGATATATTGAACCTTGCTCCAGCAGAAGGAAATAGTCCTGTAAAATTGCTTTCGGATCATGCAAACGAAGCCAAATGCTTTCCGGTGTTGTTTCCGCAGGGACGTAATACTTATCATGAAAGTAGAGCAAATCGTTTGACGTTGTCGCGATATTTTAATAACAGAATTCTACATGCGGATGGTAGGTTTGCACACAATGTGGAATATATCTTTTTTGCGCAGTACATGTCTGAGATTGAGCAGGTTGTTTCTAATGTATCCATAGCATTACGAAAAGGGAAAGGCTGTATGTCTCAAAACGTACCTGATAATAAGGTAAACGATATGTTAAAAAATGATGAATCTTTGAAAAAGTTGTTGGAGTTTGATGATGGGTATCGTTTCCTTAAACCGATTCGAGGTACCCCAGCTTTTTGGCAAGGAGCACAGCGTGATCTGCTGCTTGCTTGTGTTCGTCAGCTCGGTGTTCCTACCTGGTTTTGTTCCTTTTCTTCTGCTGATATGCGCTGGACAAATCTTCTGGATAGTATTTTGAAGCAGGAAGGTAGAGCACAGACTGCTGCAGGTTTAGAGTGGGCAGACAGGTGTGATCTTTTACGCTGCAATCCTGTCACTGCGGCCAGGATGTTTGATTTCCGCTGGCATGTTTTTTTGAGAGAGGTACTTATGTCGCCATCACATCCGATTGGTAAAATTAAGGATTACTTTTATCGAGTGGAATTTCAGCAGCACGGTTCACCCCATGTGCATTGTTTGTTTTGGATAGAGAATGCTCCATTGATTGATAAAAACACAGATGAAGAAGTAGTTGAATTTATTGATAAATATATAACATGTGAGTTGCCATCCCAAGATGAGACTTTATTGGAAACTGTCACTTCTGTGCAGCAGCATTCAAAACGACATTCAAAAACTTGTAAAAAGAAAAACACGGTTTGTCGTTTCAATTTTCCGAGGCCAGCATCCGCTCGAACGTTTATATGTCGCCGTAAAGATGATGAAGAGTGCAAAAAAGCATGCAGTTGTGAGACAGATAAATCTTCAACGTGTGTTAATCATAGTCAGAAAACTTCAAATGACATGAAGAAAAAACATGCAGCAGAGATAATGACAAAAATCAAGAATGCTCTTTCCAATGAGTAGAATAGTTTTGATAGTGTGGTACATTTATTCCAAAGTGTAGGGATTGATCAGGTCACTTTTGAGGCTGCATATACGTGTTTAGCTAGAAATACACATATTGTGTTAAAGAGGCAAGTTAATGAAGTCTGGATAAATCAGTATAGCAAACCACTATTAAAATGTCGGCAGGCAAATTTAGACTTGCAATTTGTTGTTGATGCGTATGCGTGCGTTGTTTATATTATCTCTTATATGTCTAAGGCAGAAAGAGAGATGGGATTGTTGTTAGGGAATGCACAGAGAGAAGCATCTAAGGAGGGAAATGTTAGTGCAAAGGAGGCATTGAAAAATCTAGGCAGTGTGTATTTGCATAACAGAGATGTGTGTGCTCAAGAAGCTGTATACAGATTGACAAATATGCATTTAAAGGAATGTTCGAGGAAAGTTGTATTTGTACCGACAGGGGACAATATAGTTAGAATGAGTTTGCCTTTGAGTGTGTTGAAACAAAAGGCAAGATCGCGCGCTTGTACCTCAGAAGATGTTTGGATGACTAGTTTTGTTGACCGTTATAAAAATAGGCCAAATGATAGTGTATTCAATGACATGTGTATGGCAACATTTGCATCTGAATATCGTGTTTTGAGTAAAAATGAAAAATCTCAGGCCAGCATTAAATTAAAGAATGATTGTGGTTTTATCACGAAAAGAACACGAACAGATCCTGCAGTTGTTCGTTACGCGCGCTTTTCTGAGACAAAAAATCCAGAATTGTTTTACCAAAGTATAATGCAGTTGTTCTTGCCGTATCGTGCAGATGTGCAGCTAAAACCTCCAAACTGTGAGACATTTGCACAGTTTTACGAAAATGGTCATGTGAGGTTTAGTGATGGGTCAAGACATCCTGTTAAGTCAGTTGTTGATTTGAATAGAAGTCATTTTGAAATTAAAGCAGATGAATTGGATGAAATCCAGAATACAATTGATAGAGATGGTGTATTAGAGGATGCGTGGTGTGAGTTGTGCCCAGAGCAAGAGTTGGAACGTGTACAGTGTGACCAAGAACAAAAAGACAAACAACAGATAGTGGAAGAACATGAGGAAAATATTCCAGATTTAGCAGTAACTAGTCAACATGTTGCACATTTGGAAAAAAGAAAAAACATCATGTGTAGAAGTGAAGGTTTGGCTTTAATTAGATCTTTGAATGAGACACAGCTTGCTGTTTTTTATCAAATTCGACAATGGTGTTTAGAGAAAGTATTAGGGAAAAATCCAGATCCCTTCCATGTATTCATTACAGGTGGTGCAGGGACAGGAAAAAGTCATTTAATAAATACGATTCAATATGAGGCAATGAGGCTATTGTCAACGGTGTGTCGTCATCCAGACAATATTAGTGTGTTATTAACGGCTCCTACAGGGATTGCTGCATATAATTTGCATGCATCTACTATTCACCACACGTTTAGTATCGGAAAAGATGTTGGTTTATCCTACACACCTTTGGGTGAGGAAAAAGTTAATTCTTTGCGCGCTAAATATAGTGATCTTCAGATTTTGATAGTCGACGAAATATCAATGGTTGATCATAGGTTGTTGTCATACATTCACGGTAGGTTAAGACAGATTAAGCAAACCGGTGATTTCTCACCATTTGGAAATGTGAGTGTAGTTGCTGTTGGAGATTTTTTCCAGTTGCCTCCAGTAAAAGGGAAACCCCTATATGTAGATGATGTAGGCGTCAGCTTGTGGTCTAATCTGTTTAAGGTTGTTGAATTAAAACAAATCGTTAGGCAAAAAGATAACGTGTTCGCAGAGCTATTGAACAGGGTGAGAACTCGATCAAAAGGAACCCCAATGTTAAGCAGTGACATACAAATATTGAAACATTGTGAAACTGGTGAAGTCAGCTCAGCTTTACACATATTTCCTACAAATAAACAAGTAAATGAGCATAATTTGGCACAGCTGCTTAACATTTGTCCTGAATATGTCGAGATAG